>NW_027667699.1:0-426000 GCF_963924665.1 Micromys minutus | reverse complement strand
TGGAGCAAAATTGCAGAAATTCCCCTAATTGTGGGGCAAAAGGCAGAAATTCCCTATATTGGGGAAAAAGACAGAAATTCTCCTTATTTTGGGGCAAAACTCAGAAATTCCACTTATTTTGCGGCAAAATTCCAGAAATTTCCCTTATTTTGGGGCAAAATTGCAGAAATTTCACTTATTTTGGGGCAAAATTGCAGAAATTTCACTTATTTCATTGTAATAAGTCAGAAATTTTCGTTATTTTGGGGCCAAAAAGACAGAAATTCCCTTTGTTTTGGGGGATAAAGACAGAAATTCCACTTTTTTAGAGGCAAAAAAGCAGAAATTCCTATTATTTTGGAGTAAAAATGAAGAAATTTCCCTTTTTTGTGGCCAAAGGTATACATTCCACTTATTTTTGGGCTAAAAAGCAGAAATTACCCGTATTTTGGAGCAAGATTGCAGAAATTCCCCTAATTGTGGGGCAAAAAGGCAGAAATTCTCTATATGTTAATGCAAAAAGAGAGAAATTCTCCTTATTTTGGGGCAAAACTCAGAAATTCCACTTATTTTGGGGCAAAATTCCAGAAATTTCCCTTATTTTGGGGCAAAATTGCAGAAATTTCACTTATTTGGGGCAAAATTGCAGAAATTTCACTTATTTCATAGTAAAAAGGCAGAAATTATCCTTATTTTGGGGCAAAAATGCAGAAATTCCAAATATTTTGTAGCAAAAATGCAGAAATTCCCCTTATATTGAGGTAAAAAGGCAGAAATTCCCCTTATTTGGGGGCAAAAAACAGAAATTTCCCTTATTTTGGGGCAAAATTGCAGAAAGTTCACTTATTTTGGGGCAAAATTGCAGAAATTTCACTTATTTCAGAGTAATAAGTCAGAAATTTTCCTTATTTTGGGGCCAAAAAGACAGAAATTTCCTTTGTTTTGGGGTGAAAAAGATAGAAATTCCACTTATTTAGAGGCAAAAAAGCAGAAATTCCTCTTATTTTGGAGCAAAAATGAAGAAATTTCCTTTTTTTATGGCAAAAAGGTATGCATTCTTCTTATTTTCGGACAAAAAGGCAGAAATTCCCAGTATTTTGGAGCAAAATTGCAGAAATTCCCCTAATTGTGGGGCAAAAAGGCAGAAATTCCCTATATGTTAGGGCAAAAAGAAACAAATTCTCCTTATTTTGGGTCAAAACTCAGAAATTCCACTGATATTGGGGCAAATTTCCAGAAATTTCCCTTATTTTGGGGCAAAATTGCAGAAATTTCACTTATTTTGGGGCAAAATTGCAGAAATTTAACTTATTTCAGAAAAAACAGAAGAAATTTTCTTATTTTGGTGCAAAAAGGCGGAAATTTCTTTTATTTTGGTACAAAATTGCAAAAATTTTTCTTATTTGGGGACAAAAAGGCAGAAATCTCCCATATTTTGGGGCAAAAATGAAGAAATTTTTCTTATTTTGAGGTAAAAAGGCTGAAATTCCCATTATTTGGGGGCAAAAAGGCAGAAATTTCCCTTATTTTGAGGCAAAATTGCAGAAATTTCACTTATTTCAGTGTAATAAGTCAGAAATTTTCTTTATTTTGGGGCAAAAAAGACAGAAATTCTTTTTGTTTTGAGGGAAAAGGGCAGAAATTCCACTTTTTTAGCGGCAAAAAAGCAAAAATTCATTTTATTTTGGAGTAAAAATGAAGAAATTTCTTTTTTTTTTGTTGCAAAAAGTATACATTCCCCTTATTTTCAGGCTAAAAAGCAGAAATTTCCCGTATTTTGGAGCAAAATTGCAGAAATTCCCCTAATTGTGGGGCAAAAAGGCAGAAATTGCCTATATGTTGGGGCAAAAAGACAGAAATTCTCCTAATTTTGGGGCAAAACTCAGAAATTCCACTTATTTTGGGGCAAAATTCCAGAAATTTCCCTTATTTTGGGGCAAAATTGCAGAAATTTCACTTATTTTGGGGCAAAATTGCAGAAATTTCACTTATTTCAGGGTAATAAGTCAGAAATTTTCCTTATTTTGGAGCAAAAAAACAAAAATTCCCTTTGTTTTAGGGGAAAAAGACAGAAATTCCACTTATTTAGAGGCAAAAAAGCTGAAATTCCCCTTATTTTGGAGCAAAAATGAAGAAATTTCCCTTTTTTATGGCAAAAAGGTATGCATTCTTCTTATTTTCGGGCAAAAAGGCAGAAATTCCCCGTATTTTGGAGCAAAATTGCAGAAATTCCCCTAATTGTGGGGTGAAAAGGCAGAAATTCCCTATATGTTGGGGCAAAAAGACAGAAATTCTCCTTATTTTGGGGCAAAACTCAGAAATTCCACTTATTTTAAGGCAAAATTCCAGAAATTTCCTTTATTTGGGAGCAAAATTGCAGAAATTTCTGTTATTTTGGGGCAAAATTGCAGAAATTTCACTTATTTCAGAAAAAAAGCAGAAATTTTCTTATTTTGGTGCAAAAAGGCGGAAATTTCTTTTATTTTGGTACAAAATTGCAGAAATTTTTCTTATTTTGGGGCAAAAAGGCAGAAATCTCCCATATTTTGGGGCAAAAATGCAGAAATTTTTCTTATTTTGAGGTAAAAAGGCTGAAATTCCCCTTATTTGGAGGCAAAAAGGCAGAAATTTTTCTTATTTTGGGGCAAAATTGCAGAAATTTCACTTATTTCAGAGTAGTCAGTCAGAAATTTTTCTTATTTTGGGGCAAAAAAGCAGAAATTCCTTTTATTTTGGAGTAAAAATGAAGAAATTTCTTTTTTGTGGCAAATCTATACATTCCCCTTATTTTCAGGCTAAAAAGCAGAAATTACCCGTATTTTGGAGCAAAATTGCAAAAATTCCGCTAATTGTGGGGCAAAAAGGCAGAAATTCCCTGTAAGTTAGAGCAAAAAAACAGAAAATCTCCTTATTTTGGGGCAAAACTCAGAAATTCCTATTACTTTGGGGCAAATTTCCAAAAATTTCCCTTATTTTGGGCCAAAATTGCAGAAATTTCACTTATTTTGAGGCAAAATTGCATAAATTTCACTTATTTCAGGGTAATAAGTCAGAAATTTTCCTTATTTTGGGGCAAAAAACACAGAAATTCCCTTTGTTTTGGGGGAAAAAGACAGAAATTCCACTTTTTTAGAGGCAAAAAAGCAGAAATTCCTTTTATTTTGGAGTAAAAATGAAGAAATTTCCCTTTATGTGGCAAAATGTATACATTCCACTTATTTTTGGGCTAAAAAGCTGAAATTACCCGTATTTTGGAGCAAAATTGCAGAAATTCCCCTAATTGTGGGGCAAAATGCAGAAATTCCCTATATGTTAGGGCAAACAGACAGAAATTCTCCTTATTTTGGGGCAAAACTCAGAAATTCCACTTATTTTGGTGCAAAATTCCAGAAATTTCCCTTATTTTAGGGCAAAATTGCAGAAATTTCACTTATTTTGGGGCAAAATTGCAGAAATTTCACTTATTTCAGAAAAAAAAGCAGAATTTATTTATTTTGGTGCAAAAAGGCAGAAATTTCTTTTATTTTGGTACAAAATTGCAGAAATTTTTCTTATTTTGGGGCAAAAAGGCAGAAATCTCCCATATTTTGTGGCAAAAATGCAGAAATTTCTCTTATTTCGAGGTAAAAAGGCTGAAATTCCCCTTATTTGGGGGCAAAAGGCAGAAATTTCCCTTATTTTGAGGCAAAATTGCAGAAATTTCACTTATTTCAGGGTAATAAGTCAGAAATTTTCCTTATTTTGGGGAAAAAACACAGAAATTCTTTTTGTTTTGGGGGAAAAAGACAGAAATTCCACTTTTTTAGAGGCAAAAAAGCAGAAATTCCTTTTATTTTGGAGTAAAAATGAAGAAATTTCCCTTTTTTTGTGGCAAAATGTATACATTCCACTTATTTTTGGGCTAAAAAGCAGAAATTACCCGTATTTTGGAGCAAAATTGCAGAAATTCCCCTAATTGTGGGGCAAAGGCAGAAATTCCCTATATGTTGGGGAAAAAGACAGAAATTCTCCTTATTTTTGGGCAAAACTCACAAATTCCATTTATTTTGCGGCAAAATTCCAGAAATTTCCCTTATTTTGGGGCAAAATTGCAGAAATTTCACTTATTTTGGGGAAAAATTGCAGAAATTTCACTTATTTCATTGTAATAAGTCAAAAATTTTCGTTATTTTGGGGCAAAAAAGACAGAAATTCCCTTTGTTTTGGGGGAAAAAGACAGAAATTCCACTTTTTTAGAGGCAAAATGCAGAAATTCCTATTATTTTGGAGTAAAAATGAAGAAATTTCCCTTTTTTGTGGCCAAAGGTATACATTCCACTTATTTTTGGGCTAAAAAGCAGAAATTACCCATATTTTGGAGCAAGATTGCAGAAATTCCCCTAATTGTGGGGCAAAAAGGCAGAAATTCTCTATATGTTAAGGCAAAAAGACAGAAATTCTCCTTATTTTGGGGCAAAACTCAGAAATTCCACTTATTTTGGGGCAAAATTCCAGAAATTTCCCTTATTTTGGGGCAAAATTGCAGAAATTTCACTTATTTGGGGCAAAATTGCAGAAATTTCACTTATTTCATAGTAAAAAGGCAGAATTTATCCTTATTTTGGGGCAAAAATGCAGAAATTCCAAATATTTTGTAGCAAAAATGCAGAAATTCCTCTTATATTGAGGTAAAAAGGCAGAAATTCCCCTTATTTGGGGGCAAAAAACAGAAATTTCCCTTATTTTGGGGCAAAATTGCAGAAAGTTCACTTATTTTGGGGCAAAATTGCAGAAATTTCACTTATTTCAGACAAAAATTCAGAAATTTTCCTATTTTGGTCCAAAAAGGCAGAAATTTCTATTTTGGTACAAAATTGCAGAAATTTTTTTTATTTTGGGGCAAAAGGGCAGAAATCTCCCATATATTTGGGCAAAATTGCAGAAATTCTGCTTATTTTGGAGCAAAACTGAAGAAATTTCCCTTTTTTATGGCAAAAAGGTATGCATTCTTCTTATTTTCGGGCAAAAAGGCAGAAATTACCCGTATTTTCGAGCAAAATTGCAGAAATTCCCCTAATTGTGGGGCAAAAAGTGAGAAATTCTCTATATGTTGGGGCAAAAAGACAGAAATTCTCCTTATTTTGGGGCAAAACTCAGAAATTCCAGTTATTTTGGGGCAAAATTCCAGAAATTTCCCTTATTTTGGGGCAAAATTGCAGAAATTTCACTTATTTTGGGGCAAAATTGCAGAAATTTAACTTATTTCAGAAAAAAATTCAGAAATTTTCCTATTTTGGTGCAAAAAGGCAGAAATTTCTTTTATTTTGGTACAAAATTGCAGAAATTTTTCTTATTTTGAAGCAAAAAGGCAGAAATCTCCATATTTTGTGGCAAAAATGCAGAAATTCCTCTTATTTTGAGGTAAAAAGGCTGAAATTTCCCTTATTTGGGGGCAAAAGGGCAGAAATTTCCCTTATTTTGAGGCAAAATTGCAGAAATTTCTCTTATTTCAGTGTAGTAAGTCAGAAATTTTCGTTATTTTGGGGCAAAAAAAAGAGAAATTCCCTTTGTTTTGGGAGAAAAAGACAGAAATTCCACTTTTTTAGAGGCAAAAAAGCAGAAATTCCTTTTACTTTGGAGTAAAAATGAACAAATTTCCCTTTTTTGTTGCAAAAGGTATACATTCCACTTATTTTTGGGCTAAAAAGCAGAAATTACCCGTATTTTGGAGCAAAATTGCAGAAATTTCCCTAATTGTGGGGCAAAAAGGCAGAAATTCCCTATATGTTGGGGCAAAAAGACAGAAATTCTCCTTATTTTGGGGCAAAACTCAGAAATTCCACTTATTTTGGGGGCAAAATTCCAGAAATTTCCCTTATTTTGGGGCAAAATTGCAGAAATTTCACTTATTTTGTGGCAAAATTGCAGAAATTTCACTTATTTCATTGTAAAAAGGCAGAAATTATCCATATTTTGGGGGCAAAAATGCAGAAATTCCAAATATTTTGTGGCAAAAATGCAGAAATTCCCCTTATTTTGAGGTAAAAAGGCTGAAATTCCCCTTATTTGGGGGCAAAAACGAAGAATTTCTTATTTTAGGGCAAAATTGCAGAAATTTTACTTATTTCAGAGTAATAAGTCAGAAATTTTCCTTATTTTGCGGCAAAAAAAACAGAAATTCCACTTATTTAGAGGCAAAAAAGCAGAAATTCCGCTTATTTTGGAGCAAAAATTAAGAAATTTTCCTTTTTTATGGCAAAAAGGTATGCATTCTTCTTGTTTTCGGTCAAAAAGGCCGAAATTCCCCGTTTTTTGGAGCAAAATTGCAGAAATTCCCCTAATTTTGGGGCAAAAAGGCAGAAATTCCCTATATGTTGGGGCAATAAGACAGAAATTCTCCTTATTTTGGGGCAAAAATCAGAAATTCCATTTCTTTTGGTGCAAAATTCCCAAAATTTCCCTTATTTTGGGGCAAAATTGCAGAAATTTTACTTATTTAGGGGCAAAATTGCAGAAATTTCACTTTTTTCAGGGAAAAAAGGCCGAAATTTTCCATTTTTGGGAGCAAAAAGGCAGAAATTCCTAATATTTTGTGGCAAAAATGCAGAAATTTCCCTTATTTTGAGGTAAAAAGGCTGAAATTCCCCTTATTTGGGGGCAAAAATGCAGAAATTTCTCTTATACTGGGGCAAAATTGCAGAAATTTCACTTATTTCAGGGTAATAAATCAGAAATTTTCCTTATTTTGGGGCAAAAAATACAGAAATTCCATTTGTATGGGGGGAAAAAGACAGAAATTCCATTTATTTAGAGTCAAAAAAGCAGAAATTCCCCTTATTTTGGGGCAAAATTGCAGAAATTTCCTTTACATTGGGGCAAAATTGCAGAAATTCCCCTTATTTTGGGGCAAAATTGCAGAAATTTCACTTATTTCAGAGAAAAAGCACAGAAATTTCTCTTATTTTGGGGAAAAAGGCAGAAATTTCTTTTATTTTGGTACAAAATTGCAGAAATTTTCTTTATTTTGGGGAAAATGCTGAAATTCCCCTTATTTTGAGGCAAAAAGGCAGAAATACCCTTTCTTTTGTGGCAAAAAGGCAGAAATTCCTCTTATTTTGCGGCAAAAATGAAGAAATTTCCCTTTTTTGTGGCAAAAGGTATACATTCCCCTTATTTTCGGGCAAAAAGGCAGAAATTCCTTGTATTTTGGAGCACAATTGCAGAAAATCCCCAAATTGTGGGGCAAATAGGCAGAAATTCCCTATATGTTGGGGCAAAAAGACAAAAATTCTCCTTATTTTGGGACAAAACTCAGAATTTCCACTTATTTTGGGGCAAAATTCCAGAAATTTCCCTTATTTTGGGGAAAAATTGCAGAAATTTCACTTATTTTGGGGCAAAATTGCAGAAATTTCACTTATTTCAGGTAAAAATGGCAGAAATTTTTCTTATTTTGGGGCAAAATGGCAGAAATTCCTAATATTTTGTGGCAAAAATGTAGAAATTCCCCTTATTTTGAGGTAAAAAGGCTGAAATTCCCCTTATTTGGGTGCAAAAAGGCAGAAATTTATCTTATTTTGGGGCAAAATTGCAGACATTTCACTTATTTCAGGGTAATAAGTCAGAAATTTTCCTTATTTTGGGGCAAAAAAGACAGAAATTCCCCTAATTGTGGGGCAAAAAGGCAGAAATTCCCTATATGTTGGGGCAAAAAGACAGAAATTCTCCTTATTTTGGGGCAAAACTCAAAAATTCCACTTATTTTGGGGCAAAATTGCAGGAATTTACCTTATTTTGGGGCAAAATTGCAGAAATTTTCCTTATTTGGGGCAAAATTGCAGAAATTTCACTTATTTTCAGGTAAAAAGACTGAAATATCCTTTATTTTGGGGCAAAAAGGAAGAAATTCCCCTTATTTTGGGGCAAAATTGCAGAAATTTTTCTTATTTTGGGGCAAAAAGGCTGAAATTCTTATTTTGAGGTAAAATGCTGAAATTCCCCATATTTTGGGGCAAAAGGCAAAAATTCTTCTTATTTTGGGGCAAAAAGGCACAAATTTCCCTTATTTTCGGGCAAAATTGCAGAAATTTCATTTATTTCAGGGCAAAAATTCAGAAATTCCTTTTATTTTGGGGCAAAGAGCAGAAATTTCTTTTATTATGGTATAAAATTGAAGAAATTTTTCTTATTTTGAAACAAAAAGGCAGAAAATTCCCCTTATTTTGAGGCAAAAGGCAGAAACTATTCTTATTTTGTGGTAAAATGCAGAAATTCCCTTTATTTTGGGGCTAGAAAGCAGAAATTCCCCGTATTTTGAAGCAAAATTGCAGAAATTCTCATAATTTTCGGGCAAAAGGCAAAAATTCTCCTTATTTTGGGGCAAAAAGACAGAAAATCTCCTTTTTTGGGAGCAAACAGTCAGAAATTTTCCTTATTTTGGGGCAAAATTGCAGAAATTTCCTTTACATTGGGGCAAAATTGCAGAAATTTCCATATTTTGGGTCAAAATTGCAGAAATTTCACTTATTTCAGGGAAAAAAGGCGAAAATTTTTTTTGGGGGGCAAAAAGGCAGAAATTTTTTTTATTTTGGTACAAAATTGCAGAAATTTTTCTTATTTTGGGGCAAAAAGTCAGAAATTCCTCATATTTTGGGGCAAAAAGGCAGAAATTCCCCTTATTTTGAGGTAAAAAGGCTGTAATTCCCCTTATTTTGGGGCAAAAAGACAGAAATTTCGTTTATTTTGGGGAAAAGGCAGAAATTGCACTTATTTTTAGTCAAAAAGGTGGAAAATCCCCTTATTTTGGGGCAAAAATGAAGAAATTTGCTTTTTTTATGGCAAAAAGGTATACATTCCCTTTATTTTTGGGCAAAATGGCACAAATTCCCCGTATTTTGGAGCAACATTGCAGAAATTCCCCTAATTTTTGGGCAAAAAAGGCAGAAATTCCCTATATGTTGGGGCAAAAAGACAGAAATTCTCATTATTTTGGGGCAAAACTCAGAAATTCCACTTATTTTGGCGCAAAATTCCAGAAATTTCCCTTATTTTGAGGCAAAATTGCAGAAATTTCACTTATTTTGGGGCAAAATTGCAAAAATTTCACTTATGTCAGAAAAAAAAGCAGAAATTTTCTTATTTTGGTGCAAAAAGGCAGAAATTTCTAATATTTTGGTACAAAATTGCAGAAATTTTTCTTATTTTAGAGCAAAAAGGCAGAAATTCCTAATATTTTGGGGCAAAAATGCAGAAATTCCTCTTATTTTTAGGTAAAAAGGCTGAAATTCCCCTTATTTGGGGGCAAAAGGCAGAAATTTCCCTTATTTTGAGGCAAAATTGCAGAAATTTCATTTATTTCAGAGAACAAAAGCAGAAATTTTCTTATTTTGGGGCAAAAAGGCAGAAATTTCTTTTATTTTGGTACAAAATTGCAGAAATGTTTCTTATTTTGGGGCAAAAAGGCAGAAATCTCCCATATTTTGGGGCAAAAAAGCAGAAATTTCCCTTATTTTGAGGTAAAAACGCTGAAATTCCCCTTATTTGGGGGCAAAAAGGCAGAAATTTCCCTTATTTTGAGGCAAAATTGCAGAAATTTCACTTATTTCAGAATAATAAGTCAGAAATTTTCCTTATTTTGGGGCAAAAAACAGAAATTCTCTTTGTTTTAAAGGAAAAAGACTGATATTCCACTTATTTAGAGGCTAAAAAGCAGAAATTCTTATTATTTTGGAGCAAAAATGAAGAAATTTTCCTTTTTTTGTGGAAAAAGGTATGCATTCCTCTAATTTTCGGGCTAAAAAGCAGAAATTCCCCGTATTTTGGAGCAAAATTGCAGAAATTCCCCTAATTGTGGGGCAAAAAAGCAGAAATTCTCTATATGTTGGAGGAAAAAGACAGAAATTCTCCTTATTTTGTGGCAAACCTCAGAAATTCCACTTATTTTGGGGCAAAATTCCAGAAATTTCCCTTATTTTGGGGCAAAATTGCAGAAATTTCACTTATTTTGTGGCGAAATTGCAGAAATTTCACTTTTTTCATGGAAAAAAAGGCAGAAATTTTCCTTATTTTGGGGCAAAAAGGCAGAAATTCCTAATATTTTGTGGCAAAAATTCAGAAATTCCTCTTATTTTGAGGTAAAAAGGCCGAAATTCTCCCTATTTGGGGGCAAAAGGCATAAATTTCCCTTATTTTGGGGCAAAATTGCAGAAATTTCACTTATTTCAGAGAAAAAACAAAAATCTTTCTTATTTTTGGCAAAATGCAGAAATTCCCATTATTTTGGGGCAAAAAGGCAGAAATTCACCTTATTTTGGGGTAAAATTGAAGACATGTCTATATTTCAGGGCATAAAGGCAGAAATTGCCCTTATTTGGGGGCAAAAAGGCAGAAATTCCCCTTATATTGGGATAAAATTGCAGAAATGTTAGTTGTTTTGGGGCAAAAAGGCAGAAAATCCCCTTAATTTTGGGCAAAAAGGCAGAAATTCCCTGTATTTTGGAGCAAAATTGCAGAAATTCTCCTAATATTGGGGCAAAAATGCAGAAATTCCCTTTATTTGGGGCAAATTGGCAGAAGTTCCCCTTATTTTCAGGAAAAGAGGCAGAAATTCCCATTATTTTGAAGCAAAATTGCAGAAACTCCCCTAATTTTGGGGCAAAAAGGCAGAAATTCCCTTTATTTGGGGGCAAAAATACAGAAATTCTCCTTATATCTGGGCAAAAATCAGAAATTTCCCTTATTTTGGAGCAAAATTTTAGAAATTTCTTTTATTTTGGTACAGAATTGGAGAAATTTTTCTTATTCTGTGGCAAAAAGGCAGAAATTTCTTTTATTTTGGTGCAAAATTGCAGAAATTTTTCTTATTTTGGGGCAAAAAGGCATAAATTTCCCATATTTTGGGGCAAAAATGTAGAAATTTTCTTTATTTTGAGGTAAAAAGGCTGAAATTTCCCTTATTTGGGGGCAAAAAGGCAGAAATTTCTCTTATTTTGGGGCAAAATTGCAGAAATTTCACTTATTTCAGAAAAAAAGGAAAAATTTTCTTATTTGGGGGCAAAAAGGCAGAAATTTCTTTTATTTTGGTGCAAAATTACAGAAATTTTCTTTATTTTGGGGCAAAAAAGACAGAAATTCCCTTTGTTTTGGGGGAAAAAGACAGAAATTCCACTTATTTAGAGGCAAAAAAGCAGAAATTCCTCTTATTTTGGAGCAAAATTGCAGAAATTCCCCTAATTGTGGGGCAAAAAGGCAGATATTCCCTATATGTTGGGGCAAAAAGACAGAAATTCTCTTTATTTTTGGGGCAATACTCAGAAATTCCATTTATTTTGGGGCAAAATTCCAGAAATTTCTCTTATTTTGGGGCAAAATTCCAGAAATTTCTCTTATTTTGGGGCAAAATTGCAGAAATTCCCCTTATTTGGGGGCAAAAAAAAGAAATTTCACTTATTTTGGGGCAAAAACTCAGAAATTCCACACTTTTTTGGTCAAAATTCCAGAAATTTCCCTTATTTTGGGGCAAAATTCCAGAAATTTCTCTTATTTTGGGGCAAAATTGCAGAAATTTCACTTATTTTGGGTCAAAATTGCAGAAATTTCACTTATTTCATGGTAAAAAGGCAGAAATTATCCTTATTTTGATGCAAAAATGCAGAAATTCCAAATATTTTGTGGCAAAAATGAAGAAATTCCCTTTATTTTGAGGTAAAAAGGCAGAAATTCCCCTTATTTGGGGGCAAAAAAAAGAAATTTCACTTATTTTGGGGCAAAAACTCAGAAATTCCACACTTTTTGGTCAAAATTCCAGAAATTTCCCTTATTTTGGGGCAAAATTGCAGATATTTCACTTATTTTGGTGCAAAATTGCAGAAATTTAACTTATTTCACAAAAAAATTCAGAAATTTTCCTATTTTGGTGCAAAAAGGCAGAATTATCTTTTATTTTGGTACAAAATTGCAGAAATTTTTCTTATTTTGGGGCAAAAAAGCAGAAATTTCACTTATTTTGGGGCAAAATTGCAGTAATTTCACTTATTTTGAAGCAAAATTGCAGAAATTCCAAATATTTTGTGGCAAAAATGCAGAAATTTCCCTTATTTTAAGGTAAAAAGGCAGAAATTCCCCTTATTTGGGGGTAAAAAACAGAAATTTCCCTTATTTTGGGGCAAAATTGCAGAAATTTCACTTATTTTGGGGCAAAATTGCAGAAATTTCACTTATTTTGGGGCAAAATTGCAGAAATTTCACTTATTTCAGAAAAAAATTCAGAAATTTTCCTATTTTGGTGCAAAAAGGAAGAAATTTCTATTTTGGTACAAAATTGCAGAAATTTTTCTTTTTTTGGGGCAAAAAGGAACAAATCTCCCATATTTGGGGGAAAAAATGCTGAAATTCCTCTTATTTTGAGGTAAAAAGGTAGAAATTTCCCTTATTTAGGGGAAAAAGGCAGAAATTTTCCTTATTTTGAGGCAAAATTGCAGAAATTTCACTTATTTCAGTGTAATAAGTCAGAAATTTTCCTTATTTTGGGGCAAAAAAGACAGAAATTCCCTTTGTTTTGGGGGAAAAAGACAAAAATTCCACTTTTTTAGCGGCAAAGAAGCAGAAATTCATTTTATTTTGGAGTAAAAATGAAGAAATTTCTTTTTTTTGTGGCAAAAGATATACATTCCCCTTATTTTCAGGCTAAAAAGCAGAAATTCCCCGTATTTTGGAGCAAAATTGCAGAAATTCCCCTAATTGTGGGGCAAAAAGGCAGAAATTTCCGATATGTTAGTGCAAAAAGAAAAAAATTCTTTTTATTTTGGGGCTAAACTCAGAAATTCCACTTATTTTGGGGCAAAATTCCAGAAATTTCCCTTATTTTGGGGCAAAATTGCAGAAATTTCCCTTATTTTGGTGCAAAATTGCAGAAATTTCACTTATTTCAGGGAAAAAAGGCAGAAATTTTCCTTATTTTGGGGCCAAAAAGACAGAAATTTCCTTTGTTTTGGGGTGAAAAAGATAGAAATTCCACTTATTTAGAGGCAAAAAAGCAGAAATAACTTTTATTTTTGAGTAAAAATGTAGAAATTTCCCTTTTTTATGGCAAAAAGGTATGCATTCTTCTTATTTTCGGGCAAAAAGGCAGAAATTCCTTGTATTTTGAAGCAAAATTGCAGAAATTCCCCTAATTGTGGGGCGAAAAGGCAGAAATTCCCTATATGTTAGGGCAAAAAGACAGAAATTCTCCTTATTTTGGGGCAAAACTCAGAAATTCCACTTATTTTAAGGCAAAATTCCAGAAATTTCCTTTATTTGGGAGCAAAATTGCAGAAATTTCTGTTATTTTGGGGCAAAATTGCAGAAATTTCACTTATTTCAGAAAAAAAAGCAGAAATTTTCTTATTTTGGTGCAAAAAGGCGGAAATTTCTTTTATTTTGGTACAAAATTGCAGAAATTTTTCTTATTTTGGGGCAAAAAGGCAGAAATCTCCCATATTTTGGGGCAAAAATGCAGAAATTCCTCTTATTTTGAGGTAAAAAGGCTGAAATTCCCCTTATTTGGAGGCAAAAAGGCAGAAATTTTTCTTATTTTGGGGCAAAATTGCAGAAATTTCACTTATTTCAGAGTAGTCAGTCAGAAATTTTTCTTATTTTGGGGCAAAAAAGCAGAAATTCCTTTTATTTTGGAGTAAAAATGAAGAAATTTCTTTTTTGTGGCAAATGGTATACATTCCCCTTATTTTCAGGCTAAAAAGCAGAAATTACCCGTATTTTGGAGCAAAATTGCAAAAATTCCCCTAATTGTGGGGCAAAAAGGCAGAAATTCACTGTAAGTTAGAGCAAAAAAACAGAAAATCTCCTTATTTTGGGGCAAAACTCAGAAATTCCACTTACTTTGGGGCAAAATTCCAAAAATTTCCCTTATTTTGGGCCAAAATTGCAGAAATTTCACTTATTTTGAGGCAAAATTGCATAAATTTCACTTATTTCAGGGTAATAAGTCAGAAATTTTCCTTATTTTGGGGCAAAAAACACAGAAATTCCCTTTGTTTTGGGGGAAAAAGACAGAAATTCCACTTTTTTAGAGGCAAAAAAGCAGAAATTCCTTTTATTTTGGAGTAAAAATGAAGAAATTTCCCTTTTTTGTGGCAATATGTATACATTCCACTTATTTTTGGGCTAAAAAGCTGAAATTACCCGTATTTTGGAGCAAAATTGCAGAAATTCCCCTAATTGTGGGGCAAAATGCAGAAATTCCCTATATGTTAGGGCAAACAGACAGAAATTCTCCTTATTTTGGGGCAAAACTCAGAAATTCCACTTATTTTGGGGCAAAATTCCAGAAATTTCCCTTATTTTGTGGCAAAATTGCAGAAATTTCCTTTACATTGGGGCAAAATTGCAGAAATTTCCCTTATTTTGGGGCAAAATTGCAGAAATTTCACTTATTTCATGGTAAAAAGGCAGAAATTTTCCTCATTTTGGGGCAAAAATGCAGAGATTCCAAATATTTTGTGGTAAAATTGCAAAAATTCCCGTTATTTTGAGGTAAAAAGGCAGAAATTCCCCTTATTTGGGGGCAAAAAGCAGAAATTTCCCTTATTCTGGGACAAAATTGCAGAAATTTCACTTATTTCAGGGTAATAAGTCAGAAATTTTCCTTATTTGGGGCAAAAAAGACAGAAATTCCTTTTGTTTTAGGGGAAAAAGTCAGAAATTCCACTTATTTAGAAGCAAAAAAGCAGAAATTCCCCTTATTTTGGAGCAAAAATGAAGAAATTTCCTTTTTTTGTGGCAAAAGTTATGCATTCTTCTTATTTTCAGGCTAAAAAGCAGAAATTCCCCGTATTTTGGAGCAAAATTGCAGAAATTCCCCTAATTTTGGGAACAAAAAGGCAGAAATTTGCTATTTGTTGGGGCAAAAAGAAAGAAATTCTTTTTATTTATGGGCAAAACTCAGAAATTCCACTTATTTTGGGACAAAATTCCAGAAATTTCACTTATTTTGGGGCAAAATTGCAGAAATTTCACTTATTTTGGCAAAATTGCAGAAATTTCAATTATTTCAGAAAAAAAGCAGAAATTTTCTTATTTTGGTGCAAAAAGGCAGAAATTTCTTTTATTTTGGTACAAAATTGCAGAAATTTTTCTTATTTGGGGGCAAAAAGCAGAAATCCCCTATATTTTGGGGCCAAAATGCATAAATTCCTCTTATTTTGAGGTAAAAAGGCTGAAATTTCCCTTATTTGGGGGCAAAAAGACAGAAATTTCCCTTATTTTGAGGCAAAATTGCAGAAATTTCACTTATTTCAGGGTAATAAGCAGAAATTTTTCTTACTTTGGGGCAAAAAACAGAAATTCCCTTTGTTTTGGGGGAAAAAGACAGAAATTCCACTTATTTAGAGGCAAAAAAGCAGAAATTCTTCTTTATTGGAGCAAAAATGAAGAAATTTATCTTTTTTTGTGGCAAAAGGTATACATTCCGCTTATTTTCGGGCTAAAAAGCAGAAATCCCCCGTATTTTGTATCAAAATTGCAGAAATTCCCCTTATTTTGGAGCAAAAATAAAGAAATTTCCCTTTTTTATGGTAAAAAGGTATGCATTCTTCTTATTTTCGGGCAAAAGGCAGAAATTCCCCGTATTTTGGAGCAAAATTGCAGAAATTCCCCTAATTGTGGGGCAAAAAGGCAGAAATTCCCTATATGTTGGGGCAAAAAGACAGAAATTCTCCTTATTTTGGGGCAAAACTCAGAAATTCCACTTATTTTGGTGCAAAATTTCATAAATTTCCCTTATTTTAGGGCAAAATTGCAGAAATTTCACTTATTTTGGGGCAAAATTGCAGAAATTTCACTTATTTCAGAAAAAAAAAGCAGAATTTATTTATTTTGGTGCAAAAAGGCAGAAATTTCTTCTATTTTGGTACAAAATTCCAGAAATTTCCCT
Source organism: Micromys minutus (assembly GCF_963924665.1). NCBI lineage: Eukaryota > Metazoa > Chordata > Mammalia > Rodentia > Muridae > Micromys > Micromys minutus. The sequence continues at coordinate 410,111 of NW_027667699.1, read as the reverse complement.
TATTTGGGGGCAAAAAGGCAGAAATTTTCGTTATTTTGAGGCAAAATTGCAGAAATTTCACTTATTTCAGGGTAATAAGTCAGAAATTTTCCTTATTTTGGGGCAAAAAACACAGAAATTCCCTTTGTTTTGGGGAAAAAAAAAAGAAATTCCACTTTTTTAGAGGAAAAAAAGCAGAAATTCCTTTTATTTTGGAGTAAAAATGAAGAAATTTCCCTTTTTTGTGGCAAAATGTATACATTCCACTTATTTTTGGGCTAAAAAACAGAAATTACCCGTATTTTGGAGCAAAATTGCAGAAATTCCCCTAATTGTGGGGCAAAAGGCAGAAATTCCCTATATGTTGGGGAAAAAGACAGAAATTCTCCTTATTTTGGGGCAAAACTCAGAAATTCCACTTATTTTGGGGCAAAATTCCAGAAATTTCCCTTATTTTGGGGCAAAATTGCAGAAATTTCACTTATTTGGGGCAAAATTGCAGAAATTTCACTTATTTCATAGTAAAAAGGCAGAATTTATCCTTATTTTGGGGCAAAAATGCAGAAATTCCAAATATTTTGTAGCAAAAATGCAGAAATTCCCCTTATATTGAGGTAAAAAGGCAGAAATTCCCCTTATTTGGGGGCAAAAAACAGAAATTTCCCTTATTTTGGGGCAAAATTGCAGAAAGTTCACTTATTTTGGGGCAAAATTGCAGAAATTTCACTTATTTCAGACAAAAATTCAGAAATTTTCCTATTTTGGTTCAAAAAGGCAGAAATTTCTATTTTGGTACAAAATTGCAGAAATTTTTTTTATTTTGGGGCAAAAGGGCAGAAATCTCCCATATTTTTGGGCAAAAATGCAGAAATTCTGCTTATTTTGAGGTAAAAAGGTACAAATTTCCCTTATTTGGGGGCAAAATGCAGAAATTTCCATTATTTTGATGCAAAATTGCAGGAATTTCACTTATTTCAGTGTAATAAGTCAGAAATTTTCGTTATTTTGGGGCAAAAAAGACAGAAATTCCCTTTGTTTTGGGGGAAAAAAACAGAAATTCCACTTTTTTAGCGGTAAAAAAGCAGAAATTCATTTTATTTTGGAGTAAAAATGAAGAAATTTCTTTTTTTTTTTTGTGGCAAAAGGTATACATTCCCCTTATTTTCAGGCTAAAAAGAAGAAATTCCCCGTATTTTGGAGCAAAATTGCAGAAATTCCCCTAATTGTGGGGCAAAAAGGCAGAAATTTCCTTTATGTTAGGGCAAAAAGACAGAAATTCTCTTTATTTTGGGGCAAAACTCAGAAATTCCACTTATTTTGGGGCAAAATTCCAGAAATTTCCGTTATTTTGGGGCAAAATTGCAGAAATTTCACTTATTTTGGGGCAAAATTGCAGAAATTTCACTTATTTCAAGGTAATAAGTCAGAAATTTTCCTTATTTTGGTGCCAAAAGGACAGAAATTCCCTTTGTTTTGGGGGAAAAAGACAGAAATTTCACTTATTTAGAGGCAAAAAAGCAGAAATTCTCCTTATTTTGGAGCAAAAATGAAGAAATTTCCTTTTTTTATGGCAAAAAGGTATGCATTCTTCTTATTTTCGGGCAAAAAGGCAGAAATTCCCCGTATTTTGGAGAAAATTGCAGAAATTCCCTTAATTGTGGAACAAAAAGGCAGAATTTCCCTATATGTTGGGGCAAAAAAACAGAAATTCTTTTTATTTTTGGGCAAAACTCAGAAATTCCACTTATTTTCGGGCAAAATTCCAGAAATTTCCCTTATTTTCGGGCAAAATTGCAGAAATTTCACTTATTTTGGGGCAAAATTGCAGACATTTCACTTATTTCAGAAAAAAAAGCAGAAATTTTCTTATTTTGGTGAAAAAGGCAGAAATTTCTTTTATTTTGGTACAAAATTGCAGAAATTTTTCTTATTTTGGGGCAAAAAGGCAGAAATCTCCCATATTTTGGGGCAAAAATGCAGAAATTCCTCTTATTTTGAGGTAAAAAAGCTGAAATTCCCCTTATGTGGGGGCAAAAAGGCAGAAATTTCCCTTATTTTGGGGCAAAATTGCAGAAATTTCACTTATTTCAGGGTAATAAGTCAGAAATTTTCCTTATTTTGGGGCAATAAAGACAGAAATTTCTTTTGTTTTGAGGAATAAAGACAGAAATTCCACTTATTTAGAGGCAAAAAAGCAGAAATTCCCCTTATTTTGGAGCAAAACTGAAGAAATTTCCCTTTTTTATGGCAAAAAGGTATGCATTCTTCTTATTTTTGGGCAAAAAGGCAGAAATTACCCGTATTTTCGAGCAAAATTGCAGAAATTCCCCTAATTGTGGGGCAAAAAGTGAGAAATTCTCTATATGTTGGGGCAAAAAGACAGAAATTCTCCTTATTTTGGGGCAAAACTCAGAAATTCCAGTTATTTTGGGGCAAAATTCCAGAAATTTCCCTTATTTTGGGGCAAAATTGCAGAAATTTCACTTATTTTGGGGCAAAATTGCAGAAATTTAACTTATTTCAGAAAAAAATTCAGAAATTTTCCTATTTTGGTGCAAAAAGGCAGAAATTTCTTTTATTTTGGTACAAAATTGCAGAAATTTTTCTTATTTTAAGCAAAAAGGCAGAAATCCCCATATTTTGGGGCAAAAATGCAGAAATTCCTCTTATTTTGAGGTAAAAAGGCTGAAATTTCCCTTATTTGGGGGCAAAAGGGCAGAAATTTCCCTTATTTTGAGGCAAAATTGCAGAAATTTCACTTATTTCAGTGTAATAAGTCAGAAATTTTCGTTTTTTTGGGGCAAAAAAGAGAGAAATTCCCTTTGTTTTGGGGGAAAAAGACAGAAATTCCACTTTTTTAGAGGCAAAAAAGCAGAAATTCCTTTTACTTTGGAGTAAAAATGAACAAATTTCCCTTTTTTGTGGCAAAACGTATATATTCCACTTATTTTTGGGCTAAAAAGCAGAAATTACCCGTATTTTGGAGCAAAATTGCAGAAATTTCCCTAATTGTGGGGCAAAAAGGCATAAATTCCCTATATGTTGGGGCAAAAAGACAGAAATTCTCCTTATTTTGGGGCAAAACTCAGAAATTCCACTTATTTTGGGGGCAAAATTCCAGAAATTTCCCTTATTTTGGGGAAAAATTGCAGAAATTTCACTTATTTTGTGGCAAAATTGCAGAAATTTCACTTATTTCAAGGTAAAAAGGCAGAAATTATCCTTATTTTGGGGGCAAAAATGCAGAAATTCCAAATATTTTGTGGCAAAAATGCAGAAATTCCCCTTATTTTGAGGTAAAAAGGCTGAAATTCCCCTTATTTGGGGGCAAAAAAGAAGAATTTCTTATTTTGGGGCAAAATTGCAGAAATTTTACTTATTTCAGAGTAATAAGTCAGAAATTTTCCTTATTTTGCGGCAAAAAAAACAGAAATTCCACTTATTTAGAGGCAAAAAAGCAGAAATTCCGCTTATTTTGGAGCAAAAATTAAGAAATTTTCCTTTTTTATGGCAAAAAGGTATGCATTCTTCTTGTTTTCGGTCAAAAAGGCAGAAATTCCCCGTTTTTTGGAGCAAAATTGCAGAAATTCCCCTAATTTTGGGGCAAAAAGGCAGAAATTCCCTATATGTTGGGGCAATAAGACAGAAATTCTCCTTATTTTGGGGCAAAAATCAGAAATTCCATTTCTTTTGGTGCAAAATTCCCAAAATTTCCCTTATTTTGGGGCAAAATTGCAGAAATTTTACTTATTTAGGGGCAAAATTGCAGAAATTTCACTTTTTTCAGGGAAAAAAGGCCGAAATTTTCCATTTTTGGGAGCAAAAAGGCAGAAATTCCTAATATTTTGTGGCAAAAATGCAGAAATTTCCCTTATTTTGAGGTAAAAAGGCTGAAATTCCCCTTATTTGGGGGCAAAAATGCAGAAATTTCTCTTATACTGGGGCAAAATTGCAGAAATTTCACTTATTTCAGGGTAATAAATCAGAAATTTTCCTTATTTTGGGGCAAAAAATACAGAAATTCCATTTGTATGGGGGGAAAAAGACAGAAATTCCATTTATTTAGAGTCAAAAAAGCAGAAATTCCCCTTATTTTGGGGCAAAATTGCAGAAATTTCCTTTACATTGGGGCAAAATTGCAGAAATTCCCCTTATTTTGGGGCAAAATTGCAGAAATTTCACTTATTTCAGAGAAAAAGCACAGAAATTTCTCTTATTTTGGGGAAAAAGGCAGAAATTTCTTTTATTTTGGTACAAAATTGCAGAAATTTTCTTTATTTTGGGGAACATGCTGAAATTCCCCTTATTTTGAGGCAAAAAGGCAGAAATTCCCTTTCTTTTCTGGCAAATAGGCAGAAATTCCTCTTATTTTGCGGCAAAAATGAAGAAATTTCCCTTTTTTGTGGCAAAAGGTATACATTCCCCTTATTTTCGGGCAAAAAGGCAGAAATTCCCCGTATTTTGGAGTACAATTGCAGAAAATCCCCAAATTGTGGGGCAAATAGGCAGAAATTCCCTATATGTTGGGGCAAAAAGACAAAAATTCTCCTTATTTTGGGACAAAACTCAGAATTTCCACTTATTTTGGGGCAAAATTCCAGAAATTTCCCTTATTTTGGGGCAAAATTGCAGAAATTTCACTTATTTTGGGGCAAAATTGCAGAAATTTCACTTATTTCAGGTAAAAATGGCAGAAATTTTTCTTATTTTGGGGCAAAATGGCAGAAATTCCTAATATTTTGTGGCAAAAATGTAGAAATTCCCCTTATTTTGAGGTAAAAAGGCTGAAATTCCCCTTATTTGGGTGCAAAAAGGCAGAAATTTATCATATTTTGGGGCAAAATTGCAGACATTTCACTTATTTCAGGGTAATAAGTCAGAAATTTTCCTTATTTTGGGGCAAAAAAGACAGAAATTCCCCTAATTGTGGGGCAAAAAGGCAGAAATTCCCTATATGTTGGGGCAAAAAGACAGAAATTCTCCTTATTTTGGGGCAAAACTCAAAAATTCCACTTATTTTGGGGCAAAATTGCAGGAATTTACCTTATTTTGGGGCAAAATTGCAGAAATTTTCCTTATTTGGGGCAAAATTGCAGAAATTTCACTTATTTTCAGGTAAAAAGACTGAAATATCCTTTATTTTGGGGCAAAAAGGAAGAAATTCCCCTTATTTTGGGGCAAAATTGCAGAAATTTTTCTTATTTTGGGGCAAAAAGGCTGAAATTCTTCTTATTTTGAGGTAAAATGCTGAAATTCCCCATATTTTGGGGCAAAAGGCAAAAATTCTTCTTATTTTGGGGCAAAAAGGCACAAATTTCCCTTATTTTCGGGCAAAATTGCAGAAATTTCATTTATTTCAGGGCAAAAATTCAGAAATTCCTTTTATTTTGGGGCAAAGAGCAGAAATTTCTTTTATTATGGTACAAAATTGAAGAAATTTTTCTTATTTTGAAACAAAAAGGCAGAAAATTCCCCTTATTTTGAGGCAAAAGGCAGAAACTATTCTTATTTTGTGGTAAAATGCAGAAATTCCCTTTATTTTGGGGCTAGAAAGCAGAAATTCCCCGTATTTTGAAGCAAAATTGCAGAAATTCTCATAATTTTCGGGCAAAAGGCAAAAATTCTCCTTATTTTGGGGCAAAAAGACAGAAAATCTCCTTTTTTGGGAGCAAACTGTCAGAAATTTTCCTTATTTTGGGGCAAAATTGCAGAAATTTCCTTTACATTGGGGCAAAATTGCAGAAATTTCCATATTTTGGGTCAAAATTGCAGAAATTTCACTTATTTCAGGGAAAAAAGGCGAAAATTTTTTTGGGGGGGCAAAAAGGCAGAAATTTTTTTTATTTTGGTACAAAATTGCAGAAATTTTTCTTATTTTGGGGCAAAAAGTCAGAAATTCCTCATATTTTGGGGCAAAAAGGCAGAAATTCCCCTTATTTTGAGGTAAAAAGGCTGAAATTCCCCTTATTTTGGGGCAAAAAGACAGAAATTTCGTTTATTTTGGGGAAAAGGCAGAAATTGCACTTATTTTGACTCAAAAAGGTGGAAAATCCCCTTATTTTGGGGCAAAAATGAAGAAATTTGCTTTTTTTATGGCAAAAAGGTATACATTCCCTTTATTTTTGGGCAAAATGGCACAAATTCCCCGTATTTTGGAGCAACATTGCAGAAATTACCCCAATTTTTGGGCAAAAAGGCAGAAATTCCCTATATGTTGCGGCAAAAAGACAGAAATTCTCATTATTTTGGGGCAAAACTCAGAAATTCCACTTATTTTGGCGCAAAATTCCAGAAATTTCCCTTATTTTGAGGCAAAATTGCAGAAATTTCACTTATTTTGGGGCAAAATTGCAAAAATTTCACTTATGTCAGAAAAAAAAGCAGAAATTTTCTTATTTTGGTGCAAAAAGGCAGAAATTTCTAATATTTTGGTACAAAATTGCAGAAATTTTTCTTATTTTAGGGCAAAAAGGCAGAAATTCCTAATATTTTGGGGCAAAAATGCAGAAATTCCTCTTATTTTTAGGTAAAAAGGCTGAAATTCCCCTTATTTGGGGGCAAAAAGGCAGAAATTTCCCTTATTTTGAGGCAAAATTGCAGAAATTTCACTTATTTCAGAGAACAAAAGCAGAAATTTTCTTATTTTGGGGCAAAAAGGCAGAAATTTCTTTTATTTTGGTACAAAATTGCAGAAATGTTTCTTATTTTGGGGCAAAAAGGCAGAAATCTCTCATATTTTGGGGCAAAAAAGCAGAAATTTCCCTTATTTTGAGGTAAAAACGCTGAAATTCCCCTTATTTGGGGGCAAAAAGGCAGAAATTTCTCTTATACTGGGGCAAAATTGCAGAAATTTCACTTATTTCAGGGTAATAAATCAGAAATTTTCCTTATTTTGGGGCAAAAAATACAGAAATTCCATTTGTATGGGGGGAAAAAGACAGAAATTCCATTTATTTAGAGTCAAAAAAGCAGAAATTCCCCTTATTTTGGGGCAAAATTGCAGAAATTTCCTTTACATTGGGGCAAAATTGCAGAAATTCCCCTTATTTTGGGGCAAAATTGCAGAAATTTCACTTATTTCAGAGAAAAAGCACAGAAATTTCTCTTATTTTGGGGAAAAAGGCAGAAATTTCTTTTATTTTGGTACAAAATTGCAGAAATTTTCTTTATTTTGGGGAACATGCTGAAATTCCCCTTATTTTGAGGCAAAAAGGCAGAAATTCCCTTTCTTTTCTGGCAAATAGGCAGAAATTCCTCTTATTTTGCGGCAAAAATGAAGAAATTTCCCTTTTTTGTGGCAAAAGGTATACATTCCCCTTATTTTCGGGCAAAAAGGCAGAAATTCCCCGTATTTTGGAGTACAATTGCAGAAAATCCCCAAATTGTGGGGCAAATAGGCAGAAATTCCCTATATGTTGGGGCAAAAAGACAAAAATTCTCCTTATTTTGGGACAAAACTCAGAATTTCCACTTATTTTGGGGCAAAATTCCAGAAATTTCCCTTATTTTGGGGCAAAATTGCAGAAATTTCACTTATTTTGGGGCAAAATTGCAGAAATTTCACTTATTTCAGGTAAAAATGGCAGAAATTTTTCTTATTTTGGGGCAAAATGGCAGAAATTCCTAATATTTTGTGGCAAAAATGTAGAAATTCCCCTTATTTTGAGGTAAAAAGGCTGAAATTCCCCTTATTTGGGTGCAAAAAGGCAGAAATTTATCATATTTTGGGGCAAAATTGCAGACATTTCACTTATTTCAGGGTAATAAGTCAGAAATTTTCCTTATTTTGGGGCAAAAAAGACAGAAATTCCCCTAATTGTGGGGCAAAAAGGCAGAAATTCCCTATATGTTGGGGCAAAAAGACAGAAATTCTCCTTATTTTGGGGCAAAACTCAAAAATTCCACTTATTTTGGGGCAAAATTGCAGGAATTTACCTTATTTTGGGGCAAAATTGCAGAAATTTTCCTTATTTGGGGCAAAATTGCAGAAATTTCACTTATTTTCAGGTAAAAAGACTGAAATATCCTTTATTTTGGGGCAAAAAGGAAGAAATTCCCCTTATTTTGGGGCAAAATTGCAGAAATTTTTCTTATTTTGGGGCAAAAAGGCTGAAATTCTTCTTATTTTGAGGTAAAATGCTGAAATTCCCCATATTTTGGGGCAAAAGGCAAAAATTCTTCTTATTTTGGGGCAAAAAGGCACAAATTTCCCTTATTTTCGGGCAAAATTGCAGAAATTTCATTTATTTCAGGGCAAAAATTCAGAAATTCCTTTTATTTTGGGGCAAAGAGCAGAAATTTCTTTTATTATGGTACAAAATTGAAGAAATTTTTCTTATTTTGAAACAAAAAGGCAGAAAATTCCCCTTATTTTGAGGCAAAAGGCAGAAACTATTCTTATTTTGTGGTAAAATGCAGAAATTCCCTTTATTTTGGGGCTAGAAAGCAGAAATTCCCCGTATTTTGAAGCAAAATTGCAGAAATTCTCATAATTTTCGGGCAAAAGGCAAAAATTCTCCTTATTTTGGGGCAAAAAGACAGAAAATCTCCTTTTTTGGGAGCAAACTGTCAGAAATTTTCCTTATTTTGGGGCAAAATTGCAGAAATTTCCTTTACATTGGGGCAAAATTGCAGAAATTTCCATATTTTGGGTCAAAATTGAAGAAATTTCACTTATTTCAGGGAAAAAAGGCGAAAATTTTTTTGGGGGGGCAAAAAGGCAGAAATTTTTTTTATTTTGGTACAAAATTGCAGAAATTTTTCTTATTTTGGGGCAAAAAGTCAGAAATTCCTCATATTTTGGGGCAAAAAGGCAGAAATTCCCCTTATTTTGAGGTAAAAAGGCTGAAATTCCCCTTATTTTGGGGCAAAAAGACAGAAATTTCGTTTATTTTGGGGAAAAGGCAGAAATTGCACTTATTTTGACTCAAAAAGGTGGAAAATCCCCTTATTTTGGGGCAAAAATGAAGAAATTTGCTTTTTTTATGGCAAAAAGGTATACATTCCCTTTATTTTTGGGCAAAATGGCACAAATTCCCCGTATTTTGGAGCAACATTGCAGAAATTACCCCAATTTTTGGGCAAAAAGGCAGAAATTCCCTATATGTTGCGGCAAAAAGACAGAAATTCTCATTATTTTGGGGCAAAACTCAGAAATTCCACTTATTTTGGCGCAAAATTCCAGAAATTTCCCTTATTTTGAGGCAAAATTGCAGAAATTTCACTTATTTTGGGGCAAAATTGCAAAAATTTCACTTATGTCAGAAAAAAAAGCAGAAATTTTCTTATTTTGGTGCAAAAAGGCAGAAATTTCTAATATTTTGGTACAAAATTGCAGAAATTTTTCTTATTTTAGGGCAAAAAGGCAGAAATTCCTAATATTTTGGGGCAAAAATGCAGAAATTCCTCTTATTTTTAGGTAAAAAGGCTGAAATTCCCCTTATTTGGGGGCAAAAAGGCAGAAATTTCCCTTATTTTGAGGCAAAATTGCAGAAATTTCACTTATTTCAGAGAACAAAAGCAGAAATTTTCTTATTTTGGGGCAAAAAGGCAGAAATTTCTTTTATTTTGGTACAAAATTGCAGAAATGTTTCTTATTTTGGGGCAAAAAGGCAGAAATCTCTCATATTTTGGGGCAAAAAAGCAGAAATTTCCCTTATTTTGAGGTAAAAACGCTGAAATTCCCCTTATTTGGGGGCAAAAAGGCAGAAATTTCCCTTATTTTGAGGCAAAATTGCAGAAATTTCACTTATTTCAGAATAATAAGTCAGAAATTTTCCTTATTTTGGGGCAAAAAACAGAAATTCTCTTTGTTTTAAAGGAAAAAGACTGATATTCCACTTATTTAGAGGCTAAAAAGCAGAAATTCTTATTATTTTGGAGCAAAAATGAAGAAATTTTCCTTTTTTTGTGGAAAAAGGTATGCATTCCTCTAATTTTCGGGCTAAAAAGCAGAAATTCCCCGTATTTTGGAGCAAAATTGCAGAAATTCCCCTAATTGTGGGGCAAAAAGGCAGAAATTCCCTATATGTTGGAGCAAAAAGACAGAAATTCTCCTTATTTTGTGGCAAACCTCAGAAATTCCACTTATTTTGGGGCAAAATTCCAGAAATTTCCCTTATTTTGGGGCAAAATTGCAGAAATTTCACTTATTTTGGGGCAAAATTGCAGAAATTTCACTTATTTCAGAAAAAAATTCAGAAATTTTCCTATTTTGGTGCAAAAAGGCAGAAATTTCTATTTTGGTACAAAATTGCAGAAATTTTTCTTTTTTTGGGGCAAAAAGGCACAAATCTCCCATATTTTGGGGAAAAAATGCAGAAATTCCTCTTATTTTGAGGTAAAAAGGTAGAAATTTCCCTTATTTGGGGGAAAAAGGCAGAAATTTTTTTTATTTTGAGGCAAAATTGCAGAAATTTCACTTATTTCAGGGTAATAAGTCAGAAATTTTCCTTATTTTGGGGCAAAAAAGACAGAAATTCCCCTAATTGTGGGGCAAAAAGGCAGAAATTCCCTATATGTTGGGGCAAAAAGACAGAAATTCTCCTTATTTTGGGGCAAAACTCAAAAATTCCACTTATTTTGGGGCAAAATTGCAGGAATTTACCTTATTTTGGGGCAAAATTGCAGAAATTTTCCTTATTTGGGGCAAAATTGCAGAAATTTCACTTATTTTCAGGTAAAAAGACTGAAATATCCTTTATTTTGGGGCAAAAAGGAAGAAATTCCCCTTATTTTGGGGCAAAATTGCAGAAATTTTTCTTATTTTGGGGCAAAAAGGCTGAAATTCTTCTTATTTTGAGGTAAAATGCTGAAATTCCCCATATTTTGGGGCAAAAGGCAAAAATTCTTCTTATTTTGGGGCAAAAAGGCACAAATTTCCCTTATTTTCGGGCAAAATTGCAGAAATTTCATTTATTTCAGGGCAAAAATTCAGAAATTCCTTTTATTTTGGGGCAAAGAGCAGAAATTTCTTTTATTATGGTACAAAATTGAAGAAATTTTTCTTATTTTGAAACAAAAAGGCAGAAAATTCCCCTTATTTTGAGGCAAAAGGCAGAAACTATTCTTATTTTGTGGTAAAATGCAGAAATTCCCTTTATTTTGGGGCTAGAAAGCAGAAATTCCCCGTATTTTGAAGCAAAATTGCAGAAATTCTCATAATTTTCGGGCAAAAGGCAAAAATTCTCCTTATTTTGGGGCAAAAAGACAGAAAATCTCCTTTTTTGGGAGCAAACTGTCAGAAATTTTCCTTATTTTGGGGCAAAATTGCAGAAATTTCCTTTACATTGGGGCAAAATTGCAGAAATTTCCATATTTTGGGTCAAAATTGCAGAAATTTCACTTATTTCAGGGAAAAAAGGCGAAAATTTTTTTGGGGGGGCAAAAAGGCAGAAATTTTTTTTATTTTGGTACAAAATTGCAGAAATTTTTCTTATTTTGGGGCAAAAAGTCAGAAATTCCTCATATTTTGGGGCAAAAAGGCAGAAATTCCCCTTATTTTGAGGTAAAAAGGCTGAAATTCCCCTTATTTTGGGGCAAAAAGACAGAAATTTCGTTTATTTTGGGGAAAAGGCAGAAATTGCACTTATTTTGACTCAAAAAGGTGGAAAATCCCCTTATTTTGGGGCAAAAATGAAGAAATTTGCTTTTTTTATGGCAAAAAGGTATACATTCCCTTTATTTTTGGGCAAAATGGCACAAATTCCCCGTATTTTGGAGCAACATTGCAGAAATTACCCCAATTTTTGGGCAAAAAGGCAGAAATTCCCTATATGTTGCGGCAAAAAGACAGAAATTCTCATTATTTTGGGGCAAAACTCAGAAATTCCACTTATTTTGGTGCAAAATTCCAGAAATTTCCCTTATTTTGAGGCAAAATTGCAGAAATTTCACTTATTTTGGGGCAAAATTGCAAAAATTTCACTTATGTCAGAAAAAAAAGCAGAAATTTTCTTATTTTGGTGCAAAAAGGCAGAAATTTCTAATATTTTGGTACAAAATTGCAGAAATTTTTCTTATTTTAGGGCAAAAAGGCAGAAATTCCTAATATTTTGGGGCAAAAATGCAGAAATTCCTCTTATTTTTAGGTAAAAAGGCTGAAATTCCCCTTATTTGGGGGCAAAAAGGCAGAAATTTCCCTTATTTTGAGGCAAAATTGCAGAAATTTCACTTATTTCAGAGAACAAAAGCAGAAATTTTCTTATTTTGGGGCAAAAAGGCAGAAATTTCTTTTATTTTGGTACAAAATTGCAGAAATGTTTCTTATTTTGGGGCAAAAAGGCAGAAATCTCTCATATTTTGGGGCAAAAAAGCAGAAATTTCCCTTATTTTGAGGTAAAAACGCTGAAATTCCCCTTATTTGGGGGCAAAAAGGCAGAAATTTCCCTTATTTTGAGGCAAAATTGCAGAAATTTCACTTATTTCAGAATAATAAGTCAGAAATTTTCCTTATTTTGGGGCAAAAAACAGAAATTCTCTTTGTTTTAAAGGAAAAAGACTGATATTCCACTTATTTAGAGGCTAAAAAGCAGAAATTCTTATTATTTTGGAGCAAAAATGAAGAAATTTTCCTTTTTTTGTGGAAAAAGGTATGCATTCCTCTAATTTTCGGGCTAAAAAGCAGAAATTCCCCGTATTTTGGAGCAAAATTGCAGAAATTCCCCTAATTGTGGGGCAAAAAGGCAGAAATTCCCTATATGTTGGAGCAAAAAGACAGAAATTCTCCTTATTTTGTGGCAAACCTCAGAAATTCCACTTATTTTGGGGCAAAATTCCAGAAATTTCCCTTATTTTGGGGCAAAATTGCAGAAATTTCACTTATTTTGGGGCGAAATTGCAGAAATTTCACTTTTTTCATGGAAAAAAAGGCAGAAATTTTCCTTATTTTGGGGGAAAAAGGCAGAAATTCCTAATATTTTGTGGCAAAAATTCAGAAATTCCTCTTATTTTGAGGTAAAAAGGCTGAAATTCCCCTTATTTGGGGGCAAAAAGGCATAAATTTCCCTTATTTTGGGTCAAAATTGCAGAATTTTCACTTATTTCAGAGAAAAAAACAAAAATCTTTTTTATTTTTGGCAAAATGCAGAAATTCCCATTATTTTGGGGCAAAAAGGCAGAAATTCACCTTATTTTGGGGTAAAATTGAAGACATGTCACATATTTCAGGGCATAAAGGCAGAAATTGCCCTTATTTGGGGGCAAAAAGGCAGAAATTCCCCTTATTTTGGGACAAAATTGCAGAAATTACCCTTGTTTGGGGGCAAAAAGGCAGAAAATCCCCTTAATTTCGGGCAAAAAGGCAGAAATTCCCTGTATTTTGGAGCAAAATTGCAGAAATTCTCCTAATATTGGGGCAAAAATGCAGAAATTCCCTTTATTTGGGGCAAATTGGCAGAAGTTCCCCTTATTTTCAGGAAAAGAGGCAGAAATTCCCATTATTTTGAAGCAAAATTGCAGAAACTCCCCTAATTTTGGGGCAAAAAGGCAGAAATTCCCTTTATTTTGGGGCAAAAATACAGAAATTCTCCTTATATCTGGGCAAAAATCAGAAATTTCCCTTATTTTGGAGCAAAATTTTAGAAATTTCTTTTATTTTGGTACAGAATTGGAGAAATTTTTCTTATTCTGTGGCAAAAAGGCAGAAATTTCTCTTATTTTGGGGCAAAATTGCAGAAATTTCACTTATTTCAGAAAAAAAAGAAAAATTTTCTTATTTGGGGGCAAAAAGGCAGAAATTTCTTTTATTTTGGTGCAAAATTACAGAAATTTTCTTTATTTTGGGGCAAAAAAGACAGAAATTTCCTTTGTTTTGGGGGAAAAAGACAGAAATTTCACTTATTTAGAGGCAAAAAAGCAGAAATTCCTCTTATTTTGGAGCAAAATTGCAGAAATTCCCCTAATTGTGGGGCAAAAAGGCAGATATTCCCTATATGTTGGGGCAAAAAGACAGAAATTCTCTTTATTTTTGGGGCAAAACTCAGAAATTCCATTTATTTTGGGGCAAAATTCCAGAAATTTCTCTTATTTTGGGGCAAAATTCCAGAAATTTCTCTTATTTTGGGGCAAAATTGCAGAAATTCCCCTTATTTGGGGGCAAAAAAATGAAATTTCACTTATTTTGGGGCAAAAACTCAGAAATTCCACACTTTTTTGGTCAAAATTCCAGAAATTTCCCTTATTTTGGGGCAAAATTCCAGAAATTTCTCTTATTTTGGGGCAAAATTGCAGAAATTTCACTTAAATTGGGGCAAAATTGCAGAAATTTCACTTATTTCATGGTAAAAAGGCAGAAATTATCCTTATTTTGATGCAAAAATGCAGAAATTCCAAATATTTTGTGGCAAAAATGAAGAAATTCCCTTTATTTTGAGGTAAAAAGGCAGAAATTCCCCTTATTTGGGGGCAAAAAAAAGAAATTTCACTTATTTTGGGGCAAAAACTCAGAAATTCCACACTTTTTTGGTCAAAATTCCAGAAATTTCCCTTATTTTGGGGCAAAATTGCAGAAATTTCACTTATTTTGGTGCAAAATTGCAGAAATTTAACTTATTTCAGAAAAAAATTCAGAAATTTTCCTATTTTGGTGCAAAAAGGCAGAATTATCTTTTATTTTGGTACAAAATTGCAGAAATTTTTCTTATTTTGGGGCAAAAAGGCAGAAATTTCACTTATTTTGGGGCAAAATTGCAGTAATTTCACTTATTTTGGGGCAAAATTGCAGAAATTCCAAATATTTTGTGGCAAAAATGCAGAAATTCCCCTTATTTTAAGGTAAAAAGGCAGAAATTCCCCTTATTTGGGGGTAAAAAACAGAAATTTCCCTTATTTTGGGGCAAAATTGCAGAAATTTCACTTATTTTGGGGCAAAATTGCAGAAATTTCACTTATTTCAGAAAAAAATTCAGAAATTTTCCTATTTTGGTGCAAAAAGGCAGAAATTTCTATTTTGGTACAAAATTGCAGAAATTTTTCTTTTTTTGGGGCAAAAAGGCACAAATCTCCCATATTTTGGGGAAAAAATGCAGAAATTCCTCTTATTTTGAGGTAAAAAGGTAGAAATTTCCCTTATTTGGGGGAAAAAGGCAGAAATTTTTTTTATTTTGAGGCAAAATTGCAGAAATTTCACTTATTTCAGGGTAATAAGTCAGAAATTTTCCTTATTTTGGGGCAAAAAAGACAGAAATTCCCTTTGTTTTGGGGGAAAAAGACAGAAATTCCACTTTTTTAGCGGCAAAAAAGCAGAAATTCATTTTATTTTGGAGTAAAAATGAAGAAATTTCTTTTTTTTTGTGGCAAAAGATATACATTCCCCTTATTTTCAGGCTAAAAAGCAGAAATTCCCCGTATTTTGGAGCAAAATTGCAGAAATTCCCCTAATTGTGGGGCAAAAAGGCAGAAATTTCCGATATGTTAGGGCAAAAAGACAGAAATTCTTTTTATTTTGGGGCTAAACTCAGAAATTCCAATTATTTTGGGGCAAAATTCCAGAAATTTCCCTTATTTTGGGGCAAAATTGCAGAAATTTCACTTATTTTGGTGCAAAATTGCAGAAATTTCACTTATTTCAAGGAAAAAAGGCAGAAATTTTTTTTATTTTGGGGCCAAAAAGACAGAAATTTCCTTTGTTTTGGGGTGAAAAAGATAGAAATTCCACTTATTTAGAGGCAAAAAAGCAGAAATAACTTTTATTTTGGAGTAAAAATGTAGAAATTTCCCTTTTTTATGGCAAAAAGGTATGCATTCTTCTTATTTTCGGGCAAAAAGGCAGAAATTCCCAGTATTTTGGAGCAAAATTGCAGAAATTCCCCTAATTGTGGGGCAAAAAGGCAGAAATTCCCTATATGTTGGGGCAAAAAGAAAGAAATTCTCCTTATTTTGGGTCAAAACTCAGAAATTCCACTGATATTGGGGCAAAATTCCAGAAATTTCCCTTATTTTGGGGCAAAATTGCAGAAATTTCACTTATTTTGGGGCAAAATTGCAGAAATTTCACTTATTTCAGAAAAAAAAGCAGAAATTTTCTTATTTTGGTGCAAAAAGGCGGAAATTTCTTTTATTTTGGTACAAAATTGCAGAAATTTTTCTTATTTTGGGGCAAAAAGGCAGAAATCTCCCATATTTTGGGGCAAAAATGATGAAATTTCTCTTATTTTGAGGTAAAAAGGCTGAAATTCCCATTATTTGGGGGCAAAAAGGCAGAAATTTCCCTTATTTTGAGGCAAAATTGCAGAAATTTCACTTATTTCAGTGTAATAAGTCAGAAATTTTCTTTATTTTGGGGCAAAAAAGACAGAAATTCTTTTTGTTTTGAGGGAAAAAGGCAGAAATTCCACTTTTTTATCGGCAAAAATGCAAAAATTCATTTTATTTTGGAGTAAAAATGAAGAAATTTCTTTTTTTTGTGGCAAAAAGTATATATTCCCCTTATTTTCAGGCTAAAAAGCAGAAATTCCCCATATTTTGGAGCAAAATTGCAGAAATTCCCCTAATTGTGGGGCAAAAAGGCAGAAATTGCCTATATGTTGGGGCAAAAAGACAGAAATTCTTCTAATTTTGGGGCAAAACTCAGAAATTCCACTTATTTTGGGGCAAAATTCCAGAAATTTCCCTTATTTTGGGGCAAAATTGCAGAAATTTCACTTATTTTGGGGCAAAATTGCAGAAATTTCACTTATTTCAGGGTAATAAGTCTGAAATTTTCCTTATTTTGGAGCAAAAAAAAACAGAAATTCCCTTTGTTTTGGGGGAAAAAGACAGAAATTCCACTTATTTAGAGGCAAAAAAGCTGAAATTCCCCTTATTTTGGAGCAAAAATGAAGAACTTTCCCTTTTTTATGGCAAAAAGTTATGCATTCTTCTTATTTTCAGGCAAAAAGACAGAAATTCCCCGTATTTTGGAGCAAAATTGCAGAAATTCCCCTAATTGTGGGGCGAAAAGGCAGAAATTCCCTATATGTTAGGGCAAAAAGACAGAAATTCTCCTTATTTTGGGGCAAAACTCAGAAATTCCACTTATTTTAAGGCAAAATTCCAGAAATTTCCTTTATTTGGGAGCAAAATTGCAGAAATTTCTGTTATTTTGGGGCAAAATTGCAGAAATTTCACTTATTTCAGAAAAAAAATCAGAAATTTTCATATTTTGGTGCAAAAAGGCGGAAATTTCTTTTATTTTGGTACAAAATTGCAGAAATTTTTCTTATTTTGGGGCAAAAAGGCAGAAATCTCCCATATTTTGGGGCAAAAATGCAGAAATTCCTCTTATTTTGAGGTAAAAAGGCTGAAATTCCCCTTATTTGGAGGCAAAAAGGCAGAAATTTTTCTTATTTTGGGGCAAAATTGCAGAAATTTCACTTATTTCAGAGTAGTCAGTCAGAAATTTTTCTTATTTTGGGGCAAAAAAGCAGAAATTCCTTTTATTTTGGAGTAAAAATGAAGAAATTTCTTTTTTGTGGCAAATGGTATACATTTTCCTTATTTTCAGGCTAAAAAGCAGAAATTACCCGTATTTTGGAGCAAAATTGCAAAAATTCCGCTAATTGTGGGGCAAAAAGGCAGAAATTCCCTGTAAGTTAGAGCAAAAAAACAGAAAATCTCCTTATTTTGGGGCAAAACTCAGAAATTCCACTTACTTTGGGGCAAATTTCCAAAAATTTCCCTTATTTTGGGCCAAAATTGCAGAAATTTCACTTATTTTGAGGCAAAATTGCATAAATTTCACTTATTTCAGGGTAATAAGTCAGAAATTTTCCTTATTTTGGGGCAAAAAACACAAAAATTCCCTTTGTTTTGGGGGAAAAAGACAGAAATTCCACTTTTTTAGAGGCAAAAAAGCAGAAATTCCTTTTATTTTGGAGTAAAAATGAAGAAATGTCCCTTTTTTGTGGCAAAATTTATGCATTCCACTTATTTTTGGGCTAAAAAGCTGAAATTACCCGTATTTTGGAGCAAAATTGCAGAAATTCCCCTAATTGTGGGGCAAAATGCAGAAATTCCCTATATGTTAGGGCAAACAGACAGAAATTCTCCTTATTTTGGGGTAAAACTCAGAAATTCCACTTATTTTGGGGCAAAATTCCAGAAATTTCCCTTTATTGTGGCAAAATTCCTGAAATTTCACTTATTTTGGGGCAAAATTTTAGAAATTTCACTTATTTCATGGTAAAAAGGCAGAAATTTTCCTCATTTTGGGGCAAAAATGCAGAGATTCCAAATATTTTGTGGTAAAATTGCAAAAGTTTCCCTTATTTTGAGGTAAAAAGGCAGAAATTCCCCTTATTTGGGGGCAAAAAGCAGAAATTTCCCTTATTCTGGGACAAAATTGCAGAAATTTCACTTATTTCAGGGTAATAAGTCAGAAATTTTCCTTATTTGGGGCAAAAAAGACAGAAATTCCTTTTGTTTTGGGGGAAAAAGTCAGAAATTCCACTTATTTAGAAGCAAAAAAGCAGAAATTCCTTTTATTTTGGAGCAAAAATTAAGAAATTTCCTTTTTTTGTGGCAAAAGGTATGCATTCTTCTTATTTTCAGGCTAAAAAGCAGAAATTCCCCGTATTTTGGAGCAAAATTGCAGAAATTCCCCTAATTGTGGGACAAAAAGGCAGAAATTCCCTATATGTTGGGGCAAAAAGACAGAAATTCTCCTTATTTTAGAGCAAAACTCAGAAATTTCACTTATTTTGACGCAAAATTGCAGAAATTTCACTTATTTCAGAAAAAAAGCAGAAATTTTCTTAATTTGGGGCAAAAAGTCAGAAATTTCTCATATTTTGGAGCAAAAATGCAGAAAATCCCCTTATTTTGAGGTAAAAAGTCTAAAATTCCCCTTATTTGGTTGCAAAAAGCAGAAATTTCCCTTATTTTGGGGCAAAATTGCAGATATTTCATTTATTTCAGGGTAATAAGTCAGAAATTTTCCTTATTTTGGGGCAAAAAAGACACAAATTCTCTATGTTTTGGGGGAAAAAGACAGAAATTCCACTTATTTAGAGGCAAAAAAGCAGAAATTCCCCTTATTTTGGAGCGAAAATAAAGAAATTTCCCTTTTTTATGGCAAAAAGGTATGCATTCTTCTTATTTTCGGGCAAAAAGACAGAAATTCCCCGTATTTTTGAGCAAAATTGCAGAAATTCCCCTAATTGTGGGGCAAAAATACAGAAATTCCCTATGTGTTGGGGCAAAAAGACAGAAATTCTACTTATTTTGGGGCAAAACTCAGAAATTCCACTTATTTTGGGGCAAAATTCCAAAAATTTCCCTTATTTTGGGGCAAAATTGCAGAAATTTC
Source organism: Micromys minutus (assembly GCF_963924665.1). Lineage (NCBI taxonomy): Eukaryota > Metazoa > Chordata > Mammalia > Rodentia > Muridae > Micromys > Micromys minutus. The sequence goes on along the minus strand of NW_027667699.1, from coordinate 390,847 downwards.
ACTTATTTTGTGGCAAAATTGCAGAAATTTCACTTATTTCAGGAAAAAAAAGACAGAAATTTCTTTTATTTTGGTACAAAATTACAGAAATTTTTTTTATTTTTGGCAAAAAGGCAGAAATTTCCCATATTTTGGGGCAAAAATGCAGAAATTCCCCTTATTTTGAGGTAAAAATGCTGAAATTCCCCTTATTTTGGGGCAAAAAGCAGACATTTCCCTTATTTTGGGCAAAAATTGCAGAAATTTCACTTATTTTTAGTCAAAAAGGCAGAAAATCCAATTATTTTGGGGTAAAAATGAAGAAATTCCCCTTTTTTTGAGGTAAAAAGGCTGAAATTCCCCTTTTTTGGAGGCAAAAAGGCAGAAATTTCCCGTATTTTGGGGCAAAATTGCAGAAATTTCACTTATTTCAGAATAATAATTCAGAAATTTTTTTTATTTGGGAGGAAAAAAAGACAGAAATTCCCTTTGATTGGGGGAAAAAACAGAAATTCCACTTATTTAGAGGCAAAAAAGCAGAAATTCCCCTTATTTTGGAGCAAAAATTAAGAAATTTCATTTTTTTATGGCAAAAAGATATGCACTCTTATTATTTTCGGGCAAAAAGGCAGAAATTCCCCGTATTTTAGAGCAAAATTGCAGAAATTCCCCTAATTGTGGGGCAAAAAGGCATAAATTCCCTATATGTTGGAGCAAAAAGACAGAAATTCATCTTATTTTGGGGCAAAACTCAGAAATTCCACTTATTTTGGGGCACAATTCCAGAAATTTCCCTTCTTTTGGGGCAAAATTGCAGAAATTTCACTTATTTTGAGGCAAAATTGCAGAAATTTTACTTATTTCAGAAAAAAAAGCAGAAATTTTCTTATTTTGGGGCAAAAAGGCAAAAATTTTTTTTATTTTGGTACTAAATTGCAGAAATTTTTCTTATTTTGGGGCAAAAAGTCAGAAATTCCCCTTATTTTGGGGCAAAAAGCAGATATTTCCCTTATTTTTGGGGAGAAATTTTAGAAATTTAACTTATTTCAGGGCAAAAAGTCAGAAATTCCGTTTATTTTTGGGGAAAATTCAGAAATTGCACTTATTTTGAGTCAAAAAGGCGGAAAATCCCCTTATTTTGGAGTAAAAATGAAGAAATTTCCCTTTTTTATGGCAAATGGTATACATTCTTTTTATTTTCGGGCAAAAAGGCAGAAATTCCCTGTATCTTGGAGCAAAATTGCAGAAATTCCTCTAATTTTGGGGCAAAAACGCAGAACTTCCCCTTATTTTGGGGTAAAACTGCAGAAATTTCACTTATTTCGCGGCAAAATGGCAGAAATTCACTTCATTTTCGGCGAAAAGGGAGAAAATTCCCGTATTTTGGAGCAAAATTGCAGAAATTCACCTAATTTTGGGGTAAAACATGCAGTAATTTTCTTTATTTTAAGGCAAAAAGGCAGAAATTCCCCTTATTTTGTGGCAAAAATCAGAAATTCCCCTTATTTTAGAAAAAATTGCAGAAATTTCCTTTATTATGGGGAAAAATTGCAGAAATTTCTTTTATTGTAAGGCAAAATTGCAGAAATTTCATTTATTTCAGAGAAAAAAACAAAAATTTTTTTTATTTTAGGGCAAAATGCAGAAATTTCCATTATTTTGGGGCACAAAGACAGAAATTCACCTTCTTTTGGGGTAAAATTTCAAACATTTCACATATTTCAGGGCAAAAAGGCAGAAATTCCCCTTATTTGGGGGTAAAAAGGCAGAAATTCTTCATATTTTGGGTTAAAATTGCAGAAATTTCCCTTGTTTGGGGGCAAAAAGGCAGAAAATCCCCTTAATTTCGGGCAAAAAGGCAGAAATTCCCCGTATTTTGGAGCAAAATTGCAGAAATTCCCCTAATTGTGGGGCAAAAAGGCAGAAATTCCCGATATGTTGGGGCAAAAAGACAGAAATTCTCCTTATTTTCGGGCAAAACTCAGAAATTCCATTTATTTTGGGGCAAAATTCCAGAAATTTCCCTTATTTTGGGGCAAAATTGCAGAAATTTCACTTATTTCAGGGCAAAATTCAAAAATTGCTTTTATTTTGGGGCAAAAAGACAGAAATTCCGTTTACTTTTGGGTAAAAAGGCAGAAATTTCACTTATTTTGAGGTAAGAAGGCAGAAATTCCTCTTATTTTGCGGCAAAAATGAAGAAATTTCCCTTTTTTGTGGCAAAAGGTATATATTCCCCTTATTTTCGGGCAAAAAAGCAGAAATTCCCCTTATTTTGGAGCACAATTGCAGAAAATCCCCTAATTGTGGGGCAAAAAGGCAGAAATTCCCATTATTTTGATGGCAAAAAGGCAGGAATTCACCTTATTTTGGGCTAAAATTGCAGAAATTTCACATATTTCAGGGCAAAAAGGCAGAAATTTCCCTTCATTTGGGGCAAAAATGAAGAAATTTCCCTTTTTTATGGCAAAAAGGTATGCATTCCCCTTATTTTCGGCAAAAAGGCAGAAATTCCCTGTATTTTGGAGCAAAATTGCAGAAATTCCCCTAATTGTGGGGCAAAAAGGCAGAAATTCTCTTTATTTTGGGGCAAAACTCAGAAATTCCACTTATTTTGGGGCAAAATTCCACAAATTTCCCTTATTTTGGGGCAAAATTGCAGAAATTTCACTTATTTTGGGGCAAAATTGCAGAAATTTCACTTATTTCAGGTAAAAATGGAAGAAATTTTTCTTATTTTGGGGCAAAAAGGCAGAATTTCCTAATATTTTGTGGCAAAAATGCAGAAATTCCCCTTATTTTGAGGTAAAAAGGCTTAAATTCCCCTTATTTGGGGGCAAAAAGGCAGAAATTTTTCTTATTTTGGGGCAAAATTGCAGACATTTCACTTATTTCAGGGTAATAAGTCAGAAATTTTCCTTATTTTGGGGCAAAAAGACAGAAATTCCCTTTGTTTTGGGGGGGAAATACAGAAATTCCACTTCTTTGAAGGCAAAAAGGCAGAAATTCCCCTTATTTTGGAGCAAAAATGAAGAAATTCCCCTAATTGTTGGGCAAAAAGGCAGAAATTCCCTATATGTTGGGGCAAAAAGACAGAAATTCTCCTTATTTTGGGGCAAAACTCAGAAATTCCACTTATTTTGGGGCAAAATTGCAGGAATTTACCTTATTTTGGGGCAAAATTGCAGAAATTTCCCTTATTTGGGGCAAAATAGCAGAAATTTCACTTATTTTCAGGTAAAAAGGCTGAAATATCCTTTATTTTGGGGCAAAAAGGAAGAAATTCCCCTTATTTTGGGGCAAAATTGCCGAAATTTTCCTTATTTTGGGGCAAAAAGGCTGAAATTCTTATTTTTAGGTAAAATGCTGAAATTCCCCATATTTTGGGGCAAAAGGCAAAACTTCTTCTCATTTTGGGGCAAAGAGGCACAAATTTCCCTTATTTTCGGGCAAAATTGCAGAAATTTCATTTATTTCAGGGCAAAAAGTCAGAAATTCCTTTTATTTTGGGGCAAAGAGCAGAAATTTCTTTTATTATGGTACAAAATTGAAGAAATTTTTCTTATTATGAAACAAAAAGGCAGAAAATTCCCCTTATTTTGAGGCAAAAAGCAGAAATTTTTCTTATTTTGAGGTAAAATGCAGAAATTCTTTTTATTTTGGGGCTAAAAGGCAGAAATTCCCCGTATTTTGAAGCAAAATTGCAGAAATTCTCATAATTTTCGGGCAAAAAGGCAGAAATTCCCCTTATTTTGGGGCAAAAATACAGAAAATCTCCTTTATCGGGAGCAAACAGTCAGAAATTCCCCTTATTTTGGGGCAAAATTGCAGAAATTTCCTTTACATTGGGGCAAAATTGCAGAAATTTCCCTTATTTTGGGGCAAATTTGCAGAAATTTCCCTTATTTTGGGGCAAAATTGCAGAAATTTCCCTTATTTTGGGGCAAAATTGCAGAAATTTCACTTATTTCAGGGAAAAAAGGCGGAAATTTTTTTTGGGGGGCAAAAAGGCAGAAATTTCTTTTATTTTGGTACAAAATTGCAGAAATTTTTCTTATTTTGGGGCAAAAAGTCAGAAATTCCCCTTATTTTTAGGTAAAAAGGCTGAAATTCCCCTTATTTTGGGGCAAAAAGACAGAAATTTCGTTTATTTTGGGGAAAAGGCAGAAATTGCACTTATTTTGAGTCAAAAAGGTGGAAAATCCCCTTATTTTGGGGCAAAAATGAAGAAATTTGCATTTTTTATGGCAAAAAGGTATACATTCCCTTTATTTTCGGGCAAAAAGGCAGAAATTACCCGTATTTTGGAGCAAAATTGCAGAAATTCCTCTAATTTTTGGGCAAAAAGGCAGAAATTCCCCTTATTTTGGGGTAAAACTGCAGAAATTTCACTTATTTTACGGCAAAATGTCAGAAATTCCCCTTATTTTCGGCAAAAAAGGCAGAAAATCCCCTTATTTTAGGGCAAAATTGCAGAAATTTCCCTTATTTGGGGGCAAAAACAGAAATTCCCCTTCTTTTGAGGCAAAATTGCAGAAATTTCCCTTATTATGGGGAAAAATTGCAGAAATTTCCCTTATTTTAGGACAAAATTGCAGAAATTTCACTTATTTCAGAGAAAAAAATGCAAAAATTTTTCTTATTTTGGGGCAAAAAGGCAGAAATTCCAATTATTTTGGGGCAAAAAGGCAGAAATTCACCTTATTTTGGGTTAAAATATCAGAAATTTCACATATTTCAGGGCAAAATGGCAGAAATTCCCCTTATTTGGGGGCAATAAGGCAGAAATTTCCCTTCTTTTGGGATAAAATTGCAGAAATTTCCCTTATTTGGGGGCAAAAAGGCAGAAAATCCACTTAATTTCGGGTAAAAAGGCAGAAATTCCTCGTATTTTGAAGCAAAATTGCAGAAACTCCCCTAATTTTGGGGCAAAAAGGCAGAAATTCCCTTTATTTTGGGGCAAAAATAGAGAAATTCTCCTTATTTTGGTGCAAAAATCAGAAATTTCCCTTATTTTGGGGCAAAATTATAGAAATTTCTTTTATTTTGTTACAGACTTGCAGAAATTTTTCTTATTTTGTGGCAAAAAGGCTAAAATTCTACTTATTTTGAGGTAAAATCCTGAAATTCCACATATTTTGGGGCAAAAAGGCAGAAATTCCCCTCATTTGGGGGCAAAAAGGCACATATTTCCCTTATTTTCGGGCATAATTGCAGGAATTTCATTTATTTCAGGGCAAAAAGTCAGAAATTCCTTTTATTTTAGGGCAAAAAGCAGAAATTTCTTTTATTATGGTACAAAATTGAAGAAATTTTTCGTATTTTGAAACAAAAAGGCAGAAAATTCCCCTTATTTTGAGGCAAAAGGCAGAAATTATTCTTATTTTGAGGTAAAATGCAGAAATTCTTTTTAGTTTGGGGCTAAAAGCAGAGATTCCTCGTATTTTGAAGCAAAATTGCAGAAATTCTCATAATTTTCGGGCAAAAAGGCAGAAATTCTCCCTATTTTGGGGCAAAAAGACACAAAATCTCCTTTTTCGGGAGCAAACAGTCAGAAATTCCCCTTATTTTGGGGCAAAATTGCAGAAATTTCCTTTACATTGGGGCACTATTGCAGAAATTTCCCTTATTTTGAGGCAAAATTGCAGAAATTTCACTTATTTCAGGGAAAAAAGGTGGAAATTTTTTTTGCGGGGAAAAAAGGCAGAAATTTTTTTTATTTTGGTACAAAATTGCAGAAATTTTTATTATTTTGGGGCAAAGAGTCAGAAATTCCCCATATTTTGGTGCAAAATTCTTTTTATTTTGGGGCAAAAATCAGAAATTTCCCTTATTTCGGGTCAAAATTTTAGAAATTTCTTTTATATTGTTACAGACTTGCAGAAATTTTTCTTATTTTGTGGCAAAAAGGCAGAAATTTCCCATATTTTGGTGCAAAAAGCCTAAAATTTCCTTTATTATGAGGTAAAATCCTGAAATTCCCCATATTTTGGGGCAAAAAGGCAGAAATTCCCCTCATTTGGGGGCAAAAAGGCACAAATTTCCCTTATTTTCAGGCATAATTGCAGGAATTTCATTTATTTCAGGGCAAAAAGTCAGAAATTCCTTTTATTTTGGGGCAAAAAGCAGAAATTTCTTTTATTTTGATACAAAATTGTAGAAATTTTCCTTATTTTGGAACAAAAAGGCAAAAATTACCCAAAATTTGGGGGAAAAGGCAGAAATTCTTCTTATTTTGAGGTAAAAAGGCTGAAATTCCCGTTATTTTGGGGCAAAAAGGCAGAAATTCTCTTTACTTTGTGGCAAAAATGCAGAAATTCCCGTTAATTGGGGCAGAAAAGCAGAAATTTTCCTTATTTAAGGGCAATAGGGCAGAAATTCCCTATATTTTGTGGCAAAAATGCAGAAATTCCCCTTATTTAGAGGTAAAATGATGAAATTCCCCTTATTTTCGGCAAAAAGGCAGAAATTCCTATTATTTTGGGGCAAAATTGCAGAAATTTCAATTATTTCAGGGCAAAAAGTCAGAAATTTGCCTTATTTTGGGGCAAAAAGCAGAAATTCCCCTAATTTTGGGGCCAAAAACAGAAATTCCTTTTATTTTGGGGTAAAATTGCAGAAATTTCAAATATTTCAGGGCAAAAAGACAGAAATTCCACTTTATTTCGGACAATAACGCAGAAATTCCCCGTATTTTAAAGCTAAATTTCAGAAATTCCCCTTATATTGGTGCAAAAATGCAGAAATTCCTTTTATTTTTGTGCAATAAGGCAGATTTCTCCGTATTTTGAAGCAAAATTGCACATATTCTAATAATTTTGAGGGAAAATGCAGAAATTCACATTATTTTGGAACAAAAAGACAGAAATTCTCCTTATTTCAGTACAAGAAGTCAGAAATTCCCCTTATTTTGGGGCAAAATTGCAGAAATTTCACTTATTTCAGAGAAAAAGCACAGAAATTTCTCTTATTTTGGGGAAAAAGGCAGAAATTTCTTTTATTTTGGTACAAAATTGCAGAAATTTTCTTTATTTTGGGGAAAATGCAGAAATTCCCCATATTTTTGGGCAAAAAGGCAGAGAAACCCTTATTTTGAGGCAAAAAGACAGAAATTCCCTTTCTTTTGTGGCAAAAAGGCAGAAATTTCCCTTATTTTGGGGCAAAATTGCAGAAATTTCACCTATTTCATGGAAATATTCAAAAATTCCTTTTATTTTGGAACAAAAAGAGAGAAATTCCGTTTATTTTTGGGTAAAAAGGCAGAAATTTCAGTTATTTTGAGGTAAGAAGGCAGAAATGCCTCTTATTTTGCGGCAAAAATGAAGAAATTTCCCTTTTTTGTGGCAAAAGGTATACATTCCCCTTATTTTTGGGCAAAAAGGCAGAAATTCCCCGTATTTTGGAGCACAATTGCAGAAAATCCCCAAATTGTGGGGCAAAAAGGCAGAAATTCCCTATATGTTGGGGCAAAAAGACAAAAATTCTCCTTATTTTGGGACAAAACTCAGAATTTCCACTTATTTTGGGGCAAAATTCCAGAAATTTCCCTTATTTTGGGGCAAAATTGCAGAAATTTCACTTATTTTGGGGCAAAATTGCAGAAATTTCCCTTATTTCAGGTAAAAATGGCAGAAATTTTTCTTATTTTGGGGCAAAAGGGCAGAAATTCCTAATATTTTGTGGCAAAAATGCAGAAATTCCCCTTATTTTGAGGTAAAAAGGCTGAAATTCCCCTTATTTGGGTGCAAAAAGGCAGAAATTTTTCTTATTTTGGGGCAAAATTGCAGACATTTCACTTATTTCAGGGTAATAAGTCAGAAATTTTCCTTATTTTGGGGCAAAAAAGACAGAAATTCCCCTAATTGTGGGGCAAAAAGGCAGAAATTCCCTATATGTTGGGGCAAAAAGACAGAAATTCTCCTTATTTTGGGGCAAAATTGCAGGAATTTACCTTATTTTGGGGCAAAATTGCAGAAATTTTCCTTATTTGGGGCAAAATTGCAGAAATTTCACTTATTTTCAGGTAAAAAGACTGAAATATCCTTTATTTTGGGGCAAAAAGGAAGAAATTCCCCTTATTTTGGGGCAAAATTGCAGAAATTTTTCTTATTTTGGGGCAAAAAGGCTGAAATTCTTCTTATTTTGAGGTAAAATGCTGAAATTCCCCATATTTTGGGGCAAAAGGCAAAAATTCTTCTTATTTTGGGGCAAAAAGGCACAAATTTCCCTTATTTTCGGGCAAAATTGCAGAAATTTCATTTATTTCAGGGCAAAAATTCAGAATTTCCTTTTATTTTGGGGCAAAGAGCAGAAATTTCTTTTATTATGGTACAAAATTGAAGAAATTTTTCTTATTTTGAAACAAAAAGGCAGAAAATTCCCCTTATTTTGAGGCAAAAGGCAGAGACTATTCTTATTTTGTGGTAAAATGCAGAAATTCCCTTTATTTTGGGGCTAGAAAGCAGAAATTCCCCGTATTTTGAAGCAAAATTGCAGAAATTCTCATAATTTTCGGGCAAAAGGCAAAAATTCTCCTTATTTTGGGGCAAAAAGACAGAAAATCTCCTTTTTTGGGAGCAAACTGTCAGAAATTTTCCTTATTTTGGGGCAAAATTGCAGAAATTTCCTTTACATTGGGGCAAAATTGCAGAAATTTCCATATTTTGGGGCAAAATTGCAGAAATTTCACTTATTTCAGGGAAAAAAGGCGAAAATTTTTTTTGGGGGGCAAAAAGTCAGAAATTCCTCATATTTTGGGGCAAAAAGGCAGAAATTCCCCTTATTTTGAGGTAAAAATGCTGTAATTCCCCTTATTTTGGGGCAAAAAGACAGAAATTTCGTTTATTTTGGGGAAAAGGCAGAAATTGCACTTATTTTGAGTCAAAAAGGTGGAAAATCCCCTTATTTTGGGGCAAAAATGAAGAAATTTGCTTTTTTTATGGCAAAAAGGTATGCATTCTTCTTATTTTTGGGCAAAATGGCACAAATTCCCCGTATTTTGGAGCAACATTGCAGAAATTCCCCTAATTTTTGGGCAAAAAGGCAGAAATTCCCCTTATTTTGGGGTAAAACTGCAGAAATTTCACTTTTTTGCGGCAAAATGTCAGAAATTCCCCTTATTTTCGGCAAAAAAAGCAGATAATCCCCTTATTTTAGGGAAAAATTGCAGAAATTTCTCTTATTTTGGGGCAAAATTGCAGAAATTTCACTTATTTCGCGGCAAAATGTCAGAAATTCCCCTTATTTTCGGCAAAAAAGGCAGAAAATTCCCGTATTTTGGAGAATAAATTGCAGAAATTCACCTAATTTTAGGGTAAAAAAATACAATAATTTTCTTTATTTTTGAGCAAAAAGGCAGAAATTCTCCTTATTTTAGGGCAAAAAGGCAGAAATTTTTCTTATTTTAGGGCAAAATTGCAGAAATTTTCCTTATTTGGGGGCAAAAAACAGAAATTCCCCTTATTTTGGGGCAAAATTGCAGAAATTTCCCTTATTATGGGGAAAAATTGCAGAAATTTCCCTTATTTAAGGTCAAAATTGCAGAAATTTCACTTATTTCAGAGAAAAAAAGCAAAATTTTTCTTATTTTGGGGCAAAAAGGCAGAAATTCCCATTATTTTGGGGCAAAAAGGCAGAAATTCACCTTATTTTGGGGTAAAATTGCAGAAATTTCACATATTTCAGGGCAAAAAGACAGAAATTCCCCTTATTTTAAGGCAGAAAGGCAGAAATTCCCCTTATTTTGGAATAAAGTTGCAGAAATTTTTTTTCTTTAGGGGCAAAAAGGCAGAAAATCCACTTAATTTCGGGTAAAAAAGCAGAAATTCCTCTTATTTTGGAGCAAAATTGCAGAAACTCCCCTAATTTTGGGGCATAAAGGCAGAAATTCCCTTTATTTTGGGGCAAAAATAGAGAAATTCTCATTATTTTGGGGCAAAAATCAGAAATTTCCCTTATTTCGGGTCAAAATTTTAGAAATTTCTTTTATATTATTACAGACTTGCAGAAATTTTTCTTATTTTGTGGCAAAAAGGCAGAAATTTCCCATATTTTGGTGCAAAAAGCCTAAAATTTCCTTTATTATGAGGTAAAATCCTGAAATTCCCCATATTTTGGGGCAAAAAGGCAGAAAATCCCCTTATTTTGAGGTAAAAAGTCTAAAATTCCCCTTATTTGGTTGCAAAAGCAGAAATTTCCCTTATTTTGGGGCAAAATTGCAGATATTTCATTTATTTCAGGGTAATAAGTCAGAAATTTTCCTTATTTTGGGGCAAAAAAGACACAAATTCTCTATGTTTTGGGGGAAAAAGACAGAAATTCCACTTATTTAGAGGCAAAAAAGCAGAAATTCCCCTTATTTTGGAGCGAAAATGAAGAAATTTCCCTTTTTTATGGCAAAAAGGTATGCATTCTTCTTATTTTCGGGCAAAAAGACAGAAATTCCCCGTATTTTTGAGCAAAATTGCAGAAATTCCCCTAATTGTGGGGCAAAAATACAGAAATTCCCTATGTGTTGGGGCAAAAAGACAGAAATTCTACTTATTTTGGGGCAAAACTCAGAAATTCCACTTATTTTGGGGCAAAATTCCAAAAATTTCCCTTATTTTGGGGCAAAATTGCAGAAATTTCACTTATTTTGTGGCAAAATTGCAGAAATTTCACTTATTTCAAGGAAAAAAAGACAGAAATTTCTTTTATTTTGGTACAAAATTACAGAAATTTTTTTTATTTTTGGCAAAAAGGCAGAAATTTCCCATATTTTGGGGCAAAAATGCAGAAATTCCCTTATTTTGAGGTAAAAATGCTGAAATTCCCCTTATTTTGGGGCAAAAAGCAGACATTTCCCTTATTTTGGGCAAAAATTGCAGAAATTTCACTTATTTTTAGTCAAAAAGGCAGAAAATCCAATTATTTTGGGGTAAAAATGAAGAAATTCCCCTTTTTTTGAGGTAAAAAGGCTGAAATTGCCCTTTTTTGGAGGCAAAAAGGCAGAAATTTCCCGTATTTTGGGGCAAAATTGCAGAAATTTCACTTATTTCAGAATAATAATTCAGAAATTTTTTTTATTTGGGGGGAAAAAAAGACAGAAATTCCCTTTGTTTGGGGGAAAAAACAGAAATTCCACTTATTTAGAGGCAAAAAAGCAGAAATTCCCCTTATTTTGGAGCAAAAATTAAGAAATTTCATTTTTTTATGGCAAAAAGGTATGCACTCTTATTATTTTCGGGCAAAAAGGCAGAAATTCCCCGTATTTTAGAGCAAAATTGCAGAAATTCCTCTAATTGTGGGGCTAAAAGGCATAAATTCCCTATATGTTAGAGCAAAAACAGAAATTCATCTTATTTTGGGGCAAAACTCAGAAATTCCACTTATTTTGGGGCACAATTCCAGAAATTTCCCTTCTTTTGGGGCAAAATTGCAGAAATTTCACTTATTTTGAGGCAAAATTGCAGAAATTTTACTTATTTCAGAAAAAAAAGCAGAAATTTTCTTATTTTGGGGCAAAAAGGCAGAAATTTTTTTTTATTTTGGTACTAAATTGCAGAAATTTTTCTTATTTTGGGGCAAAAAGTCAGAAATTCCCCTTATTTTGGGGCAAAAAGCAGATATTTCCCTTATTTTTGGGGAAACATTTTAGAAATTTAACTTATTTCAGGGCAAAAAGTCAGAAATTCCGTTTATTTTTGGGGAAAATTCAGAAATTGCACTTATTTTGAGTCAAAAAGGCGGAAAATCCCCTTATTTTGGAGTAAAAATGAAGAAATTTCCCTTTTTTATGGCAAATGGTATACATTCTTTTTATTTTCGGGCAAAAAGGCAGAAATTCCCTGTATCTTGGAGCAAAATTGCAGAAATTCCTCTAATTTTGGGGCAAAAACGCAGAACTTCCCCTTATTTTGGGGTAAAACTGCAGAAATTTCACTTATTTCGCGGCAAAATGGCAGAAATTCACTTCATTTTCGGCGAAAAGGGAGAAAATTCCCGTATTTTGGAGCAAAATTGCAGAAATTCACCTAATTTTGGGGTAAAACATGCAGTAATTTTCTTTATTTTAAGGCAAAAAGGCAGAAATTCCCCTTATTTTGTGGCAAAAATCAGAAATTCCCCTTATTTTAGAAAAAATTGCAGAAATTTCCTTTATTATGGGGAAAAATTGCAGAAATTTCTTTTATTGTAAGGCAAAATTGCAGAAATTTCATTTATTTCAGAGAAAAAAACAAAAATTTTTTTTATTTTAGGGCAAAATGCAGAAATTTCCATTATTTTGGGGCACAAAGACAGAAATTCACCTTCTTTTGGGGTAAAATTTCAAACATTTCACATATTTCAGGGCAAAAAGGCAGAAATTCCCCTTATTTGGGGGTAAAAAGGCAGAAATTCTTCATATTTTGGGTTAAAATTGCAGAAATTTCCCTTGTTTGGGGGCAAAAAGGCAGAAAATCCCCTTAATTTCGGGCAAAAAGGCAGAAATTCCCCGTATTTTGGAGCAAAATTGCAGAAATTCCCCTAATTGTGGGGCAAAAAGGCAGAAATTCCCGATATGTTGGGGCAAAAAGACAGAAATTCTCCTTATTTTCGGGCAAAACTCAGAAATTCCATTTATTTTGGGGCAAAATTCCAGAAATTTCCCTTATTTTGGGGCAAAATTGCAGAAATTTCACTTATTTCAGGGCAAAATTCAAAAATTGCTTTTATTTTGGGGCAAAAAGACAGAAATTCCGTTTACTTTTGGGTAAAAAGGCAGAAATTTCACTTATTTTGAGGTAAGAAGGCAGATATTCCTCTTATTTTGCAGCAAAAATGAAGAAATTTCCCTTTTTTGTGGCAAAAGGTATATATTCCCCTTATTTTCGGGCAAAAAAGCAGAAATATCCCGTTTTTTGGAGCACAATTGCAGAAAATCCCCTAATTGTGGGGCAAAAAGGCAGAGATTCCCATTATTTTGATGGCAAAAAGGCAGGAATTCACCTTATTTTGGGCTAAAATTGCAGAAATTTCACATATTTCAGGGCAAAAAGGCAGAAATTTCCCTTCATTTGGGGCAAAAATGAAGAAATTTCCCTTTTTTATGGCAAAAAGGTATGCATTCCCCTTATTTTCGGCAAAAAGGCAGAAATTCCCTGTATTTTGGAGCAAAATTGCAGAAATTCCCCTAATTGTGGGGCAAAAAGGCAGAAATTCTCTTTATTTTGGGGCAAAACTCAGAAATTCCACTTATTTTGGGGCAAAATTCCAGAAATTTCCCTTATTTTGGGGCAAAATTGCAGAAATTTCACTTATTTTGGGGCAAAATTGCAGAAATTTCACTTATTTCAGGTAAAAATGGCAGAAATTTTTTCTTATTTTGGGGCAAAAAGGCAGAATTTCCTAATATTTTGTGGCAAAAATGCAGAAATTCCCCTTATTTTGAGGTAAAAAGGCTTAAATTCCCCTTATTTGGGGGCAAAAAGGCAGAAATTTTTCTTATTTTGGGGCAAAATTGCAGACATTTCACTTATTTCAGGGCAATAAGTCAGAAATTTTCCTTATTTTGGGGCAAAAAAGACAGAAATTCCCTTTGTTTTGGGGGGAAAATACAGAAATTCCACTTCTTTGAAGGCAAAAAGGCAGAAATTCCCCTTATTTTGGAGCAAAAATGAAGAAATTCCCCTAATTGTTGGGCAAAAAGGCAGAAATTCCCTATATGTTGGGGCAAAAAGACAGAAATTCTCCTTATTTTGGGGCAAAACTCAGAAATTCCACTTATTTTGGGGCAAAATTGCAGGAATTTACCTTATTTTGGGGCAAAATTGCAGAAATTTCCCTTATTTGGGGCAAAATAGAAATTTCACTTATTTTCAGGTAAAAAGGCTGAAATATCCTTTATTTTGGGGCAAAAAGGAAGAAATTCCCCTTATTTTGGGGCAAAATTGCCGAAATTTTCCTTATTTTGGGGCAAAAAGGCTGAAATTCTTATTTTGAGGTAAAATGCTGAAATTCCCCATATTTTGGGGCAAAAGGCAAAACTTCTTCTTATTTTGGGGCAAAGAGGCACAAATTTCCCTTATTTTCGGGCAAAATTGCAGAAATTTCATTTATTTCAGGGCAAAAAGTCAGAAATTCCTTTTATTTTGGGGCAAAGAGCAGAAATTTCTTTTATTATGGTACAAAATTGAAGAAATTTTTCTTATTATGAAACAAAAAGGCAGAAAATTCCCCTTATTTTGAGGCAAAAAGCAGAAATTATTCTTATTTTGAGGTAAAATGCAGAAATTCTTTTTATTTTGGGGCTAAAAGGCAGAAATTCCCCGTATTTTGAAGCAAAATTGCAGAAATTCTCATAATTTTCGGGCAAAAAGGCAGAAATTCCCCTTATTTTGGGGCAAAAATACAGAAAATCTCCTTTATCGGGAGCAAACAGTCAGAAATTCCCCTTATTTTGGGGCAAAATTGCAGAAATTTCCTTTACATTGGGGCAAAATTGCAGAAATTTCCCTTATTTTGGGGCAAATTTGCAGAAATTTCCCTTATTTTGGGGCAAAATTGCAGAAATTTCCCTTATTTTGGGGCAAAATTGCAGAAATTTCACTTATTTCAGGGAAAAAAGGCGGAAATTTTTTTTGGGGGGCAAAAAGGCAGAAATTTCTTTTATTTTGGTACAAAATTGCAGAAATTTTTCTTATTTTGGGGCAAAAAGTCAGAAATTCCCCATATTTTGTGGCAAAAAGGCAGAAATTCCCCTTATTTTTAGGTAAAAAGGCTGAAATTCCCCTTATTTTGGGGCAAAAAGACAGAAATTTTGTTTATTTTGGGGAAAAGGCAGAAATTGCACTTATTTTGAGTCAAAAAGGTGGAAAATCCCCTTATTTTGGGGCAAAAATGAAGAAATTTGCTTTTTTTATGGCAAAAAGGTATACATTCCCTTTATTTTCGGGCAAAAAGGCAGAAATTACCCGTATTTTGGAGCAAAATTGCAGAAATTCCTCTAATTTTTGGGCAAAAAGGCAGAAATTCCCCTTATTTTGGGGTAAAACTGCAGAAATTTCACTTATTTTACGGCAAAATGTCAGAAATTCCCCTTATTTTCGGCAAAAAAGGCAGAAAATCCCCTTATTTTAGGGCAAAATTGCAGAAATTTCCCTTATTTGGGGGCAAAAACAGAAATTCCCCTTCTTTTGAGGCAAAATTGCAGAAATTTCCCTTATTATGGGGAAAAATTGCAGAAATTTCCCTTATTTTAGGACAAAATTGCAGAAATTTCACTTATTTCAGAGAAAAAATGCAAAAATTTTTCTTATTTTGGGGCAAAAAGGCAGAAATTCCAATTATTTTGGGGCAAAAAGGCAGAAATTCACCTTATTTTGGGTTAAAATATCAGAAATTTCACATATTTCAGGGCAAAATGGCAGAAATTCCCCTTATTTGGGGGCAATAAGGCAGAAATTTCCCTTCTTTTGGGATAAAATTGCAGAAATTTCCCTTATTTGGGGGCAAAAAGGCAGAAAATCCACTTAATTTCGGGTAAAAAGGCAGAAATTCCTCGTATTTTGAAGCAAAATTGCAGAAACTCCCCTAATTTTGGGGCAAAAAGGCAGAAATTCCCTTTATTTTGGGGCAAAAATAGAGAAATTCTCCTTATTTTGGTGCAAAAATCAGAAATTTCCCTTATTTTGGGGCAAAATTATAGAAATTTCTTTTATTTTGTTACAGACTTGCAGAAATTTTTCTTATTTTGTGGCAAAAAGGCTAAAATTCTACTTATTTTGAGGTAAAATCCTGAAATTCCACATATTTTGGGGCAAAAAGGCAGAAATTCCCCTCATTTGGGGGCAAAAAGGCACATATTTCCCTTATTTTCGGGCATAATTGCAGGAATTTCATTTATTTCAGGGCAAAAAGTCAGAAATTCCTTTCATTTTAGGGCAAAAAGCAGAAATTTCTTTTATTATGGTACAAAATTGAAGAAATTTTTCGTATTTTGAAACAAAAAGGCAGAAAATTCCCCTTATTTTGAGGCAAAAGGCAGAAATTATTCTTATTTTGAGGTAAAATGCAGAAATTCTTTTTATTTTGGGGCTAAAAGGCAGAGATTCCTCGTATTTTGAAGCAAAATTGCAGAAATTCTCATAATTTTCGGGCAAAAAGGCAGAAATTCTCCCTATTTTGGGGCAAAAAGACACAAAATCTCCTTTTTCGGGAGCAAACAGTCAGAAATTCCCCTTATTTTGGGGCAAAATTGCAGAAATTTCCTTTACATTGGGGCAATATTGCAGAAATTTCCCTTATTTTGAGGCAAAATTGCAGAAATTTCACTTATTTCAGGGAAAAAAGGTGGAAATTTTTTTTGCGGGGAAAAAAGGCAGAAATTTTTTTTATTTTGGTACAAAATTGCAGAAATTTTTATTATTTTGGGGCAAAGAGTCAGAAATTCCCCATATTTTGGTGCAAAATTCTTTTTATTTTGGGGCAAAAATCAGAAATTTCCCTTATTTCGGGTCAAAATTTTAGAAATTTCTTTTATATTGTTACAGACTTGCAGAAATTTTTCTTATTTTGTGGCAAAAAGGCAGAAATTTCCCATATTTTGGTGCAAAAAGCCTAAAATTTCCTTTATTATGAGGTAAAATCCTGAAATTCCCCATATTTTGGGGCAAAAAGGCAGAAATTCCCCTCATTTGGGGGCAAAAAGGCACAAATTTCCCTTATTTTCAGGCATAATTGCAGGAATTTCATTTATTTCAGGGCAAAAAGTCAGAAATTCCTTTTATTTTGGGGCAAAAAGCAGAAATTTCTTTTATTTTGATACAAAATTGTAGAAATTTTCCTTATTTTGGAACAAAAAGGCAAAAATTACCCATATTTTGGGGGAAAAGGCAGAAATTCTTCTTATTTTGAGGTAAAAAGGCTGAAATTCCCGTTATTTTGGGGCAAAAAGGCAGAAATTCTCTTTACTTTGTGGCAAAAATGCAGAAATTCCCGTTAATTGGGGCAGAAAAGCAGAAATTTTCCTTATTTAAGGGCAATAGGGCAGAAATTCCCTATATTTTGTGGCAAAAATACAGAAATTCCCCTTATTTAGAGGTAAAATGATGAAATTCCCCTTATTTTCGGCAAAAAGGCAGAAATTCCTATTATTTTGGGGCAAAATTGCAGAAATTTCAATTATTTCAGGGCAAAAAGTCAGAAATTTGCCTTATTTTGGGGCAAAAAGCAGAAATTCCCCTAATTTTGGGGCCAAAAACAGAAATTCCCCTTATTTTGGGGTAAAATTGCAGAAATTTCAAATATTTCAGGGCAAAAAGGCAGAAATTCCACTTTATTTCGGACAATAACGCAGAAATTCCCCGTATTTTAAAGCTAAATTTCAGAAATTCCCCTTATATTGGTGCAAAAATGCAGAAATTCCTTTTATTTTTGTGCAATAAGGCAGATTTCCCCGTATTTTGAAGCAAAATTGCACATATTCCCCTAATTTTGAGGGAAAATGCAGAAATTCACATTATTTTGGAACAAAAAGACAGAAATTCTTCTTATTTCAGTACAAGAAGTCAGAAATTCCCCTTATTTTGGGGCAAAATTGCAGAAATTTCACTTATTTCAGAGAAAAAGCACAGAAATTTCTCTTATTTTGG
Organism: Micromys minutus; assembly: GCF_963924665.1. Taxonomy (NCBI): domain Eukaryota; kingdom Metazoa; phylum Chordata; class Mammalia; order Rodentia; family Muridae; genus Micromys; species Micromys minutus. The sequence goes on along the minus strand of NW_027667699.1, from coordinate 373,256 downwards.
GGAAAAAGGCAGAAATTTCTTTTATTTTGGTACAAAATTGCAGAAATTTTCTTTATTTTGGGGAAAATGCAGAAATTCCCTATATTTTTGGGCAAAAAGGCAGAGAAACCCTTATTTTGAGGCAAAAAGACAGAAATTCCCTTTCTTTTGTGGCAAAAAGGCAGAAATTTCCCTTATTTTGGGGCAAAATTGCAGAAATTTCACCTATTTCATGGAAATATTCAAAAATTCCTTTTATTTTGGAACAAAAAGAGAGAAATTCCGTTTATTTTTGGGTAAAAAGGGAGAAATTTCAGTTATTTTGAGGTAAGAAAGCAGAAATGCCTCTTATTTTGCGGCAAAAATGAAGAAATTTCCCTTTTTTGTGGCAAAAGGTATACATTCCCCTTATTTTTGGGCAAAAAGGCAGAAATTCCCCGTATTTTGGAGCACAATTGCAGAAAATCCCCAAATTGTGGGGCAAAAAGGCAGAAATTCCCTATATGTTGGGGCAAAAAGACAAAAATTCTCCTTATTTTGGGACAAAACTCAGAATTTCCACTTATTTTGGGGCAAAATTCCAGAAATTTCCCTTATTTTGGGGCAAAATTGCAGAAATTTCACTTATTTTGGGGCAAAATTGCAGAAATTTCCCTTATTTCAGGTAAAAATGGCAGAAATTTTTCTTATTTTGGGGCAAAAAGGCAGAAATTCCTAATATTTTGTGGCAAAAATGCAGAAATTCCCCTTATTTTGAGGTAAAAAGGCTGAAATTCCCCTTATTTGGGTGCAAAAAGGCAGAAATTTTTCTTATTTTGGGGCAAAATTGCAGACATTTCACTTATTTCAGGGTAATAAGTCAGAAATTTTCCTTATTTTGGGGCAAAAAAGACAGAAATTCCCCTAATTGTGGGGCAAAAAGGCAGAAATTCCCTATATGTTGGGGCAAAAAGACAGAAATTCTCCTTATTTTGGGGCAAAACTCAAAAATTCCACTTATTTTGGGGCAAAATTGCAGGAATTTACCTTATTTTGGGGCAAAATTGCAGAAATTTTCCTTATTTGGGGCAAAATTGCAGAAATTTCACTTATTTTCAGGTAAAAAGACTGAAATATCCTTTATTTTGGGGCAAAAAGGAAGAAATTCCCCTTATTTTGGGGCAAAATTGCAGAAATTTTTCTTATTTTGGGGCAAAAAGGCTGAAATTCTTCTTATTTTGAGGTAAAATGCTGAAATTCCCCATATTTTGGGGCAAAAGGCAAAAATTCTTCTTATTTTGGGGCAAAAAGGCACAAATTTCCCTTATTTTCGGGCAAAATTGCAGAAATTTCATTTATTTCAGGGCAAAAAGTCAGAAATTCCTTTTATTTTGGGGCAAAGAGCAGAAATTTCTTTTATTATGGTACAAAATTGAAGAAATTTTTCTTATTATGAAACAAAAAGGCAGAAAATTCCCCTTATTTTGAGGCAAAAAGCAGAAATTATTCTTATTTTGAGGTAAAATGCAGAAATTCTTTTTATTTTGGGGCTAAAAGGCAGAAATTCCCCGTATTTTGAAGCAAAATTGCAGAAATTCTCATAATTTTCGGGCAAAAAGGCAGAAATTCCCCTTATTTTGGGGCAAAAATACAGAAAATCTCCTTTATCGGGAGCAAACAGTCAGAAATTCCCCTTATTTTGGGGCAAAATTGCAGAAATTTCCTTTACATTGGGGCAAAATTGCAGAAATTTCCCTTATTTTGGGGCAAATTTGCAGAAATTTCCCTTATTTTGGGGCAAAATTGCAGAAATTTCCCTTATTTTGGGGCAAAATTGCAGAAATTTCACTTATTTCAGGGAAAAAAGGCGGAAATTTTTTTTGGGGGGCAAAAAGGCAGAAATTTCTTTTATTTTGGTACAAAATTGCAGAAATTTTTCTTATTTTGGGGCAAAAAGTCAGAAATTCCCCATATTTTGTGGCAAAAAGGCAGAAATTCCCCTTATTTTTAGGTAAAAAGGCTGAAATTCCCCTTATTTTGGGGCAAAAAGACAGAAATTTTGTTTATTTTGGGGAAAAGGCAGAAATTGCACTTATTTTGAGTCAAAAAGGTGGAAAATCCCCTTATTTTGGGGCAAAAATGAAGAAATTTGCTTTTTTTATGGCAAAAAGGTATACATTCCCTTTATTTTCGGGCAAAAAGGCAGAAATTACCCGTATTTTGGAGCAAAATTGCAGAAATTCCTCTAATTTTTGGGCAAAAAGGCAGAAATTCCCCTTATTTTGGGGTAAAACTGCAGAAATTTCACTTATTTTACGGCAAAATGTCAGAAATTCCCCTTATTTTCGGCAAAAAAGGCAGAAAATCCCCTTATTTTAGGGCAAAATTGCAGAAATTTCCCTTATTTGGGGGCAAAAACAGAAATTCCCCTTCTTTTGAGGCAAAATTGCAGAAATTTCCCTTATTATGGGGAAAAATTGCAGAAATTTCCCTTATTTTAGGACAAAATTGCAGAAATTTCACTTATTTCAGAGAAAAAATGCAAAAATTTTTCTTATTTTGGGGCAAAAAGGCAGAAATTCCAATTATTTTGGGGCAAAAAGGCAGAAATTCACCTTATTTTGGGTTAAAATATCAGAAATTTCACATATTTCAGGGCAAAATGGCAGAAATTCCCCTTATTTGGGGGCAATAAGGCAGAAATTTCCCTTCTTTTGGGATAAAATTGCAGAAATTTCCCTTATTTGGGGGCAAAAAGGCAGAAAATCCACTTAATTTCGGGTAAAAAGGCAGAAATTCCTCGTATTTTGAAGCAAAATTGCAGAAACTCCCCTAATTTTGGGGCAAAAAGGCAGAAATTCCCTTTATTTTGGGGCAAAAATAGAGAAATTCTCCTTATTTTGGTGCAAAAATCAGAAATTTCCCTTATTTTGGGGCAAAATTATAGAAATTTCTTTTATTTTGTTACAGACTTGCAGAAATTTTTCTTATTTTGTGGCAAAAAGGCTAAAATTCTACTTATTTTGAGGTAAAATCCTGAAATTCCACATATTTTGGGGCAAAAAGGCAGAAATTCCCCTCATTTGGGGGCAAAAAGGCACATATTTCCCTTATTTTCGGGCATAATTGCAGGAATTTCATTTATTTCAGGGCAAAAAGTCAGAAATTCCTTTCATTTTAGGGCAAAAAGCAGAAATTTCTTTTATTATGGTACAAAATTGAAGAAATTTTTCGTATTTTGAAACAAAAAGGCAGAAAATTCCCCTTATTTTGAGGCAAAAGGCAGAAATTATTCTTATTTTGAGGTAAAATGCAGAAATTCTTTTTATTTTGGGGCTAAAAGGCAGAGATTCCTCGTATTTTGAAGCAAAATTGCAGAAATTCTCATAATTTTCGGGCAAAAAGGCAGAAATTCTCCCTATTTTGGGGCAAAAAGACACAAAATCTCCTTTTTCGGGAGCAAACAGTCAGAAATTCCCCTTATTTTGGGGCAAAATTGCAGAAATTTCCTTTACATTGGGGCAATATTGCAGAAATTTCCCTTATTTTGAGGCAAAATTGCAGAAATTTCACTTATTTCAGGGAAAAAAGGTGGAAATTTTTTTTGCGGGGAAAAAAGGCAGAAATTTTTTTTATTTTGGTACAAAATTGCAGAAATTTTTATTATTTTGGGGCAAAGAGTCAGAAATTCCCCATATTTTGGTGCAAAATTCTTTTTATTTTGGGGCAAAAATCAGAAATTTCCCTTATTTCGGGTCAAAATTTTAGAAATTTCTTTTATATTGTTACAGACTTGCAGAAATTTTTCTTATTTTGTGGCAAAAAGGCAGAAATTTCCCATATTTTGGTGCAAAAAGCCTAAAATTTCCTTTATTATGAGGTAAAATCCTGAAATTCCCCATATTTTGGGGCAAAAAGGCAGAAATTCCCCTCATTTGGGGGCAAAAAGGCACAAATTTCCCTTATTTTCAGGCATAATTGCAGGAATTTCATTTATTTCAGGGCAAAAAGTCAGAAATTCCTTTTATTTTGGGGCAAAAAGCAGAAATTTCTTTTATTTTGATACAAAATTGTAGAAATTTTCCTTATTTTGGAACAAAAAGGCAAAAATTACCCATATTTTGGGGGAAAAGGCAGAAATTCTTCTTATTTTGAGGTAAAAAGGCTGAAATTCCCGTTATTTTGGGGCAAAAAGGCAGAAATTCTCTTTACTTTGTGGCAAAAATGCAGAAATTCCCGTTAATTGGGGCAGAAAAGCAGAAATTTTCCTTATTTAAGGGCAATAGGGCAGAAATTCCCTATATTTTGTGGCAAAAATACAGAAATTCCCCTTATTTAGAGGTAAAATGATGAAATTCCCCTTATTTTCGGCAAAAAGGCAGAAATTCCTATTATTTTGGGGCAAAATTGCAGAAATTTCAATTATTTCAGGGCAAAAAGTCAGAAATTTGCCTTATTTTGGGGCAAAAAGCAGAAATTCCCCTAATTTTGGGGCCAAAAACAGAAATTCCCCTTATTTTGGGGTAAAATTGCAGAAATTTCAAATATTTCAGGGCAAAAAGGCAGAAATTCCACTTTATTTCGGACAATAACGCAGAAATTCCCCGTATTTTAAAGCTAAATTTCAGAAATTCCCCTTATATTGGTGCAAAAATGCAGAAATTCCTTTTATTTTTGTGCAATAAGGCAGATTTCCCCGTATTTTGAAGCAAAATTGCACATATTCCCCTAATTTTGAGGGAAAATGCAGAAATTCACATTATTTTGGAACAAAAAGACAGAAATTCTTCTTATTTCAGTACAAGAAGTCAGAAATTCCCCTTATTTTGGGGCAAAATTGCAGAAATTTCACTTATTTCAGAGAAAAAGCACAGAAATTTCTCTTATTTTGGGGAAAAAGGCAGAAATTTCTTTTATTTTGGTACAAAATTGCAGAAATTTTCTTTATTTTGGGGAAAATGCAGAAATTCCCTATATTTTTGGGCAAAAAGGCAGAGAAACCCTTATTTTGAGGCAAAAAGACAGAAATTCCCTTTCTTTTGTGGCAAAAAGGCAGAAATTTCCCTTATTTTGGGGCAAAATTGCAGAAATTTCACCTATTTCATGGAAATATTCAAAAATTCCTTTTATTTTGGAACAAAAAGAGAGAAATTCCGTTTATTTTTGGGTAAAAAGGGAGAAATTTCAGTTATTTTGAGGTAAGAAAGCAGAAATGCCTCTTATTTTGCGGCAAAAATGAAGAAATTTCCCTTTTTTGTGGCAAAAGGTATACATTCCCCTTATTTTTGGGCAAAAAGGCAGAAATTCCCCGTATTTTGGAGCACAATTGCAGAAAATCCCCAAATTGTGGGGCAAAAAGGCAGAAATTCCCTATATGTTGGGGCAAAAAGACAAAAATTCTCCTTATTTTGGGACAAAACTCAGAATTTCCACTTATTTTGGGGCAAAATTCCAGAAATTTCCCTTATTTTGGGGCAAAATTGCAGAAATTTCACTTATTTTGGGGCAAAATTGCAGAAATTTCCCTTATTTCAGGTAAAAATGGCAGAAATTTTTCTTATTTTGGGGCAAAAAGGCAGAAATTCCTAATATTTTGTGGCAAAAATGCAGAAATTCCCCTTATTTTGAGGTAAAAAGGCTGAAATTCCCCTTATTTGGGTGCAAAAAGGCAGAAATTTTTCTTATTTTGGGGCAAAATTGCAGACATTTCACTTATTTCAGGGTAATAAGTCAGAAATTTTCCTTATTTTGGGGCAAAAAAGACAGAAATTCCCCTAATTGTGGGGCAAAAAGGCAGAAATTCCCTATATGTTGGGGCAAAAAGACAGAAATTCTCCTTATTTTGGGGCAAAACTCAAAAATTCCACTTATTTTGGGGCAAAATTGCAGGAATTTACCTTATTTTGGGGCAAAATTGCAGAAATTTTCCTTATTTGGGGCAAAATTGCAGAAATTTCACTTATTTTCAGGTAAAAAGACTGAAATATCCTTTATTTTGGGGCAAAAAGGAAGAAATTCCCCTTATTTTGGGGCAAAATTGCAGAAATTTTTCTTATTTTGGGGCAAAAAGGCTGAAATTCTTCTTATTTTGAGGTAAAATGCTGAAATTCCCCATATTTTGGGGCAAAAGGCAAAAATTCTTCTTATTTTGGGGCAAAAAGGCACAAATTTCCCTTATTTTCGGGCAAAATTGCAGAAATTTCATTTATTTCAGGGCAAAAATTCAGAAATTCCTTTTATTTTGGGGCAAAGAGCAGAAATTTCTTTTATTATGGTACAAAATTGAAGAAATTTTTCTTATTTTGAAACAAAAAGGCAGAAAATTCCCCTTATTTTGAGGCAAAAGGCAGAGACTATTCTTATTTTGTGGTAAAATGCAGAAATTCCCTTTATTTTGGGGCTAGAAAGCAGAAATTCCCCGTATTTTGAAGCAAAATTGCAGAAATTCTCATAATTTTCGGGCAAAAGGCAAAAATTCTCCTTATTTTGGGGCAAAAAGACAGAAAATCTCCTTTTTTGGGAGCAAACAGTCAGAAATTTTCCTTATTTTGGGGCAAAATTGCAGAAATTTCCTTTACATTGGGGCAAAATTGCAGAAATTTCCATATTTTGGGGCAAAATTGCAGAAATTTCACTTATTTCAGGGAAAAAAGGCGAAAATTTTTTTTGGGGGGCAAAAAGGCAGAAATTTTTTTTATTTTGGTACAAAATTGCAGAAATTTTTCTTATTTTGGGGCAAAAAGTCAGAAATTCCTCATATTTTGGGGCAAAAAGGCAGAAATTCCCCTTATTTTGAGGTAAAAAGGCTGTAATTCCCCTTATTTTGGGGCAAAAAGACAGAAATTTCGTTTATTTTGGGGAAAAGGCAGAAATTGCACTTATTTTGAGTCAAAAAGGTGGAAAATCCCCTTATTTTGGGGCAAAAATGAAGGAATTTGCTTTTTTTATGGCAAAAAGGTATGCATTCTTCTTATTTTTGGGCAAAATGGCACAAATTCCCCGTATTTTGGAGCAACATTGCAGAAATTCCCCTAATTTTTGGGCAAAAATGCAGAAATTCCCCTTATTTTGGGGTAAAACTGCAGAAATTTCACTTTTTTGCGGCAAAATGTCAGAAATTCCCCTTATTTTCAGCAAAAAAAGCAGATAATCCCCTTATTTTAGGGAAAAATTGCAGAAATTTCTCTTATTTTGGGGCAAAATTGCAGAAATTTCACTTATTTCGCAGCAAAATGTCAGAAATTCCCCTTATTTTCGGCAAAAAAGGCAGAAAATTCCCGTATTTTGGAGAATAAATTGCAGAAATTCACCTAATTTTAGGGTAAAAAAATACAATAATTTTCTTTATTTTTGAGCAAAAAGGCAGAAATTCTCCTTATTTTAGGGCAAAAAGGCAGAAATTTTTCTTATTTTAGGGCAAAATTGCAGAAATTTTCCTTATTTGGGGGCAAAAAACAGAAATTCCCCTTATTTTGGGGCAAAATTGCAGAAATTTCCCTTATTATGGGGAAAAATTGCAGAAATTTCCCTTATTTAAGGTCAAAATTGCAGAAATTTCACTTATTTCAGAGAAAAAAAGCAAAATTTTTCTTATTTTGGGGCAAAAAGGCAGAAATTCCCATTATTTTGGGGCAAAAAGGCAGAAATTCACCTTATTTTGGGGTAAAATTGCAGAAATTTCACATATTTCAGGGCAAAAAGACAGAAATTCCCCTTATTTTAAGGCAGAAAGGCAGAAATTCCCCTTATTTTGGAATAAAGTTGCAGAAATTTTTTTTCTTTAGGGGCAAAAAGGCAGAAAATCCACTTAATTTCGGGTAAAAAAGCAGAAATTCCTCTTATTTTGGAGCAAAATTGCAGAAACTCCCCTAATTTTGGGGCATAAAGGCAGAAATTCCCTTTATTTTGGGGCAAAAATAGAGAAATTCTCATTATTTTGGGGCAAAAATCAGAAATTTCCCTTATTTCGGGTCAAAATTTTAGAAATTTCTTTTATATTGTTACAGACTTGCAGAAATTTTTCTTATTTTGTGGCAAAAAGGCAGAAATTTCCCATATTTTGGTGCAAAAAGCCTAAAATTTCCTTTATTATGAGGTAAAATCCTGAAATTCCCCATATTTTGGGGCAAAAAGGCAGAAATTCCCCTCATTTGGAGGCAAAAATACACAAATTTCCCTTATTTTCGGGCATAATTGCAGGAATTTCATTTATTTCAGGGCAAAAAGTCAGAAATTCCTTTTATTTTGGGGCAAAAAGCAGAAATTTCTTTTATTTTGATACAAAATTGTAGAAATTTTCCTTATTTTGGAACAAAAAGGCAAAAATTACCCATATTTTGGGGAAAAAGGCAGAAATTCCCCTTATTTTGAGGTAAAAAGGCTGAAATTCCCGTTATTTTGGGGTAAAAAGGCAGAAATTCCCTTTACTTTGTGGCAAAAAGGCAGAAATTCCCGTTAATTGGGGCAGAAAAGCAGAAATTTTCCTTATTTAAGGGCAATAGGGCAGATATTCCCCATATTTTGTGGCAAAAAGGCAGAAATTCCCCTTATTTGGAGGTAAAATGATGAAATTCCCCTTTTTTTCGGCAAAAAGGCAGAAATTCCTATTATTTTGGGGCAAAATTGCAGAAATTTCCTTTATTTTGGGGCAAAATTGCAGAAATTTCCTTTATTTTGGGGCAAAATTGCAGAAATTTCACTTATTTCAGGGAAAAAGCACAGAAATTTCTCTTATTTTGGGGCAAAAAGGCAGAAATTTCTTTTATTTTGGTACAAAATTGCAGAAATTTTCTTTATTTTGGGGCAAAAATGAAGAAATTCCCCATATTTTGGGGCAAAAAGGAAGAGATTCCCCTTATCATGAGGTAAAATGCTGAAATATCCCTTATTTTGGGGCAAAAAGACAGAAATTCCCTTTATTTTGTGGCAAAAAGGCAAAAATTTCCCTTATTTTGGGGCAAAATTGCAGAAATTTCACTTATTTCAGGGCAAAATTCAAAAATTCCTTTTATTTTTGGGCAAAAAGAGAAATTTTGTTTATTTTTAGGTAAAAAGGCAGAAATTTCACTTATTGTGAGGTAAGAAGGCAGAATTTCCTCTTATTTTTGGGCAAAAATGAAGAAATTTCCCTTTTTTTGTGGCAAAAGGTATATATTCTCCTTATTTTCGGGCAAAAAAGCAGAAATATCCCGTTTTTTGGAGCACAATTGCAGAAAATCCCCTAATTGTGGGGCAAAAAGGCAGAAATTCCCTATATGTTGGGGCAAAAAGACAGAAATTCTCCTTATTTTGGGGCAAAACTCAGAAATTCCACTTATTTTGGGGCAAAATTTCAGAAATTTCCCTTATTTTGGGGCAAATTTGCAGAAATTTCACTTATTTTGAGGCAAAATTGCAGAAATTTCACTTATTTCAGGTAAAAATGGCAGAAATTTTTCTTATTTTGGGGCAAAAAGGCAGAAATTTCTAATATTTTTTGGCAAAAATGTAGAAATTCCCTTTATTTTGAGGTAAAAAGGCTGAAATTCCCCTTATTTGGGGGCAAAAAGGCAGAAATTTCCGTTATTTTGGGGCAAAATTGCAGAAATTTCACTTATTTCAGGGCAAAATTCAAAAATTTCTTTTATTTTGGGGCTAAAAGTCAGAAATTCCGTTTATTTTTGGGTAAAAAGGCAGAAATTTCTTTTATTTTGAGGTAAGAAGGCAGAAATTCCTCTTATTTTGGGGCAAGAATGAAGAAATTTCCCTTTTTTGTGGCAAAAGGTATGTATTCCCCTTATTTTCGGGCAAAAAAGCAGAAATTCCCGTTTTTTGGAGCACAATTGCAGAAAATCCCCTAATTGTGGGGAAAAAAGGCAGAAATTCCCTATATGTTGGGGCAAAAAGACAGAAATTCTCCTTATTTTGGGGCAAAACTCAGAAATTCCACTTATTTTGGGGCAAAATTGCAGAAATTTCACTTATTTCAGGTAAAAATGGCAGAAATTTTTCTTATTTTGGGGCAAAAAGGCAGAAATTCCTAATATTTTGTGGCAAAAATGCAGAAATTCCCCTTATTTTGAGGTAAAAAGGCTGAAATTCCCCTTATTTGGGGGCAAAAAGGCAGAAATTTCCGTTATTTTGGGGCAAAATTGCAGAAATTTCACTTATTTCAGGGCAAAATTCAAAAATTCCTTTTATTTTGGGGCTAAAAGTGAGTAATTCCGTTTATTTTTGGGTAAAAAGGCAGAAATTTCTCTTATTTTGAGGTAAGAAGGCAGAAATTCCTCTTATTTTGGGGCAAGAATGAAGAAATTTCCCTTTTTTGTGGCAAAAGGTATATATTCCCCTTATTTTCGGGCAAAAAAGCAGAAATTCCCGTTTTTTGGAGCACAATTGCAGAAAATCCCCTAATTGTGGGGCAAAAAGGCAGAAATTCCCTATATGTTGGGGCAAAAAGACAGAAATTCTCCATATTTTGGGGCAAAACTCAGAAATTCCACTTATTTTGGGGCAAAATTCCAGAAATTTCCCTTATTTTGGGGCAAAATTGCAGAAATTTTACTTATTTTGGGGCAAAATTGCAGAAATTTCACTTATTTCAGGTAAAAATGGCAGAAATTTTTCTTATTTTGGGGCAAAAAGGCAGAAATTCCTAATATTTTGTGGCAAAAATGCAGAAATTCCCCTTATTTTGAGGTAAAAAGGCTGAAATTCCCCTTATTTGGGGGCAAAAAGGCAGAAATTTCCCTTATTTTGGGGCAAAATTGCAAACATTTCACTTATTTCAGGGTAATAAGTCAGAAATTTTCCTTATTTTGGGGCAAAAAACACAGAAATTCCCTTTGTTTTGGAAGGAAAATACAGAAATTCCACTTTTTTAGAGGCAAAAAGGCAGAAATTCCCCTTATTTTGAAGCAAAAATGAAGAAATTCCCCTAATTGTTGGGCAAAAAGGCAGAAATTCCCTATATGTTGGGGCAAAAAGACAGAAATTCTTCTTATTTTGGGACAAAACTCAGAAATTCCACTTATTTTGGGGCAAAATTGCAGGAATTTACCTTATTTTGAGGCAAAATTGCAGAAATTTCCCTTATTTGGGGCAAAATTGCAGAAATTTCACTTATTTTCAGGTAAAAAGGCTGAAATATCCTTTATTTTGGGGCAAAAAGGAAGAAATTCCCCTTATTTTGGGGCAAAATTGCAGAAATTTTCCTTATTTTGGGGCAAAAAGGCTGAAATTCTTATTTTGAGGTAAAATGCTGAAATTCCCCATATTTTGGGGCAAAAGGCAAAACTTCTTCTTATTTTGGGGCAAAGAGGCACAAATTTCTCTTATTTTCGGGCAAAATTGCAGAAATTTCATTTATTTCAGGGCAAAAAGTCAGAAATTCCTTTTATTTTGGGGCAAAGAGCAGAAATTTCTTTTATTATGGTACAAAATTGAAGAAATTTATCTTATTTTGAAACAAAAAGGCAGAAAATTCCCCTTATTTTGAGGCAAAAGGCAGAAATTATTCTCAATTTGAGGTAAAATGCAGAAATTCCCTTTATTTTGGGGCTAAAAAACAGAAATTCCCTGTATTTTGAAGCAAAATTGCAGAAATTCTCATAATTTTTGGGCAAAAAGGCAGAAATTCTCCTTATTATGGGGCAAAAAAACAGAAAATCTCCTTTTTCGGGAGCAAACAGTCAGAAATTCCCCTTATTTTGGGGCAAAATTGCAGAAATTTCCTTTACATTGGGGCAAAATTGCAGAAATTTCCCTTATTTTGGGGCAAAACTGAAGAAATTTTCTTTTTTTATGGCAAAAAGGTATGCATTCTTCTTATTTTCGGGCAAAAAGGCAGAAATTCCCCTATTTTGGAGCAAAATTGCAGAAATTCCCCTAATTGTGGGGCAAAAAGGGAGAAATTCCCTATATGTTGTGGCAAAAAGACAGAAATTCTCCTTATTTTGGGGCAAAACTCAGAAATTCCACTTATTTTAGGGCAAAATTCCAGAAATTTCCCTTATTTTGGGGCAAAATTGCAGAAATTTCACTTATTTTGGAGCAAAATTGCAGAAATTTCACTTATTTCAGAAAAAAAGCAGAAATTTTCTTATTTTGGTGCAAAAAGGCAGAAATTTCTTTTATTTTGGTACAAAATTGCATAAATTATTCTTATTTTGGAAGAAAAAGGCAGAAATCTCCAAATTTTGGGGCAAAAATGCAGCAATTCCTCTTATTTTGAGGTAACAAGGCTTAAATTCCCCTTATTTGGGGGGAAAAAGGCAGAAATTTCCCTTATTTTCGAGCAAAATTGCAGAAATTTCACTTATTTCAGGGTAATAATTCAGAAATTTTCCTTATTTTGGGGCAAAAAAGACAGAAATTCCCTTTGTTTTTGGGGATAAAGACAGAAATTCCACTTATTTAGAGGCAAAAAAGCAGAAATTCCCCTTATTTTGGAGCAAAACTGAAGAAATTTCCCTTTTTTATGGCAAAAAGGTATGCATTATTCTTATTTTCGGGCAAAAGGGCAGAAATTCCCCTATTTTGGAGCAAAATTGCAGAAATTCCCCTAATTGTGGGGCAAAAAGGGAGAAATTTCCTATATGTTGGGGCAAAAAGACAGAAATTCTCCTTATTTTGGGGCAAAACTCAGAAATTCCACTTATTTTGGTGCAAAATTCCAGAAATTTCCCTTATTTTGGGGAAAAATTGCAGAAATTTCACTTATTTTGGGGCAAAATTGCAGAAATTTAACTTATTTCAGAAAAAAATTCAGAAATTTTCCTATTTTGGTGCAAAAAGGCAGAAATTTCTTTTATTTTGGTACAAAATTGCAGAAATTTTTCTTATTTTGGGGCAAAAAGGCAGAAATCCAGATATTTTGGGGCAAAAAAGCAGAAATTCCTCTTATTTTGAGGTAAAAAGGCTGAAATTTCCCTTATTTGGGGGCAAAAAGGCAGAAATTTCCTTTATTTTGAGGCAAAATTGCAGAAATTTCACTTATTTCAGTGTAATAAGTCAGAAATTTTCCTTTTTTTGGGGCAAAAAACACAGAAATTCCCTTTGTTTTGGGGGAAAAAGACAGAAATTCCACTTTTTTTAGAGGCAAAAAAGCAGAAATTCCTTTTATTTTGGAGTAAAAATGAAGAAATTTTCCTTTTTTGTGGCAAAATGTATACATTCCACTTATTTTTGGGCTAAAAAGCAGAAATTACCCGTATTTTGGAGCAAAATTGCAGAAATTCCCCTAATTGTGGGGCAAAATGCAGAAATTCCCTATATGTTAGGGCAAAAAGACAGAAATTCTCCTTATTTTGGGGCAAATCTCAGAAATTCCCCTTATTTTGGGGCAAAATTCCAGAAATTTCCCTTATTTTGTGGCAAAATTGCCGAAATTTCACTTATTTTGGGGCAAAATTGCAAAAATTTCACTTATTTCATGGTGAAAAGGCAGAAATTTTCCTCATTTTGGGGCAAAAATGAAGAAATTCCAAATATTTTGTGGCAAAAATTCAAAAATTCCCCTTATTTTGTGATAAAAAGGCAGAAATTTCCCTTATTTGGGGGCAAAAAGCAGAAATTTCCCTTATTTGGGGGCAAAATTGAAGAAATTTCACTTATTTCAGGGTAACAAGTCAGAAATTTTCCTTATTTGGGGCAAAAAAGACAGAAATTCCTTTTGTTTTGGGGGAAAAAGTCAGAAATTCCACTTATTTAGAAGCAAAAAAGCAGAAATTCCCCTTATTTTGGAGCAAAAATGAAGAAATTTTTTTTTGTGGCAAAAGGTATGCATTCTTCTTATTTTCAGGCTAAAAAGCAGAAATTCCCCGTATTTTGGAGCAAAATTGCAGAAATTCCCCTAATTGTGGGGCAAAAAGACAGAAATTCTTTTTATTTTGTGGCAAAACTCAGAAATTCCACTTATTTTGGGACAAAATTCCAGAAATTTCACTTATTTTGCGGCAAAATTGCAGAAATTTCACTTATTTTGGCAAAATTGCAGAAATTTCAATTATTTTAGAAAAAAAGCAGAAATTTTCTTATTTTGGTGCAAAAAGGCAGAAATTTCTTTTATTTTGGTTCAAAATTGCAGAAATTTTTCTTATTTGGGGGCAAAAAGCAGAAATCCCCTATATTTTGTGGCAAAAATGCATAAATTCCTCTTATTTTGAGGTAAAAAGGTTGAAATTTCCCTTATTTGGGGGCAAAAAGACAGAAATTTCCCTTATTTTGAGGCAAAATTGCAGAAATTTCACTTATTTCAGGGTAATAAGTCAGAAATTCATCTTACATTGGGGCAAAAAACAGAAATTTCCTTTGTTTTGGGGGAAAAAGACAGAAATTCCACTTATTTAGAGGCAAAAAAGCAGAAATTCTTCTTTATTGGAGCAAAAATGAAGAAATTTATCTTTTTTTGTGGCAAAAGGTATACATTCCGCTTATTTTCGGGCTAAAAACCAGAAATTAACCGTATTTTGGATCAAAATTGCAGAAATTCCCCTTATTTTGGAGCAAAAATAAAGAAATTTCCCTTTTTTATGGCAAAAAGCTATGCATTCTTCTTATTTTCGGGCAAAAATGCAGAAATTCCCCGTATTTTGGAGCAAAATTGCAGAAATTCCCCTAATTGTGGGGCAAAAAGGCAGAAATTCCCTATATGTTGGGGCAAAAAGACAGAAGTTCTCTTTATTTCAGGGCAAAACTCAGAAATTCCACTTATTTTGGGGCAAAATTCCAGAAATTTGCCTTATTTTAGGGCAAAATTGCAGAAATTTCACTTATTTTGGGGCAAAATTGCAGAAATTTCACTTATTTCAAAAAAAAAGCAGAATTTATTTATTTTGGTGCAAAAAGGCAGAAATTTCTTTTATTTTGGTACAAAATTGCAGAAATTTTTCTTATTTGGGGGCAAAAAGGCATAGATCTCTTATATTTTGGGGCAAAAATGAATAAATTTCTCTTATTTTGAGGTAAAAAGGCTGAAATTCCCCTTATTTGGGGGCAAAAAGGCAGAAATTTCCCTTATTTTGAGGCAAAATTGCAGAAATTTCACTTATTTCAGGGTAATAAGTCAGAAATTCCCATTATTTTGGGGCACAATGGCAGAAATTCACCTTATTTTGGGGTGAAATTGCAGACATTTCACATATTTCAGGGCAAAAAGGCAGAAATTTCCCTTATTTTCGAGCAAAATTGCAGAAATTTCAGTTATTTCAGGGTAATAAGTCAGAAATTTTCCTTATTTTGGGGCAAAAAAGACAGAAATTCCCTTTGTTTTTGGGGATAAAGACAGAAATTCCACTTATTTAGAGGCAAAAAAGCAGAAATTCCCCTTATTTTGGAGCAAAACTGAAGAAATTTCCCTTTTTTATGGCAAAAAAGTATGCATTCTTCTTATTTTCGGGCAAAAATGCAGAAATTCCCCGTATTTTGGAGCAAAATTGCAGAAATTCCCCTAATTGTGGGGCAAAAAGGCAGAAATTCCCTATATGTTGGGGCAAAAAGACAGAAATTCTCTTTATTTCAGGGCAAAACTCAGAAATTCCACTTATTTTGGGGCAAAATTCCAGAAATTTCCCTTATTTTAGGGCAAAATTGCAGAAATTTCACTTATTTTGGGGCAAAATTGCAGAAATTTCACTTATTTCAAAAAAAAAAGCAGAATTTATTTATTTTGGTGCAAAAAGGCAGAAATTTCTTTCATTTTGGTACAAAATTGCAGAAATTTTTCTTATTTTGGGGCAAAAAGGCATAGATCTCTTATATTTTGGGGCAAAAATGCATAAATTCCTCTTATTTTGAGGTAAAAAGGCTGAAATTCCCCTTATTTGGGGGCAAAAAGGCAGAAATTTCCCTTATTTTGAGGCAAAATTGCAGAAATTTCACTTATTTCAGGGTAATAAGTCAGAAATTCCCATTATTTTGGGGCACAATGGCAGAAATTCACCTTATTTTGGGGTGAAATTGCAGACATTTCACATATTTCAGGGCAAAAAGGCAGAAATTTCCCTTATTTTCGAGCAAAATTGCAGAAATTTCAGTTATTTCAGGGTAATAAGTCAGAAATTTTCCTTATTTTGGGGCAAAAAAAGACAGAAATTCCCTTTGTTTTTGGGGATAAAGACAGAAATTCCACTTATTTAGAGGCAAAAAAGCAGAAATTCCCCTTATTTTGGAGCAAAACTGAAGAAATTTCCCTTTTTTATGGCAAAAAAGTATGCATTCTTCTTATTTTCGGGCAAAAAGGCAGAAATTCCCCGTATTTTGGAGCAAAATTGCAGAAATTCCCCTAATTGTGGGGCAAAAAGGCAGAAATTCCCTATATGTTGGGGCAAAAAGACAGAAATTCTCCTTATTTTGGGGCAAAACTCAGAAATTCCACTTATTTTGGGGCAAAATTTCAGAAATTTCCCTTATTTTGGGGCAAATTTGCAGAAATTTCACTTATTTTGAGGCAAAATTGCAGAAATTTCACTTATTTCAGGTAAAAATGGCAGAAATTTTTCTTATTTTGGGGCAAAAAGGCAGAAATTCCTAATATTTTTTGGCAAAAATGCAGAAATTCCCTTTATTTTGAGGTAAAAAGGCTGAAATTCCCCTTATTTGGGGGCAAAAAGGCAGAAATTTCTGTTATTTTGGGGCAAAATTGCAGAAATTTCACTTATTTCAGGGCAAAATTCAAAAATTCCTTTTATTTTGGGGCTAAAAGTGAGAAATTCCGTTTATTTTTGGGTAAAAAGGCAGAAATTTCTCTTATTTTGAGGTAAGAAGGCAGAAATTCCTCTTATTTTGGGGCAAGAATGAAGAAATTTCCCTTTTTTGTGGCAAAAGGTATATATTCCCCTTATTTTCGGGCAAAAAAGCAGAAATTCCCGTTTTTTGGAGCACAATTGCAGAAAATCCCCTAATTGTGGGGCAAAAAGGCAGAAATTCCCTATATGTTGGGGCAAAAAGACAGAAATTCTCCTTATTTTGGGGCAAAACTCAGAAATTCCACTTATTTTGGGGCAAAATTCCAGAAATTTCCCTTATTTTGGGGCAAAATTGCAGAAATTTTACTTATTTTGGGGCAAAATTGCAGAAATTTCACTTATTTCAGGTAAAAATGGCAGAAATTTTTCTTATTTTGGGGCAAAAAGGCAGAAATTCCTAATATTTTGTGGCAAAAATGCAGAAATTCCCCTTATTTTGAGGTAAAAAGGCTGAAATTCCCCTTATTTGGGGGCAAAAAGGCAGAAATTTCCCTTATTTTGGGGCAAAATTGCAAACATTTCACTTATTTCAGGGTAATAAGTCAGAAATTTTCCTTATTTTGGGGCAAAAAACACAGAAATTCCCTTTGTTTTGGAAGGAAAATACAGAAATTCCACTTTTTTAGAGGCAAAAAGGCAGAAATTCCCCTTATTTTGAAGCAAAAATGAAGAAATTCCCCTAATTGTTGGGCAAAAAGGCAGAAATTCCCTATATGTTGGGGCAAAAAGACAGAAATTCTTCTTATTTTGGGACAAAACTCAGAAATTCCACTTATTTTGGGGCAAAATTGCAGGAATTTACCTTATTTTGAGGCAAAATTGCAGAAATTTCCCTTATTTGGGGCAAAATTGCAGAAATTTCACTTATTTTCAGGTAAAAAGGCTGAAATATCCTTTATTTTGGGGCAAAAAGGAAGAAATTCCCCTTATTTTGGGGCAAAATTGCAGAAATTTTCCTTATTTTGGGGCAAAAAGGCTGAAATTCTTATTTTGAGGTAAAATGCTGAAATTCCCCATATTTTGGGGCAAAAGGCAAAACTTCTTCTTATTTTGGGGCAAAGAGGCACAAATTTCTCTTATTTTCGGGCAAAATTGCAGAAATTTCATTTATTTCAGGGCAAAAAGTCAGAAATTCCTTTTATTTTGGGGCAAAGAGCAGAAATTTCTTTTATTATGGTACAAAATTGAAGAAATTTATCTTATTTTGAAACAAAAAGGCAGAAAATTCCCCTTATTTTGAGGCAAAAGGCAGAAATTATTCTCAATTTGAGGTAAAATGCAGAAATTCCCTTTATTTTGGGGCTAAAAAACAGAAATTCCCTGTATTTTGAAGCAAAATTGCAGAAATTCTCATAATTTTTGGGCAAAAAGGCAGAAATTCTCCTTATTATGGGGCAAAAAAACAGAAAATCTCCTTTTTCGGGAGCAAACAGTCAGAAATTCCCCTTATTTTGGGGCAAAATTGCAGAAATTTCCTTTACATTGGGGCAAAATTGCAGAAATTTCCCTTATTTTGGGGCAAAACTGAAGAAATTTTCTTTTTTTATGGCAAAAAGGTATGCATTCTTCTTATTTTCGGGCAAAAAGGCAGAAATTCCCCTATTTTGGAGCAAAATTGCAGAAATTCCCCTAATTGTGGGGCAAAAAGGGAGAAATTCCCTATATGTTGTGGCAAAAAGACAGAAATTCTCCTTATTTTGGGGCAAAACTCAGAAATTCCACTTATTTTAGGGCAAAATTCCAGAAATTTCCCTTATTTTGGGGCAAAATTGCAGAAATTTCACTTATTTTGGAGCAAAATTGCAGAAATTTCACTTATTTCAGAAAAAAAGCAGAAATTTTCTTATTTTGGTGCAAAAAGGCAGAAATTTCTTTTATTTTGGTACAAAATTGCATAAATTATTCTTATTTTGGAAGAAAAAGGCAGAAATCTCCAAATTTTGGGGCAAAAATGCAGCAATTCCTCTTATTTTGAGGTAACAAGGCTTAAATTCCCCTTATTTGGGGGGAAAAAGGCAGAAATTTCCCTTATTTTCGAGCAAAATTGCAGAAATTTCACTTATTTCAGGGTAATAATTCAGAAATTTTCCTTATTTTGGGGCAAAAAAGACAGAAATTCCCTTTGTTTTTGGGGATAAAGACAGAAATTCCACTTATTTAGAGGCAAAAAAGCAGAAATTCCCCTTATTTTGGAGCAAAACTGAAGAAATTTCCCTTTTTTATGGCAAAAAGGTATGCATTATTCTTATTTTCGGGCAAAAAGGCAGAAATTCCCCTATTTTGGAGCAAAATTGCAGAAATTCCCCTAATTGTGGGGCAAAAAGGGAGAAATTTCCTATATGTTGGGGCAAAAAGACAGAAATTCTCCTTATTTTGGGGCAAAACTCAGAAATTCCACTTATTTTGGTGCAAAATTCCAGAAATTTCCCTTATTTTGGGGAAAAATTGCAGAAATTTCACTTATTTTGGGGCAAAATTGCAGAAATTTAACTTATTTCAGAAAAAAATTCAGAAATTTTCCTATTTTGGTGCAAAAAGGCAGAAATTTCTTTTATTTTGGTACAAAATTGCAGAAATTTTTCTTATTTTGGGGCAAAAAGGCAGAAATCCCCATATTTTGGGGCAAAAAAGCAGAAATTCCTCTTATTTTGAGGTAAAAAGGCTGAAATTTCCCTTATTTGGGGGCAAAAAGGCAGAAATTTCCTTTATTTTGAGGCAAAATTGCAGAAATTTCACTTATTTCAGAGTAATAAGTCAGAAATTTTCCTTTTTTTGGGGCAAAAAACACAGAAATTCCCTTTGTTTTGGGGGAAAAAGACAGAAATTCCACTTTTTTAGAGGCAAAAAAGCAGAAATTCCTTTTATTTTGGAGTAAAAATGAAAAAATTTTCCTTTTTTGTGGCAAAATGTATACATTCCACTTATTTTTGGGCTAAAAAGCAGAAATTACCCGTATTTTGGAGCAAAATTGCAGAAATTCCCCTAATTGTGGGGCAAAATGCAGAAATTCCCTATATGTTAGGGCAAAAAGACAGAAAGTCTCCTTATTTTGGGGCAAAACTCAGAAATTCCCCTTATTTTGGGGCAAAATTCCAGAAATTTCCCTTATTTTGTGGCAAAATTGCCGAAATTTCACTTATTTTGGGGCAAAATTGCAAAAATTTCACTTATTTCATGGTAAAAAGGCAGAAATTTTCCTCATTTTGGGGCAAAAATGAAGAAATTCCAAATATTTTGTGGCAAAAATGCAAAAATTCCCCTTATTTTGTGATAAAAAGGCAGAAATTTCCCTTATTTGGGGGCAAAAAGCAGAAATTTCCCTTATTTGGGGGCAAAATTGAAGAAATTTCACTTATTTCAGGGTAACAAGTCAGAAATTTTCCTTATTTGGGGCAAAAAAGACAGAAATTCCTTTTGTTTTGGGGGAAAAAGTCAGAAATTCCACTTATTTAGAAGCAAAAAAGCAGAAATTCCCCTTATTTTGGAGCAAAAATGAAGAAATTTTTTTTTTGTGGCAAAAGGTATGCATTCTTCTTATTTTCAGGCTAAAAAGCAGAAATTCCCCGTATTTTGGAGCAAAATTGCAGAAATTCCCCTAATTGTGGGGCAAAAAGACAGAAATTCTTTTTATTTTGTGGCAAAACTCAGAAATTCCACTTATTTTGGGACAAAATTCCAGAAATTTCACTTATTTTGCGGCAAAATTGCAGAAATTTCACTTATTTTGGCAAAATTGCAGAAATTTCAATTATTTTAGAAAAAAAGCAGAAATTTTCTTATTTTGGTGCAAAAAGGCAGAAATTTCTTTTATTTTGGTACAAAATTGCAGAAATTTTTCTTATTTGGGGGCAAAAAGCAGAAATCCCCTATATTTTGTGGCAAAAATGCATAAATTCCTCTTATTTTGAGGTAAAAAGGTTGAAATTTCCCTTATTTGGGGGCAAAAAGACAGAAATTTCCCTTATTTTGAGGCAAAATTGCAGAAATTTCACTTATTTCAGGGTAATAAGTCAGAAATTCATCTTACATTGGGGCAAAAAACAGAAATTTCCTTTGTTTTGGGGGAAAAAGACAGAAATTCCACTTATTTAGAGGCAAAAAAGCAGAAATTCTTCTTTATTGGAGCAAAAATGAAGAAATTTATCTTTTTTTGTGGCAAAAGGTATACATTCCGCTTATTTTCGGGCTAAAAACCAGAAATTAACCGTATTTTGGATCAAAATTGCAGAAATTCCCCTTATTTTGGAGCAAAAATAAAGAAATTTCCCTTTTTTATGGCAAAAAGCTATGCATTCTTCTTATTTTCGGGCAAAAATGCAGAAATTCCCCGTATTTTGGAGCAAAATTGCAGAAATTCCCCTAATTGTGGGGCAAAAAGGCAGAAATTCCCTATATGTTGGGGCAAAAAGACAGAAGTTCTCTTTATTTCAGGGCAAAACTCAGAAATTCCACTTATTTTGGGGCAAAATTCCAGAAATTTGCCTTATTTTAGGGCAAAATTGCAGAAATTTCACTTATTTTGGGGCAAAATTGCAGAAATTTCACTTATTTCAAAAAAAAAGCAGAATTTATTTATTTTGGTGCAAAAAGGCAGAAATTTCTTTTATTTTGGTACAAAATTGCAGAAATTTTTCTTATTTGGGGGCAAAAAGGCATAGATCTCTTATATTTTGGGGCAAAAATGAATAAATTCCTCTTATTTTGAGGTAAAAAGGCTGAAATTCCCCTTATTTGGGGGCAAAAAGGCAGAAATTTCCCTTATTTTGAGGCAAAATTGCAGAAATTTCACTTATTTCAGGGTAATAAGTCAGAAATTCCCATTATTTTGGGGCACAATGGCAGAAATTCACCTTATTTTGGGGTGAAATTGCAGACATTTCACATATTTCAGGGCAAAAAGGCAGAAATTTCCCTTATTTTCGAGCAAAATTGCAGAAATTTCAGTTATTTCAGGGTAATAAGTCAGAAATTTTCCTTATTTTGGGGCAAAAAAGACAGAAATTCCCTTTGTTTTTGGGGATAAAGACAGAAATTCCACTTATTTAGAGGCAAAAAAGCAGAAATTCCCCTTATTTTGGAGCAAAACTGAAGAAATTTCCCTTTTTTATGGCAAAAAAGTATGCATTCTTCTTATTTTCGGGCAAAAATGCAGAAATTCCCCGTATTTTGGAGCAAAATTGCAGAAATTCCCCTAATTGTGGGGCAAAAAGGCAGAAATTCCCTATATGTTGGGGCAAAAAGACAGAAATTCTCTTTATTTCAGGGCAAAACTCAGAAATTCCACTTATTTTGGGGCAAAATTCCAGAAATTTCCCTTATTTTAGGGCAAAATTGCAGAAATTTCACTTATTTTGGGGCAAAATTGCAGAAATTTCACTTATTTCAAAAAAAAAGCAGAATTTATTTATTTTGGTGCAAAAAGGCAGAAATTTCTTTCATTTTGGTACAAAATTGCAGAAATTTTTCTTATTTGGGGGCAAAAAGGCATAGATCTCTTATATTTTGGGGCAAAAATGCATAAATTCCTCTTATTTTGAGGTAAAAAGGCTGAAATTCCCCTTATTTGGGGGCAAAAAGGCAGAAATTTCCCTTATTTTGAGGCAAAATTGCAGAAATTTCACTTATTTCAGGGTAATAAGTCAGAAATTCCCATTATTTTGGGGCACAATGGCAGAAATTCACCTTATTTTGGGGTGAAATTGCAGACATTTCACATATTTCAGGGCAAAAAGGCAGAAATTTCCCTTATTTTCGAGCAAAATTGCAGAAATTTCAGTTATTTCAGGGTAATAAGTCAGAAATTTTCCTTATTTTGGGGCAAAAAAAGACGGAAATTCCCTTTGTTTTTGGGGATAAAGACAGAAATTCCACTTATTTAGAGGCAAAAAAGCAGAAATTCCCCTTATTTTGGAGCAAAACTGAAGAAATTTCCCTTTTTTATGGCAAAAAAGTATGCATTCTTCTTATTTTCGGGCAAAAAGGCAGAAATTCCCCGTATTTTGGAGCAAAATTGCAGAAATTCCCCTAATTGTGGGGCAAAAAGGCAGAAATTCCCTATATGTTGGGGCAAAAAGACAGAAATTCTCCTTATTTTGGGGCAAAACTCAGAAATTCCACTTATTTTGGGGCAAAATTTCAGAAATTTCCCTTATTTTGGGGCAAATTTGCAGAAATTTCACTTATTTTGAGGCAAAATTGCAGAAATTTCACTTATTTCAGGTAAAAATGGCAGAAATTTTTCTTATTTTGGGGCAAAAAGGCAGAAATTTCTAATATTTTTTGGCAAAAATGTAGAAATTCCCTTTATTTTGAGGTAAAAAGGCTGAAATTCCCCTTATTTGGGGGCAAAAAGGCAGAAATTTCCGTTATTTTGGGGCAAAATTGCAGAAATTTCACTTATTTCAGGGCAAAATTCAAAAATTTCTTTTATTTTGGGGCTAAAAGTCAGAAATTCCGTTTATTTTTGGGTAAAAAGGCAGAAATTTCTTTTATTTTGAGGTAAGAAGGCAGAAATTCCTCTTATTTTGGGGCAAGAATGAAGAAATTTCCCTTTTTTGTGGCAAAAGGTATGTATTCCCCTTATTTTCGGGCAAAAAAGCAGAAATTCCCGTTTTTTGGAGCACAATTGCAGAAAATCCCCTAATTGTGGGGAAAAAAGGCAGAAATTCCCTATATGTTGGGGCAAAAAGACAGAAATTCTCCTTATTTTGGGGCAAAACTCAGAAATTCCACTTATTTTGGGGCAAAATTGCAGAAATTTCACTTATTTCAGGTAAAAATGGCAGAAATTTTTCTTATTTTGGGGCAAAAAGGCAGAAATTCCTAATATTTTGTGGCAAAAATGCAGAAATTCCCCTTATTTTGAGGTAAAAAGGCTGAAATTCCCCTTATTTGGGGGCAAAAAGGCAGAAATTTCCCTTATTTTGGGGCAAAATTGCAAACATTTCACTTATTTCAGGGTAATAAGTCAGAAATTTTCCTTATTTTGGGGCAAAAAACACAGAAATTCCCTTTGTTTTGGAAGGAAAATACAGAAATTCCACTTCTTTAGAGGCAAAAAGGCAGAAATTCCCCTTATTTTGAAGCAAAAATGAAGAAATTCCCCTAATTGTTGGGCAAAAAGGCAGAAATTCCCTATATGTTGGGGCAAAAAGACAGAAATTCTTCTTATTTTGGGACAAAACTCAGAAATTCCACTTATTTTGGGGCAAAATTGCAGGAATTTACCTTATTTTGAGGCAAAATTGCAGAAATTTCCCTTATTTGGGGCAAAATTGCAGAAATTTCACTTATTTTCAGGTAAAAAGGCTGAAATATCCTTTATTTTGGGGCAAAAAGGAAGAAATTCCCCTTATTTTGGGGCAAAATTGCAGAAATTTTCCTTATTTTGGGGCAAAAAGGCTGAAATTCTTATTTTGAGGTAAAATGCTGAAATTCCCCATATTTTGGGGCAAAAGGCAAAACTTCTTCTTATTTTGGGGCAAAGAGGCACAAATTTCTCTTATTTTCGGGCAAAATTGCAGAAATTTCATTTATTTCAGGGCAAAAAGTCAGAAATTCCTTTTATTTTGGGGCAAAGAGCAGAAATTTCTTTTATTATGGTACAAAATTGAAGAAATTTATCTTATTTTGAAACAAAAAGGCAGAAAATTCCCCTTATTTTGAGGCAAAAGGCAGAAATTATTCTCAATTTGAGGTAAAATGCAGAAATTCCCTTTATTTTGGGGCTAAAAAACAGAAATTCCCTGTATTTTGAAGCAAAATTGCAGAAATTCTCATAATTTTTGGGCAAAAAGGCAGAAATTCTCCTTATTATGGGGCAAAAAAACAGAAAATCTCCTTTTTCGGGAGCAAACAGTCAGAAATTCCCCTTATTTTGGGGCAAAATTGCAGAAATTTCCTTTACATTGGGGCAAAATTGCAGAAATTTCCCTTATTTTGGGGCAAAACTGAAGAAATTTTCTTTTTTTATGGCAAAAAGGTATGCATTCTTCTTATTTTCGGGCAAAAAGGCAGAAATTCCCCTATTTTGGAGCAAAATTGCAGAAATTCCCCTAATTGTGGGGCAAAAAGGGAGAAATTCCCTATATGTTGTGGCAAAAAGACAGAAATTCTCCTTATTTTGGGGCAAAACTCAGAAATTCCACTTATTTTAGGGCAAAATTCCAGAAATTTCCCTTATTTTGGGGCAAAATTGCAGAAATTTCACTTATTTTGGAGCAAAATTGCAGAAATTTCACTTATTTCAGAAAAAAAGCAGAAATTTTCTTATTTTGGTGCAAAAAGGCAGAAATTTCTTTTATTTTGGTACAAAATTGCATAAATTATTCTTATTTTGGAAGAAAAAGGCAGAAATCTCCAAATTTTGGGGCAAAAATGCAGCAATTCCTCTTATTTTGAGGTAACAAGGCTTAAATTCCCCTTATTTGGGGGGAAAAAGGCAGAAATTTCCCTTATTTTCGAGCAAAATTGCAGAAATTTCACTTATTTCAGGGTAATAATTCAGAAATTTTCCTTATTTTGGGGCAAAAAAGACAGAAATTCCCTTTGTTTTTGGGGATAAAGACAGAAATTCCACTTATTTAGAGGCAAAAAAGCAGAAATTCCCCTTATTTTGGAGCAAAACTGAAGAAATTTCCCTTTTTTATGGCAAAAAGGTATGCATTATTCTTATTTTCGGGCAAAAAGGCAGAAATTCCCCTATTTTGGAGCAAAATTGCAGAAATTCCCCTAATTGTGGGGCAAAAAGGGTGAAATTTCCTATATGTTGGGGCAAAAAGACAGAAATTCTCCTTATTTTGGGGCAAAACTCAGAAATTCCACTTATTTTGGTGCAAAATTCCAGAAATTTCCCTTATTTTGGGGAAAAATTGCAGAAATTTCACTTATTTTGGGGCAAAATTGCAGAAATTTAACTTATTTCAGAAAAAAATTCAGAAATTTTCCTATTTTGGTGCAAAAAGGCAGAAATTTCTTTTATTTTGGTACAAAATTGCAGAAATTTTTCTTATTTGGGGGCAAAAAGGCAGAAATCCCCATATTTTGGGGCAAAAAAGCAGAAATTCCTCTTATTTTGAGGTAAAAAGGCTGAAATTTCCCTTATTTGGGGGCAAAAAGGCAGAAATTTCCTTTATTTTGAGGCAAAATTGCAGAAATTTCACTTATTTCAGAGTAATAAGTCAGAAATTTTCCTTTTTTTGGGGCAAAAAACACAGAAATTCCCTTTGTTTTGGGGAAAAAGACAGAAATTCCACTTTTTTAGAGGCAAAAAAGCAGAAATTCCTTTTATTTTGGAGTAAAAATGAAGAAATTTTCCTTTTTTGTGGCAAAATGTATACATTCCACTTATTTTTGGGCTAAAAAGCAGAAATTACCCGTATTTTGGAGCAAAATTGCAGAAATTCCCCTAATTGTGGGGCAAAATGCAGAAATTCCCTATATGTTAGGGCAAAAAGACAGAAAGTCTCCTTATTTTGGGGCAAAACTCAGAAATTCCCCTTATTTTGGGGCAAAATTCCAGAAATTTCCCTTATTTTGTGGCAAAATTGCCGAAATTTCACTTATTTTGGGGCAAAATTGCAAAAATTTCACTTATTTCATGGTAAAAAGGCAGAAATTTTCCTCATTTTGGGGCAAAAATGAAGAAATTCCAAATATTTTGTGGCAAAAATGCAAAAATTCCCCTTATTTTGTGATAAAAAGGCAGAAATTTCCCTTATTTGGGGGCAAAAAGCAGAAATTTCCCTTATTTGGGGGCAAAATTGAAGAAATTTCACTTATTTCAGGGTAACAAGTCAGAAATTTTCCTTATTTGGGGCAAAAAAGACAGAAATTCCTTTTGTTTTGGGGGAAAAAGTCAGAAATTCCACTTATTTAGAAGCAAAAAAGCAGAAATTCCCCTTATTTTGGAGCAAAAATGAAGAAATTTTTTTTTTGTGGCAAAAGGTATGCATTCTTCTTATTTTCAGGCTAAAAAGCAGAAATTCCCCGTATTTTGGAGCAAAATTGCAGAAATTCCCCTAATTGTGGGGCAAAAAGACAGAAATTCTTTTTATTTTGTGGCAAAACTCAGAAATTCCACTTATTTTGGGACAAAATTCCAGAAATTTCACTTATTTTGCGGCAAAATTGCAGAAATTTCACTTATTTTGGCAAAATTGCAGAAATTTCAATTATTTTAGAAAAAAAGCAGAAATTTTCTTATTTTGGTGCAAAAAGGCAGAAATTTCTTTTATTTTGGTACAAAATTGCAGAAATTTTTCTTATTTGGGGGCAAAAAGCAGAAATCCCCTATATTTTGTGGCAAAAATGCATAAATTCCTCTTATTTTGAGGTAAAAAGGTTGAAATTTCCCTTATTTGGGGGCAAAAAGACAGAAATTTCCCTTATTTTGAGGCAAAATTGCAGAAATTTCACTTATTTCAGGGTAATAAGTCAGAAATTCATCTTACATTGGGGCAAAAAACAGAAATTCCCTTTGTTTTGGGGGAAAAAGACAGAAATTCCACTTATTTAGAGGCAAAAAAGCAGAAATTCTTCTTTATTGGAGCAAAAATGAAGAAATTTATCTTTTTTTGTGGCAAAAGGTATACATTCCGCTTATTTTCGGGCTAAAAACCAGAAATTAACCGTATTTTGGATCAAAATTGCAGAAATTCCCCTTATTTTGGAGCAAAAATAAAGAAATTTCCCTTTTTTATGGCAAAAAGCTATGCATTCTTCTTATTTTCGGGCAAAAATGCAGAAATTCCCCGTATTTTGGAGCAAAATTGCAGAAATTCCCCTAATTGTGGGGCAAAAAGGCAGAAATTCCCTATATGTTGGGGCAAAAAGACAGAAGTTCTCTTTATTTCAGGGCAAAACTCAGAAATTCCACTTATTTTGGGGCAAAATTCCAGAAATTTCCCTTATTTTAGGGCAAAATTGCAGAAATTTCACTTATTTTGGGGCAAAATTGCAGAAATTTCACTTATTTCAAAAAAAAAAGCAGAATTTATTTATTTTGGTGCAAAAAGGCAGAAATTTCTTTTATTTTGGTACAAAATTGCAGAAATTTTTCTTATTTGGGGGCAAAAAGGCATAGATCTCTTATATTTTGGGGCAAAAATGAATAAATTCCTCTTATTTTGAGGTAAAAAGGCTGAAATTCCCCTTATTTGGGGGCAAAAAGGCAGAAATTTCCCTTATTTTGAGGCAAAATTGCAGAAATTTTACTTATTTCAGGGTAATAAGTCAGAAATTCATATTATTTTGGGGCACAATGGCAGAAATTCACCTTATTTTGGGGTGAAATTGCAGACATTTCACATATTTCAGGGCAAAAAGGCAGAAATTTCCCTTATTTTCGAGCAAAATTGCAGAAATTTCAGTTATTTCAGGGTAATAAGTCAGAAATTTTCCTTATTTTGGGGCAAAAAAGACAGAAATTCCCTTTGTTTTTGGGGATAAAGACAGAAATTCCACTTATTTAGAGGCAAAAAAGCAGAAATTCCCCTTATTTTGGAGCAAAACTGAAGAAATTTCCCTTTTTTATGGCAAAAAAGTATGCATTCTTCTTATTTTCGGGCAAAAATGCAGAAATTCCCCGTATTTTGGAGCAAAATTGCAGAAATTCCCCTAATTGTGGGGCAAAAAGGCAGAAATTCCCTATATGTTGGGGCAAAAAGACAGAAATTCTCTTTATTTCAGGGCAAAACTCAGAAATTCCACTTATTTTGGGGCAAAATTCCAGAAATTTCCCTTATTTTAGGGCAAAATTGCAGAAATTTCACTTATTTTGGGGCAAAATTGCAGAAATTTCACTTATTTCAAAAAAAAAGCAGAATTTATTTATTTTGGTGCAAAAAGGCAGAAATTTCTTTCATTTTGGTACAAAATTGCAGAAATTTTTCTTATTTGGGGGCAAAAAGGCATAGATCTCTTATATTTTGGGGCAAAAATGCATAAATTCCTCTTATTTTGAGGTAAAAAGGCTGAAATTCCCCTTATTTGGGGGCAAAAAGGCAGAAATTTCCCTTATTTTGAGGCAAAATTGCAGAAATTTCACTTATTTCAGGGTAATAAGTCAGAAATTCCCATTATTTTGGGGCACAATGGCAGAAATTCACCTTATTTTGGGGTGAAATTGCAGACATTTCACATATTTCAGGGCAAAAGGGCAGAAATTTCCCTTATTTTCGAGCAAAATTGCAGAAATTTCAGTTATTTCAGGGTAATAAGTCAGAAATTTTCCTTATTTTGGGGCAAAAAAAGACAGAAATTCCCTTTGTTTTTGGGGATAAAGACAGAAATTCCACTTATTTAGAGGCAAAAAGCAGAAATTCCCCTTATTTTGGAGCAAAACTGAAGAAATTTCCCTTTTTTATGGCAAAAAAGTATGCATTCTTCTTATTTTCGGGCAAAAAGGCAGAAATTCCCCGTATTTTGGAGCAAAATTGCAGAAATTCCCCTAATTGTGGGGCAAAAAGGCAGAAATTCCCTATATGTTGGGGCAAAAAGACAGAAATTCTCATTATTTTGGGGCAAAACTCAGAAATTCCACTTATTTTGGGGCAAAATTCCAGAAATTTCCCTTATTTTGGGGCAAAATTACAGAAATTTCACTTATTTTGGGGCAAAATTGCAGAAATTTCACTTATTTCAGAAAAAAATTCAGAAATTTTCCTATTTTGGTGCAAAAAGGCAGAAATTTCTTTTATTTTGGTACAAAATTGCAGAAATTTTTCTTATTTTGGGGCAAAAGGCAGAAATCTCCCATATTTAGGGGAAAAATGCAGAAATTCCTCTTATTTTGAGGTAAAAAGGCTGAAATTTCTCTTATTTGGGGGAAAAAAGCAAAAATTTCCCTTATTTTGAGGCAAAATTGCAGAAATTTCACTTATTTCATTGTAATAAGTCAGAAATTTTCCTTATTTTGGGGCAAAAAAGACAGAAATTCCCTTTGTTTTGGGGGAAAAACACAGAAATTCCACTTTTTTAGAGGCAAAAAAGCAAAAATTCCTTTTATTTTGGAGTAAAAATGAAGAAATTTCCCTTTTTTGTGGCAAAAGGTATACATTCCAATTATTTTTGGGCTAAAAAGCAGAAATTCCTTGTATTATGGAGCAAAATTGCAGAAATTCTCCTAATTGTGGGGCAAAAAAGCAGAAATTCCCTATATGTTAGGGCAAAAAGACAGAAATTCTCCTTATTTTGGGGCAAAACTCAGAAATTCCACTTATTTTGGGGCAAAATTGCAGAAATTTCCTTTATTTTGTGGCAAAATTGCAGAAATTTCACTTATTTTGGGGCAAAATTGCAGAAATTTCACTTATGTCAGGGAAAAAAGGCAGAAATTTTCCTTATTTTGGGGCAAAAAAACAGAAATTTCTTTTATTTTGTGGCAAAAATGCAGAAATTCCCCTTATTTTGAGGTAAAAAGGCTGAAATTTCCCTTATTTGGGGGCAAAAAGGCAGAAATTTTCCTTATTTTGGGGCAAATTTGGAGAAATTTCACTTATTTCAGGGTAATAAGTCAGAAATTTACCTTATTTTGGGGCAAAAAAGACAGAAATTCCCTTTGTTTTGGGGGAAAAGGACAGAAATTCCACTTATTTAGAGGCAAAAAAGCAGAAATTCCCATTATTTTGAAGCAAAAATGAAGAAATTTCGCTATTTTATGGCAAAAAGTTATGCATTCTTCTTATTTTCGGGCAAAAAGGCAGAAATTCCCCGTATTTTGGAGCAAAATTACAGAAATTCCTTTTATTGTGGGGCAAAAAGGCAGAAATTCCCTATATGTTGGGGCAAAAAGGCAAAAATTCCCAATATGTTGGGGCAAAAAGACAGAAATACTTCTTATTTTGGGGCAAAACTCAGAAATTCCACTTATTTTGGGGCAAAATTCCAGAAATTTCCCTTACTTTGGGGCAAAATTGCAGAAATTCCACTTATTTTGGGGCAAACTTGCAGAAATTACCCGTATTTTGGAGCAAAATTGCAGAAATTCCCCTAATTGTGGGGCAAAAATGCAGAAATTCCCTATATGTTGGGGCAAAAAGGCAAAAATTCCCAATATGTTGGGGCAAAAAGACAGAAATTCTCCTTATTTTAGGGCAAAATTCAGAAATTTCACTTATTTTTGGGCAAAATTGCAGAAATTTCACTTATTTCAGAAAAAAAGGAGAAATTTTCTTATTTTGGGGCAAAAGGCAATAATTCCCCTTATTTTAGGGCAAAATTGCAGAAATTTCCCTTATTTTGAAACAAAAAACAGAAATTCCCTTTATTTTGTGGCAAAATTGCAGAAAATACCTTTATTATGGGGGAAAATTGCAGATATTTCTTTTATTTTAAGGCAAAATTGCAGAAATTTCACTTATTTCAGAGAAAAAAAGCAAAAATTTATCTTATTTTAGGGCAAAATGCAGAAATTCCCATTATTTTGGGGCACAATAGCAGAAATTCACCTTATTTTGGGGTAAAATTGCAGACATTTCACATATTTCAGGGCAAAAAGGCAGAAATTCCCCTTTTTTGGGGCAAAAAGGCTGAAATTCCCCTTATTTTCTATAAAATTGCAGAAATTCCCCTTGTTTGGGGGCAAAAAGGCAGAAAATCTTCTTAATTTTGGGTAAAAAGGCAGAAATTCCCCGTATTTTGGAGAAAAATTGCAGAAATTCCCCTAATATTGGGGCAAAAAGGCAGAAATTCCCTTTATTTTGGGGCAAAAATACAGAAATTCTCCTTATTTCGGGACAAAAATCAAAAATTTCCTTTATTTTGGGGCAAAATTTTAGAAATTTCTTTTATTTTGGTACAGAATTGCAGAAATTTTTCTTATTTGGTGACAAAAAGGCAGAAAATTCCCATATTTTGGAACAGAAATGCAGAAATTGCCCTTATTTTGAGGTAAAAAGGCTGAAATTCCCCTTATTTTGGGGAAAAAAGGAAGAAATTTCATTTATTTTGGGGCAAAATTGCAGAAATTTCACTTATTTCAGAAAATAAAGGAGAAATTTTCTTATTTTGGGGCAAAATGCAGAAATTTCTTTTATTTTGGTACAAAATTGCAGAAATTTTTCTTATTTTGGGGCAAAAATTCATAAATTTTCCATATTTTGGGGCAAAAATGCAAAAATTCCCCTTATTTTGAGGTAAAAAGGCTGAAATTCCCCTTATTTGGGGGCAAAAAGGCAGAAATTTTCCTTATTTTGGGGCTAAATTGCAGAAATTTTACTTATTTCAGGGTAATAAGTCAGAAATTTTCCTTATTTTGGGGCAAAAATGACAGAAATTCCCTTTGTTTTGGGGGAAAAAGACAGAAATTCCACTTATATAGAGGCAAAAAAGCAGAAATTCCCATTATTTTGAAGCAAAAATTAAGAAATTTCCCTTTTTTATGGCAAAAAGGTATGCATTCTTTTTATTTTCGGGCAAAAAGGCAGAAATTCCCCGTATTTTGGAGCAAAATTGCAGAAATTTTACTTATTTCAGAAAAAAAAGGAGAAATTTTCTTATTTTGGGGCAAAAGGCAGAAATTCCCCTTATTTTAGGGCAAAATTGCAGAAATTTTCCATATTTGGGGACAAAAAACAGAAATTCCCTTTATTTTGGGGCAAAATTGCAGAAAATTCCTTTATTATGGGGAAAAATTGCAGATATTTCTTTTATTTTAATGCAAAATTGCAGAAATTTCACTTATTTCAGAGAAAAAAAGCAAAAATTTTTCTTATTTTAGGGCAAAATGCAGAAATTCCCATTATTTTGGGACAAAAAGGCAGAAATTCACCTTATTTTTGGGTAAAATTGAAGACATGTCACATATTTCAGGGCAAATAGGCAGAAATTCCCCTTATTTGGGGGCAAAAAGGCAGAAATTCCCCTTATTTTGGGATAAAATTGCAGAAATTTCCCTTGTTTGGGGGCAAAAAGGCAAAAAATCTCCTTAATTTCGAGCAAAAAGGCAGAAATTCCCCGTATTTTGGAGCAAAATTGCAGAAATTCCCCTAATATTGGGGCAAAAATGCAGAAATTCCCTTTATTTGGGGCAAATCGGCAGAAGTTCTTTTTATTTTTGGGAAAAGAGGCAGAAATTCCCTGTATTTTGAAGCAAAATTGCAGAAACTCCCCTAATTTTGGGGCAAAAAGGCAGAAATTCCCTTTATTTTGGGGCAAAAATACAGAAATTCTCCTTATATCGGGGCAAAAATCAGAAATTTCCCTAATTTTGGAGCAAAATTTTAGAAATTTCTTTTATTTTGGTACAGAATTGCAGAAATTTTTCTTATTTTGTGGCAAAAATACAGAAATTTCCCATATTTTGGGGCAAAAATGCAGAAATTCTTCTTATTTTCGGGCAAAAAGGCTGAAATTCCCCTTATTTGGGGGCAAAAAGGCAGAAATTTCTCTTATTTTGGGGCAAAATTGCAGAAATTTCACTTATTTCAGGGAAATAAGTCAGAAATTTTCCTTATTTTGAGGCAAAAAAGACAGAAATTCCCTTTGTTTTTGGGCACAGTGGCAGAAATTCCACTTA
Source organism: Micromys minutus (assembly GCF_963924665.1). Classification (NCBI taxonomy): domain Eukaryota; kingdom Metazoa; phylum Chordata; class Mammalia; order Rodentia; family Muridae; genus Micromys; species Micromys minutus. The sequence goes on along the minus strand of NW_027667699.1, from coordinate 340,058 downwards.
TTTAGAGGCAAAAAAGCAGATATTCCCCTTATTTTGAAGCAAAAATGAAGAAATTTCTATTTCTTATGGCAAAAAGGTATGCATTCTTCTTATTTTCGGGCAAAAAGGCAGAAATTCTTTGTATTTTGGAGCAAGATTGCAGAAATTCCCCTAATTGTGGGGCAAAAAGGCAGAAATCCCCTATATGTTGGGGCAAAAAGAAAGAAATTCTCCTTATTTTGGGGCAAAACTCAGAAATTCCACTTATTTTGGGGCAAAATTTCAGAAATTTCCCTTATTTTGGAGCAAAATTGCAGAAATTTCACTTATTTCAAAAAAAAAAGCACAAATTTTCTTATTTTGGGACAAAAAGGCAGAAATTTCATTTATTTTGGTACAAAATTGCAGAAATTTTTCTTAATTTGGGCAAAAATGCAGAAATTTCCCATATTTTTCGACAAAAATGCAGAAATTCCCCTTATTTTGAGGTAAAAAGGCTGAAATTCCCCTTATTTTGGGGCAAAAAGTTAGAAATTCCCCTTATTTTAAAGGAAAAAGACAGAAATTCCGTTTATTTTTGTGGAAAAGTCAGAAATTGCACTTATTTTGAGTCAAAAAGGCGGAAAATCCCCTTATTTTGGGGTAAAAAATGAAGAAATTAACCTTTTTTATGGCAAAAAGGTATACATTCTTTTTATTTTCGAGCAAAATTGCAGAAATTCCCCTAATTATGGGGAAAAAAGGCAGAAATTCCCCGTAATTTGGAGCAAAATTGCAGAAATTCCCCTAATTTTGGGGCAAAAACGCAGAACGTCCCTTTATTTTGGGGTAAAACTGCAGAAATTTCACTTATTTCGCGGCAAAATGGCAGAAATTCCCTTTATTTTCGGAGAAAAAGAAGGAAAATCCCCGTATTTTAGAGCAAAATTGCAGAAATTTACCTAATTTTGGGGTAAAACATGCAGTAATTTTCTTTATTTTGGGGCAAAAAGGCAGAAATTCCCCTTATTTTGGGGCAAAAATCAAAAATATCCCTTATTTTGGGGCAAAATTTTAGAAATTTCTTTTATTTTGGTACAGAATTGCAGAAATTTTTCTTATTTTGTGGCAAAAAGGAAGAAATTTCCCATATTTTGGAACAAAAATTCAGAAATTCCCCTTATTTTGAGGTAAAAATGCTGAAATTCCCCTTATTTTGGGGCACAAAGAAAGAAATTTCACTTATTTTGGGGCAAAATTGCAGAAATTTCACTTATTTCAGAAAATAAAGGAGAAATTTTCTTATTTTCGGGCAAAAAGTCAGAAATTTCTTTTTTTTTGGTACAAAATTGCAGAAATTTTTCTTATTTTGGGGCAAAAAGGCATAAATTTCCCATATTTTGGGGCAAAAATGCTGAAATTCCCCTTATTTCGGGGCAAAAAGGCAGAAATTTCCCTTATTTTGGGGCAAAATTTCAGAAATTTCACTTATTTCAGGGTAATAAGTCAGAAATTTTCCTTACTTTGGGGCCAAAAGGACAAAAATTCCCTTTGTTTTGGGGGAAAAAGACAGAAATTCCACTTATTTAGAGGCAAAAAAGCAGAAATTTCTCTTATTTTGGAGCAAAAATGAAGAAATTTCCCTTTTTTTATGGCAAAAAGTTATGCATTCTTCTTATTTTCGGGCAAAAAGGCAGAAATTCCCCGTATTTTGGAGCAAAATTGCAGAAATTCCCTTAATTGTGGGGCAAAAAGGCAGAAATTCCCTATATGTTGGGGCAAAAAGACAGAAATTCTCATTATTTTGGGGCAAAACTCAGAAATTCCACTTATTTTGGCGCAAAATTCCAGAAATTTCCCTTATTTTGAGGCAAAATTGCAGAAATTTCACTTATTTTGGGGCAAAATTGCAAAAATTTCACTTATGTCAGAAAAAAAAGCAGAAATTTTCTTATTTTGGTGCAAAAAGGCAGAAATTTCTAATATTTTGGTACAAAATTGCAGAAATTTTTCTTATTTTAAGGCAAAAAGGCAGAAATCTCCCATATTTTGGGGCAAAAATGCAGAAATTCCTCTTATTTTTAGGTAAAAAGGCTGAAATTCCCCTTATTTGGGGGCAAAAAGGCAGAAATTTCCCTTATTTTGAGGCAAAATTGCAGAAATTTCACTTATTTCAGAGAACAAAAGCAGAAATTTTCTTATTTTGGGGCAAAAAGGCAGAAATTTCTTTTATTTTGGTACAAAATTGCAGAAATGTTTCTTATTTTGGGGCAAAAAGGCAGAAATCTCCCATATTTTGGGGCAAAAAAGCAGAAATTTCCCTTATTTTGAGGTAAAAACGCTGAAATTCCCCTTATTTGGGGGCAAAAAGGCAGAAATTTCCCTTATTTTGAGGCAAAATTGCAGAAATTTCACTTATTTCAGAATAATAAGTCAGAAATTTTCCTTATTTTGGGGCAAAAAACAGAAATTCTCTTTGTTTTAAAGGAAAAAGACTGATATTCCACTTATTTAGAGGCTAAAAAGCAGAAATTCTTATTATTTTGGAGCAAAAATGAAGAAATTTTTCTTTTTTTGTGGAAAAAGGTATACATTCCTCTAATTTTCGGGCTAAAAAGCAGAAATTATCCGTATTTTGGAGCAAAATTGCAGAAATTCCCCTAATTGTGGGGCAAAAAGGCAGAAATCCCCTATATGTTGGGGCAAAAAGACAGAAATTCTCCTTATTTTGGGGCAAAACTCAGAAATTCCACTTATTTTGGGGCAAAATTCCAGAAATTTCCCTTATTTTGGGGCAAAATTGCAGAAATTTCACTTATTTTGGGGCGAAATTGCAGAAATTTCACTTTTTTCATGGAAATAAAGGCAGAAATTTTCCTTTTTTGGGGCAAAAAGGCAGAAATTCCTCTTATTTTGAGGTAAAAAGGCTGAAATTCCCCTTATTTGGGGGCAAAAAGGCATAAATTTCCCTTATTTTGGGGCAAAATTGCAGAAATTTCACTTATTTCAGGGTAATAAGTCAGAAATTTTCCTTATTTTGGGGCAAAAAAGACAGAAATTCCTTTTGTTTTGGGATAAAAAGACAGAAATTCCACTTATTTAGAGGCAAAAAAGCAGAAATTCCACTTATTTTGTAGTAAAAATTAAGAGATTTCCTTTTTTTATGGCAAAAAGGTATGCATTCTTTTTATTTTCGGACAAAAAGGCAGAAATTCCCTGTATTTTGGAGCAAAATTGCAGAAATTTCACTTATTTCAGAATAAAAATGAGAAATTTTCTTATTTTGGGGCAAAAGGCAGAAATTCCCCTTATTTTATGGCAAAATTGCAGAAATTGCCTTTATTTGGGGACAAAAAACAGAAATTCCCTTTATTTTGGGGCAAAATTGCAGAAAATTTTTTTATTATGGGAAAAAATTGAAGATATTTCTTTTATTTTAAGGCAAAATTGCAGAAATTTCACTTATTTCAGAGAAAAAAACAAAAATCTTTCTTATTTTTGGCACAATGCAGAAATTCCCATTATTTTGGGGCAAAAAGGCAGAAATTCACCTTATTTTGGGGTAAAATTGAAGACATGTCACATATTTCAGGGCATAAAGGCAGAAATTGCCCTTATTTGGGGGCAAAAAGGCAGAAATTCCCCTTATTTTGGGATAAAATTGCAGAAATTACCCTTGTTTGGGGGCAAAAAGGCAGAAAATCCCCTTAATTTCGGGCAAAAAGGCAGAAATTCCCTGTATTTTGGAGCAAAATTGCAGAAATTCTCCTAATATTGGGGCAAAAATGCAGAAATTCCCTTTATTTGGGGCAAATTGGCAGAAGTTCCCCTTATTTTCAGGAAAAGAGGCAGAAATTCCCATTATTTTGAAGCAAAATTGCAGAAACTCCCCTAATTTTGGGGCAAAAAGGCAGAAATTCCCTTTATTTTGGGGCAAAAATACAGAAATTCTCCTTATATCTGGGCAAAAATCAGAAATTTCCCTTATTTTGGAGCAAAATTTTAGAAATTTCTTTTATTTTGGTACAGAATTGGAGAAATTTTTCTTATTCTGTGGCAAAAAGGCAGAAATTTCTTTTATTTTGGTGCAAAATTGCAGAAATTTTTCTTATTTTGGGGCAAAAAGGCATAAATTTCCCATATTTTGGGGCAAAAATGTAGAAATTTTCTTTATTTTGAGGTAAAAAGGCTGAAATTTCCCTTATTTGGGGGCAAAAAGGCAGAAATTTCTCTTATTTTGGGGCAAAATTGCAGAAATTTCACTTATTTCAGAAAAAAAAGAAAAAATTTTCTTATTTGGGGGCAAAAAGGCAGAAATTTCTTTTATTTTGGTGCAAAATTACAGAAATTTTCTTTATTTTGGGGCAAAAAAGACAGAAATTCCCTTTGTTTTGAGGGAAAAAGACAGAAGTTCCACTTATTTAGAGGCAAAAATGCAGAAATTCCCCTTATTTTGGAGCAAAAATGAAGAAATTTCCCTTTTTCATGGCAAAAAGGTATGCATTCTTCTTATTTTCGGGCAAAAGGGCAGAAATTCCCTATATGTTGGGGCAAAAAGACAGAAATTCTCCTTATTTTGGGGCAAAACTCAGATATTCCACATATTTTGGGGCAAAATTCCATAAATTTCCCTTATTTAGGGGCAAAATTGCAGAAATATCACTTATTTTAAGGCAAAATTGGAGAAATTTCACTTATTTCAGAAGAAAAAAGAAGAAATTTTCTTGTTTTGGGGCAAAAAGGGAGAAATTTCTTTTATTTTTGTACAAAATTGCAGAAATTTTTCTTATTTTGGGGCAAAAATTCAGAAATTCCCCTTATTTTTAGGTAAAAAGGCTGAAATTCTCTTTATTTGGGAGCAAAAAGGCAGAAATTGCCCTGATTTTGTGGCAAAATTCCAGAAATTTCACTTATTTTAGGGTAATAAGTCAGAAATTTTTTATTTTGGGGCAAAAAGGCAGAAATTTCTTTTATTTTGGTACAAAATTACAGAAATTTTTCTTATTTTGTGGCAAAAAAGAAGAAATTTCCCTTATTTTGGGGCAAAATTGCAGAAATTTCACTTATTTTGATGTAAAAAGGCTGAAATTCCCCTTATTTTGGGGAAAAATGGCAGAAGTTTTCCTTATTTTGGGGCAAAATTGCAGAAATTTCACTTATTTCAAGGTAATAAGTCAGAAATTTTCCTTATTTTGGGGCAAAAAAACAGAAATTCCTTGTTTTGGGGAAAAAAGACAGAAATTCCACTTATTTAGAGGCAAAAAAGCAGAAATTCCCCATATTTTGGAGCAAAATTGCAGAAATTCCCCTAATTGTGGGGCAAAAAGGCAGAAATTCCCTATATGTTAGGGCAAAACGACAGAAATTCTCCTCATTTGGGGGCAAAATTCAGAAATTCCATTTATTTTGGGGCAAAATTCCCAAAATTCCCCTTATTTTGGGGCAAAATTGCAGAAATTTCAATTATTTTGGGGCAAAATTTCAGAAATTTCACTTTTTCAGGGAAAAAAGGCCGAAATTTTCCGTTTTTGGGGGCAAAAAGGCAGAAATTCCTAATATTTTGAGGCAAAAATGCAGAAATTCCTCTTATTTTGAGGTAAAAAGGCTGAAATTCCCCTTATTTGGGGGCAAAAATGCAGAAATTTCTCTAATACTGGGGCAAAATTGCAGAAATTTCACTTATTTCAGGGTAATAATTCTGAAATTTTCCTTATTTTTGGGCAAAAAATACAGAAATTCCATTTGTATGGGGGGAAAAAGACAGAAATTCCATTTATTTAGAGGCAAAAAAGCAGAAATTCCCCTTATTTTGCAGCAAAATTGCAGAAATTTCCCTTTTTATAGCCAAAAGGTATGCATTCTTCTTATTTTCAGGCAAAAAGGCAGAAATTCCCCGTATTTTGGAGTAAAATTGCAGAAATTCCCTTAATTGTAGGGCAAAAAGACAGAAATTCTCCTTATTTTGGGGCAAAACTCAGAAATTCCACTTATTTTGGAACAAAATTTCAGAAATTTCCCTTATTTTTGGCCAAAATTGCAGAAATTTCACTTATTTTGGGGCAAAATTGCAGAAATTTCACTTATTTCAGGGAAAAAAGCAGAAATTTTCTTATTTTGGGGCAAAAAGGCAGAAATTTCCCATATTTTGAGGCAAAAATGCAGAAATTCCCCTTATTTTGAGGTAAAAAGACTGAAATTCTTTTTATTTGGGGGCAAAAAGGCAGAAATTTCCCATATTTTGGGGCAAAATTGCAGAAATTTCACTTATTTCAGGGTACTAAGTCAGAAATTTTTCTTACTTTGGGGCAAAAAAGACAGAAATTCCCTTTGTTTTCAGGGAAAAGACAGAAATTCCACTTATTTAGAGGCAAAAATGCAGAAATTCCCCTTATTTTGGAGCAAAAATGAAGAAATTTCCCTTTTTTATGGCAAAAAGGTATGCATTCTTCTTATTTTCGGGCAAAAAGGCAGATATTCCCTTTGTTTTGGGGGAAAAAAACAGAAATTCCACTTATTTAGAGGCAAAAAAGCAGAATTTCCCCATATTTTGGAGCAAAATTGCAGAAATTCCCCTAATTGTGGGGCAAAAAGGCAGAAATTCCCTATATGTTAGGGCAAAACGACAGAAATTCTCCTCATTTGGGGGCAAAATTCAGAAATTCCATTTATTTTGGGGCAAAATTCCCAAAATTCCCCTTATTTTGGGGCAAAATTGCAGAAATTTCAATTATTTTGGGGCAAAATTGCAGAAATTTCACTTTTTTCAGGGAAAAAAGGCCGAAATTTTCCGTTTTTAGGGGCAAAAAGTCAGAAATTCCTAATATTTTGAGGCAAAAATGCAGAAATTCCTCTTATTTTGAGGTAAAAAGGCTGAAATTCCCCTTATTTGGGGGCAAAAATGCAGAAATTTCTCTTATACTGGGGCAAAATTGCAGAAATTTCACTTATTTCAGGGTAATAATTCAAAAATTTTCCTTATTTTGGGCCAAAAATACAGAAATTCCATTTGTATGGGTGGAAAAAGACAGAAATTCCATTTATTTAGAGGCAAAAAAGCAGAAATTCCCCTTATTTTGGAGCAAAATTGCAGAAATTTCCCTTTTTATAGCCAAAAGGTATGCATTCTTCTTATTTTCAGGCAAAAAGGCAGAAATTCCCCGTATTTTGGAGTAAAATTGCAGAAATTCCCTATATGTTGGGGCAAAAAGACAGAAATTCTCCTTATTTTGGGGTAAAACTCAGAAATTCCACTTATTTTGGAACAAAATTTCAGAAATTTCCCTTATTTTTGGCCAAAATTGCAGAAATTTCACTTATTTTGGGGCAAAATTGCAGAAATTTCACTTATTTCAGGGAAAAAAAGCAGAAATTTTCTTATTTTGGAGCAAAAAGGCAGAAATTTCCCATATTTTGAGGCAAAAATGCAGAAATTCCCCTTATTATGAGGTAAAAAGGCTGAAATTCCCCTTATTTGGGGGCAAAAAGGCAGAAATTTCCCATATTTTGGGGCAAAATTGCAGAAATTTCACTTATTTCAGGGTACTAAGTCAGAAATTTTTCTTACTTTGGAGCAAAAAAGACAGAAATTCCCTTTGTTTTCAGGGAAAAAGACAGAAATTCCACTTATTTAGAGGCAAAAATGAAGAAATTCCCCTTATTTTGGAGCAAAAATGAAGAAATTTCCCTTTTTTATGGCAAAAAGGTATGCATTCTTCTTATTTTCGGGCAAAAAGGCAGAAATTCCCCCTATTTTAGAGCAAAATTGCAGAAATTCCCCTAATTGTGGGGCAAAAAGGCAGAAATTCCCTATATGTTGGGGCAAAATACAGAAATTCTCCTTATTTTGGTGAAAAACTCAGAAATTCCACTTATTTTTGGGCAAAATTGCAGAAATTTCCCTTATTTTGGGGCAAAATTGCAGAAATTTCACTTATTTTGGGGCAAAATTGCAGAAATTTCACTTTTTTCAGGGTAATAAGTCAGAAATTTTCCTTATTTTGGGGCAAAAAAGACAGAAATTCCCTATGTTCTGGGGGAAAAAGACAGTAATTCCACTTTTTTAGAGGCAAAAAAGCAGAAATTCCTTTTATTTTGGAGTAAAAATGAAGAAATTTCTTTTTTTTTGTGGCAAAAGATATACATTCCCCTTATTTTCAGGCTAAAAAGCAGAAATTCCCCGTATTTTGGAGCAAAATTGCAGAAATTCCCCTAATTGTGGGGCAAAAAGGCAGAAATTTCCGATATGTTAGGGCAAAAAGACAGAAATTCTTTTTATTTTGGGGCTAAACTCAGAAATTCCACTTATTTTGGGGCAAAATTCCAGAAATTTCCCTTATTTTGGGGCAAAATTGCAGAAATTTCACTTATTTTGGGGCAAAATTGCAGAAATTTCACTTATTTCAGGGTAATAAGTCAGAAATTTTCCTTATTTTGGGGCCAAAAAGACAGAAATTTCCTCTGTTTTGGGGTGAAAAAGATAGAAATTCCACTTATTTAGAGGCAAAAAAGCAGAAATTCCTCTTATTTTGGAGCAAAAATGAAGAAATTTCCCTTTTTTATGGCAAAAAGGTATGCATTCTTCTTATTTTCGGGCAAAAAGGCAGAAATTCCCAGTATTTTGGAGCAAAATTCCAGAAATTCCCCTAATTGTGGGACAAAAAGGCAGAAATTCCCTATATGTTGGGGCAAAAAGAAACAAATTCTCCTTATTTTGGGTCAAAACTCAGAAATTCCACTGATATTGGGGCAAAATTCCAGAAATTTCCCGTATTTTGGGGTAAAATTGCAGAAATTTTACTTATTTAGGGGCAAAATTGCAGAAATTTCACTTATTTCAGAAAAAAAAGCAGAAATTTTCTTATTTTGGTGCAAAAAGGCGGAAATTTCTTTTATTTTGGTACAAAATTGCAGAAATTTTTCTTATTTTGGGGCAAAAAGGCAGAAATCTCCCATATTTTGGGGCAAAAATGAAGAAATTTCTCTTATTTTGAGGTAAAAAGGCTGAAATTCCCATTATTTGGGGGCATAAAGGCAGAAATTTCCCTTATTTTGAGGCAAAATTGCAGAAATTTCACTTATTTCAGTGTAATAAGTCAGAAATTTTCTTTATTTTGGGGCAAAAAAGACAGAAATTCTTTTTGTTTTGAGGGAAAAAGGCAGAAATTCCACTTTTTTAGCGGCAAAAAAGCAAAAATTCATTTTATTTTGGAGTAAAAATGAAGAAATTTTTTTTTTGTGGCAAAAAGTATACATTCCCCTTATTTTCAGGCTAAAAGCAGAAATTCCCCGTATTTTGGAGCAAAATTGCAGAAATTCCCCTAATTGTGGGGCAAAAAGGCAGAAATTGCCTATATGTTGGGGCAAAAAGACAGAAATTCTCCTAATTTTGGGGCAAAACTCAGAAATTCCACTTATTTTGGGGCAAAATTCCAGAAATTTCCCTTATTTTGGGGCAAAATTGCAGAAATTTCACTTATTTTGGGGCAAAATTGCAGAAATTTCACTTATTTCAGGGTAATAAGTCAGAAATTTTCCTTAATTTGGAGCAAAAAAACAGAAATTCCCTTTGTTTTGGGGGAAAAAGACAGAAATTCCACTTATTTAGAGGCAAAAAAGCTGAAATTCTCCTTATTTTGGAGCAAAAATGAAGAACTTTCACTTTTTTATGGCAAAAAGGTATGCATTCTTCTTATTTTTGGGCAAAAACGCAGAAATTCCCCGTATTTTGGAGCAAAATTGCAGAAATTCCCCTAATTGTGGGGCGAAAAGGCAGAAATTCCCCATATGTTAGGGCAAAAAGACAGAAATTCTCCTTATTTTGGGTCAAAACTCAGAAATTCCACTTATTTTAAGGCAAAATTCCAGAAATTTCCTTTATTTGGGAACAAAATTGCAGAAATTTCTGTTATTTTGGGGCAAAATTGCAGAAATTTCACTTATTTCAGAAAAAAAAGCAGAAATTTTCTTATTTTGGTGCAAAAAGGCGGAAATTTCTTTTATTTTGGTACAAAATTGCAGAAATTTTTCTTATTTTGGGGCAAAAAGGCAGAAATCTCCCATATTTTGGGGCAAAAATGCAGAAATTCCTCTTATTTTGAGGTAAAAAGGCTGAAATTCCCCTTATTTGGAGGCAAAAAGGCAGAAATTTTTCTTATTTTGGGGCAAAATTGCAGAAATTTCACTTATTTCAGAGTAGTCAGTCAGAAATTTTTCTTATTTTGGGGCAAAAAAGCAGAAATTCCTTTTATTTTGGAGTAAAAATGAAGAAATTTCTTTTTTGTGGCAAATGGTATACATTCTCCTTATTTTCAGGCTAAAAAGCAGAAATTACCCGTATTGTGGAGCAAAATTGCAAAAATTCCGCTAATTGTGGGGCAAAAAGGCAGAAATTCCCTGTAAGTTAGAGCAAAAAAACAGAAAATCTCCTTATTTTGGGGCAAAACTCAGAAATTCCACTTACTTTGGGGCAAAATTCCAAAAATTTCCCTTATTTTGGGCCAAAATTGCAGAAATTTCACTTATTTTGAGGCAAAATTGCATAAATTTCACTTATTTCATCAGGGTAATAAGTCAGAAATTTTCCTTAATTTGGGGCAAAAAACACAGAAATTCCCTTTGTTTTGGGGGAAAAAGACAGAAATTCCACTTTTTTAGAGGCAAAAAAGCAGAAATTCCTTTTATTTTGGAGTAAAAATGAAGAAATTTCCTTTTTTGTAGCAAAATGTATACATTCCACTTATTTTTGGGCTAAAAAGGTGAAATTACCCGTATTTTGGAGCAAAATTGCAGAAATTCCCCTAATTGTGGGGCAAAATGCAGAAATTCCCTATATGTTAGGGCAAACAGACAGAAATTCTCCTTATTTTGGGGCAAAACTCAGAAATTCCACTTATTTTGGGGCAAAATTCCAGAAATTTCCCTTATTTTGTGGCAAAATTGCAGAAATTTCCTTGACATTGGGGCAAAATTGCAGAAATTTCCCTTATTTTGGGGCAAAATTGCAGAAATTTCACTTATTTCATGGTAAAAAGGCAGAAATTTTCCTCATTTTGGGGCAAAAATGCAGAGATTCCAAATATTTTGTGGTAAAATTGCAAAAATTCCCCTTATTTTGAGGTAAAAAGGCAGAAATTCCCCTTATTTGGGGGCAAAAAGCAGAAATTTCCCTTATTCTGGGACAAAATTGCAGAAATTTCACTTATTTCAGGGTAATAAGTCAGAAATTTTCCTTATTTGGGGCAAAAAAGACAGAAATTTCTTTTGTTTTGGGGGGAAAAGACAGAAATTCCACTTATTTAGAAGCAAAAAAGCAGAAATTCCCCTTATTTTGGAGCAAAAATGAAGAAATTTCCTTTTTTTGTGGCAAAAGGTATGCATTCTTCTTATTTTCAGGCTAAAAAGCAGAAATTCCCCGTATTTTGGAACAAAATTGCAGAAATTCTCCTAATTGTGGGACAAAAAGGCAGAAATTTGCTATATGTTGGGGCAAAAACACAGAAATTCTTTTTATTTTGGGGCAAAACTCAGAAATTCCACTTATTTTGGGACAAAATTCCAGAAATTTCACTTATTTTGGGGCAAAATTGCAGAAATTTCACTTATTTTGGCAAAATTGCAGAAATTTCAATTATTTCAGAAAAAAAGCAGAAATTTTCTTATTTTGGTGCCAAAAGGCAGAAATTTCTTTTATTTTGGTACAAAATTGCAGAAATTTTTCTTATTTGGGGGCAAAAAGCAGAAATCCCCTATATTTTGGGGCAAAAATGCATAAATTCCTCTTATTTTGAGGTAAAAAGGCTGAAATTTCCCTTATTTGGGGGCAAAAAGACAGAAATTTCCCTTATTTTGAGGCAAAATTGCAGAAATTTCACTTATTTCAGGGTAATAAGTCAGAAATTTTTCTTACTTTGGGGCAAAAAACAGAAATTCCCTTTGTTTTGTGGGAAAAAGACAGAAATTCCACTTATTTAGAGGCAAAAAAGCAGAAATTCTTCTTTATTGGAGCAAAAATGAAGAAATTTATCTTTTTTTGTGGCAAAAGGTATACATTCCGCTTATTTTCGGGCTAAAAAGCAGAAATTCCCCGTATTTTGTATCAAAATTGCAGAAATTCCCCTTATTTTGGAGCAAAAATAAAGAAATTTCCCTTTTTTATGGTAAAAAGTTATGCATTCTTCTTATTTTCGGGCAAAAAGGCAGAAATTCCCCGTATTTTGGAGCAAAATTGCAGAAATTCCCCTAATTGTGGGGCAAAAAGGCAGAAATTCCCTATATGTTGGGGCAAAAAGACAGAAATTCTCCTTATTTTGGGGCAAAACTCAGAAATTCCACTTATTTTGGTGCAAAATTCCAGAAATTTCCCTTATTTTAGGGCAAAATTGCAGAAATTTCCCTTATTTTGGGGCAAAATTGCAGAAATTTCCCTTATTTGGGGCAAAATAGCAGAAATTTCACTTATTTTCAGGTAAAAAGGCTGAAATATCCTTTATTTTGGGGCAAAAAGGAAGAAATTCCCCTTATTTTGGGGCAAAATTGCTGAAATTTTCCTTATTTTGAAGCAAAAAGGCTGAAATTCTTATTTTGAGGTAAAATGCTGAAATTCCCCATATTTTGGGGAAAAAGGCAAAACTTCTTTTTATTTTGGGACAAAGAGGCACAAATTTCCCTTATTTTCGGGCAAAATTGCAGAAATTTCACTTATTTCAGAAAAAAAAGAAAAAATTTTCTTATTTGGGGGCAAAAAGGCAGAAATTTCTTTTATTTTGGTGCAAAATTACAGAAATTTTCTTTATTTTGGGGCAAAAAAGACAGAAATTCCCTTTGTTTTGAGGGAAAAAGACAGAAGTTCCACTTATTTAGAGGCAAAAATGCAGAAATTCCCCTTATTTTGGAGCAAAAATGAAGAAATTTCCCTTTTTCATGGCAAAAAGGTATGCATTCTTCTTATTTTCGGGCAAAAGGGCAGAAATTCCCTATATGTTGGGGCAAAAAGACAGAAATTCTCCTTATTTTGGGGCAAAACTCAGATATTCCACATATTTTGGGGCAAAATTCCATAAATTTCCCTTATTTAGGGGCAAAATTGCAGAAATATCACTTATTTTAAGGCAAAATTGGAGAAATTTCACTTATTTCAGAAGAAAAAAGAAGAAATTTTCTTGTTTTGGGGCAAAAAGGGAGAAATTTCTTTTATTTTTGTACAAAATTGCAGAAATTTTTCTTATTTTGGGGCAAAAATTCAGAAATTCCCCTTATTTTTAGGTAAAAAGGCTGAAATTCTCTTTATTTGGGAGCAAAAAGGCAGAAATTGCCCTGATTTTGTGGCAAAATTCCAGAAATTTCACTTATTTTAGGGTAATAAGTCAGAAATTTTTTATTTTGGGGCAAAAAGGCAGAAATTTCTTTTATTTTGGTACAAAATTACAGAAATTTTTCTTATTTTGTGGCAAAAAAGAAGAAATTTCCCTTATTTTGGGGCAAAATTGCAGAAATTTCACTTATTTTGATGTAAAAAGGCTGAAATTCCCCTTATTTTGGGGAAAAATGGCAGAAGTTTTCCTTATTTTGGGGCAAAATTGCAGAAATTTCACTTATTTCAAGGTAATAAGTCAGAAATTTTCCTTATTTTGGGGCAAAAAAACAGAAATTCCTTGTTTTGGGGAAAAAAGACAGAAATTCCACTTATTTAGAGGCAAAAAAGCAGAAATTCCCCATATTTTGGAGCAAAATTGCAGAAATTCCCCTAATTGTGGGGCAAAAAGGCAGAAATTCCCTATATGTTAGGGCAAAACGACAGAAATTCTCCTCATTTGGGGGCAAAATTCAGAAATTCCATTTATTTTGGGGCAAAATTCCCAAAATTCCCCTTATTTTGGGGCAAAATTGCAGAAATTTCAATTATTTTGGGGCAAAATTTCAGAAATTTCACTTTTTCAGGGAAAAAAGGCCGAAATTTTCCGTTTTTGGGGGCAAAAAGGCAGAAATTCCTAATATTTTGAGGCAAAAATGCAGAAATTCCTCTTATTTTGAGGTAAAAAGGCTGAAATTCCCCTTATTTGGGGGCAAAAATGCAGAAATTTCTCTAATACTGGGGCAAAATTGCAGAAATTTCACTTATTTCAGGGTAATAATTCTGAAATTTTCCTTATTTTTGGGCAAAAAATACAGAAATTCCATTTGTATGGGGGGAAAAAGACAGAAATTCCATTTATTTAGAGGCAAAAAAGCAGAAATTCCCCTTATTTTGCAGCAAAATTGCAGAAATTTCCCTTTTTATAGCCAAAAGGTATGCATTCTTCTTATTTTCAGGCAAAAAGGCAGAAATTCCCCGTATTTTGGAGTAAAATTGCAGAAATTCCCTTAATTGTAGGGCAAAAAGACAGAAATTCTCCTTATTTTGGGGCAAAACTCAGAAATTCCACTTATTTTGGAACAAAATTTCAGAAATTTCCCTTATTTTTGGCCAAAATTGCAGAAATTTCACTTATTTTGGGGCAAAATTGCAGAAATTTCACTTATTTCAGGGAAAAAAGCAGAAATTTTCTTATTTTGGGGCAAAAAGGCAGAAATTTCCCATATTTTGAGGCAAAAATGCAGAAATTCCCCTTATTTTGAGGTAAAAAGACTGAAATTCTTTTTATTTGGGGGCAAAAAGGCAGAAATTTCCCATATTTTGGGGCAAAATTGCAGAAATTTCACTTATTTCAGGGTACTAAGTCAGAAATTTTTCTTACTTTGGGGCAAAAAAGACAGAAATTCCCTTTGTTTTCAGGGAAAAGACAGAAATTCCACTTATTTAGAGGCAAAAATGCAGAAATTCCCCTTATTTTGGAGCAAAAATGAAGAAATTTCCCTTTTTTATGGCAAAAAGGTATGCATTCTTCTTATTTTCGGGCAAAAAGGCAGATATTCCCTTTGTTTTGGGGGAAAAAAACAGAAATTCCACTTATTTAGAGGCAAAAAAGCAGAATTTCCCCATATTTTGGAGCAAAATTGCAGAAATTCCCCTAATTGTGGGGCAAAAAGGCAGAAATTCCCTATATGTTAGGGCAAAACGACAGAAATTCTCCTCATTTGGGGGCAAAATTCAGAAATTCCATTTATTTTGGGGCAAAATTCCCAAAATTCCCCTTATTTTGGGGCAAAATTGCAGAAATTTCAATTATTTTGGGGCAAAATTGCAGAAATTTCACTTTTTTCAGGGAAAAAAGGCCGAAATTTTCCGTTTTTAGGGGCAAAAAGTCAGAAATTCCTAATATTTTGAGGCAAAAATGCAGAAATTCCTCTTATTTTGAGGTAAAAAGGCTGAAATTCCCCTTATTTGGGGGCAAAAATGCAGAAATTTCTCTTATACTGGGGCAAAATTGCAGAAATTTCACTTATTTCAGGGTAATAATTCAAAAATTTTCCTTATTTTGGGCCAAAAATACAGAAATTCCATTTGTATGGGTGGAAAAAGACAGAAATTCCATTTATTTAGAGGCAAAAAAGCAGAAATTCCCCTTATTTTGGAGCAAAATTGCAGAAATTTCCCTTTTTATAGCCAAAAGGTATGCATTCTTCTTATTTTCAGGCAAAAAGGCAGAAATTCCCCGTATTTTGGAGTAAAATTGCAGAAATTCCCTATATGTTGGGGCAAAAAGACAGAAATTCTCCTTATTTTGGGGTAAAACTCAGAAATTCCACTTATTTTGGAACAAAATTTCAGAAATTTCCCTTATTTTTGGCCAAAATTGCAGAAATTTCACTTATTTTGGGGCAAAATTGCAGAAATTTCACTTATTTCAGGGAAAAAAAGCAGAAATTTTCTTATTTTGGAGCAAAAAGGCAGAAATTTCCCATATTTTGAGGCAAAAATGCAGAAATTCCCCTTATTATGAGGTAAAAAGGCTGAAATTCCCCTTATTTGGGGGCAAAAAGGCAGAAATTTCCCATATTTTGGGGCAAAATTGCAGAAATTTCACTTATTTCAGGGTACTAAGTCAGAAATTTTTCTTACTTTGGAGCAAAAAAGACAGAAATTCCCTTTGTTTTCAGGGAAAAAGACAGAAATTCCACTTATTTAGAGGCAAAAATGAAGAAATTCCCCTTATTTTGGAGCAAAAATGAAGAAATTTCCCTTTTTTATGGCAAAAAGGTATGCATTCTTCTTATTTTCGGGCAAAAAGGCAGAAATTCCCCCTATTTTAGAGCAAAATTGCAGAAATTCCCCTAATTGTGGGGCAAAAAGGCAGAAATTCCCTATATGTTGGGGCAAAATACAGAAATTCTCCTTATTTTGGTGAAAAACTCAGAAATTCCACTTATTTTGGGGCAAAATTGCAGAAATTTCCCTTATTTTGGGGCAAAATTGCAGAAATTTCACTTATTTTGGGGCAAAATTGCAGAAATTTCACTTTTTTCAGGGTAATAAGTCAGAAATTTTCCTTATTTTGGGGCAAAAAAGACAGAAATTCCCTATGTTCTGGGGGAAAAAGACAGTAATTCCACTTTTTTAGAGGCAAAAAAGCAGAAATTCCTTTTATTTTGGAGTAAAAATGAAGAAATTTCTTTTTTTTTTGTGGCAAAAGATATACATTCCCCATATTTTCAGGCTAAAAAGCAGAAATTCCCCGTATTTTGGAGCAAAATTGCAGAAATTCCCCTAATTGTGGGGCAAAAAGGCAGAAATTTCCGATATGTTAGGGCAAAAAGACAGAAATTCTTTTTATTTTGGGGCTAAACTCAGAAATTCCACTTATTTTGGGGCAAAATTCCAGAAATTTCCCTTATTTTGGGGCAAAATTGCAGAAATTTCACTTATTTTGGGGCAAAATTGCAGAAATTTCACTTATTTCAGGGTAATAAGTCAGAAATTTTCCTTATTTTGGGGCCAAAAAGACAGAAATTTCCTCTGTTTTGGGGTGAAAAAGATAGAAATTCCACTTATTTAGAGGCAAAAAAGCAGAAATTCCTCTTATTTTGGAGCAAAAATGAAGAAATTTCCCTTTTTTATGGCAAAAAGGTATGCATTCTTCTTATTTTCGGGCAAAAAGGCAGAAATTCCCAGTATTTTGGAGCAAAATTCCAGAAATTCCCCTAATTGTGGGACAAAAAGGCAGAAATTCCCTATATGTTGGGGCAAAAAGAAACAAATTCTCCTTATTTTGGGTCAAAACTCAGAAATTCCACTGATATTGGGGCAAAATTCCAGAAATTTCCCGTATTTTGGGGTAAAATTGCAGAAATTTTACTTATTTAGGGGCAAAATTGCAGAAATTTCACTTATTTCAGAAAAAAAAGCAGAAATTTTCTTATTTTGGTGCAAAAAGGCGGAAATTTCTTTTATTTTGGTACAAAATTGCAGAAATTTTTCTTATTTTGGGGCAAAAAGGCAGAAATCTCCCATATTTTGGGGCAAAAATGAAGAAATTTCTCTTATTTTGAGGTAAAAAGGCTGAAATTCCCATTATTTGGGGGCATAAAGGCAGAAATTTCCCTTATTTTGAGGCAAAATTGCAGAAATTTCACTTATTTCAGTGTAATAAGTCAGAAATTTTCTTTATTTTGGGGCAAAAAAGACAGAAATTCTTTTTGTTTTGAGGGAAAAAGGCAGAAATTCCACTTTTTTAGCGGCAAAAAAGCAAAAATTCATTTTATTTTGGAGTAAAAATGAAGAAATTTTTTTTTTGTGGCAAAAAGTATACATTCCCCTTATTTTCAGGCTAAAAGCAGAAATTCCCCGTATTTTGGAGCAAAATTGCAGAAATTCCCCTAATTGTGGGGCAAAAAGGCAGAAATTGCCTATATGTTGGGGCAAAAAGACAGAAATTCTCCTAATTTTGGGGCAAAACTCAGAAATTCCACTTATTTTGGGGCAAAATTCCAGAAATTTCCCTTATTTTGGGGCAAAATTGCAGAAATTTCACTTATTTTGGGGCAAAATTGCAGAAATTTCACTTATTTCAGGGTAATAAGTCAGAAATTTTCCTTAATTTGGAGCAAAAAAACAGAAATTCCCTTTGTTTTGGGGGAAAAAGACAGAAATTCCACTTATTTAGAGGCAAAAAAGCTGAAATTCTCCTTATTTTGGAGCAAAAATGAAGAACTTTCACTTTTTTATGGCAAAAAGGTATGCATTCTTCTTATTTTTGGGCAAAAACGCAGAAATTCCCCGTATTTTGGAGCAAAATTGCAGAAATTCCCCTAATTGTGGGGCGAAAAGGCAGAAATTCCCCATATGTTAGGGCAAAAAGACAGAAATTCTCCTTATTTTGGGTCAAAACTCAGAAATTCCACTTATTTTAAGGCAAAATTCCAGAAATTTCCTTTATTTGGGAACAAAATTGCAGAAATTTCTGTTATTTTGGGGCAAAATTGCAGAAATTTCACTTATTTCAGAAAAAAAAGCAGAAATTTTCTTATTTTGGTGCAAAAAGGCGGAAATTTCTTTTATTTTGGTACAAAATTGCAGAAATTTTTCTTATTTTGGGGCAAAAAGGCAGAAATCTCCCATATTTTGGGGCAAAAATGCAGAAATTCCTCTTATTTTGAGGTAAAAAGGCTGAAATTCCCCTTATTTGGAGGCAAAAAGGCAGAAATTTTTCTTATTTTGGGGCAAAATTGCAGAAATTTCACTTATTTCAGAGTAGTCAGTCAGAAATTTTTCTTATTTTGGGGCAAAAAAGCAGAAATTCCTTTTATTTTGGAGTAAAAATGAAGAAATTTCTTTTTTGTGGCAAATGGTATACATTCTCCTTATTTTCAGGCTAAAAAGCAGAAATTACCCGTATTGTGGAGCAAAATTGCAAAAATTCCGCTAATTGTGGGGCAAAAAGGCAGAAATTCCCTGTAAGTTAGAGCAAAAAAACAGAAAATCTCCTTATTTTGGGGCAAAACTCAGAAATTCCACTTACTTTGGGGCAAAATTCCAAAAATTTCCCTTATTTTGGGCCAAAATTGCAGAAATTTCACTTATTTTGAGGCAAAATTGCATAAATTTCACTTATTTCATCAGGGTAATAAGTCAGAAATTTTCCTTAATTTGGGGCAAAAAACACAGAAATTCCCTTTGTTTTGGGGGAAAAAGACAGAAATTCCACTTTTTTAGAGGCAAAAAAGCAGAAATTCCTTTTATTTTGGAGTAAAAATGAAGAAATTTCCTTTTTTGTAGCAAAATGTATACATTCCACTTATTTTTGGGCTAAAAAGGTGAAATTACCCGTATTTTGGAGCAAAATTGCAGAAATTCCCCTAATTGTGGGGCAAAATGCAGAAATTCCCTATATGTTAGGGCAAACAGACAGAAATTCTCCTTATTTTGGGGCAAAACTCAGAAATTCCACTTATTTTGGGGCAAAATTCCAGAAATTTCCCTTATTTTGTGGCAAAATTGCAGAAATTTCCTTGACATTGGGGCAAAATTGCAGAAATTTCCCTTATTTTGGGGCAAAATTGCAGAAATTTCACTTATTTCATGGTAAAAAGGCAGAAATTTTCCTCATTTTGGGGCAAAAATGCAGAGATTCCAAATATTTTGTGGTAAAATTGCAAAAATTCCCCTTATTTTGAGGTAAAAAGGCAGAAATTCCCCTTATTTGGGGGCAAAAAGCAGAAATTTCCCTTATTCTGGGACAAAATTGCAGAAATTTCACTTATTTCAGGGTAATAAGTCAGAAATTTTCCTTATTTGGGGCAAAAAAGACAGAAATTTCTTTTGTTTTGGGGGGAAAAGACAGAAATTCCACTTATTTAGAAGCAAAAAAGCAGAAATTCCCCTTATTTTGGAGCAAAAATGAAGAAATTTCCTTTTTTTGTGGCAAAAGGTATGCATTCTTCTTATTTTCAGGCTAAAAAGCAGAAATTCCCCGTATTTTGGAACAAAATTGCAGAAATTCTCCTAATTGTGGGACAAAAAGGCAGAAATTTGCTATATGTTGGGGCAAAAACACAGAAATTCTTTTTATTTTGGGGCAAAACTCAGAAATTCCACTTATTTTGGGACAAAATTCCAGAAATTTCACTTATTTTGGGGCAAAATTGCAGAAATTTCACTTATTTTGGCAAAATTGCAGAAATTTCAATTATTTCAGAAAAAAAGCAGAAATTTTCTTATTTTGGTGCCAAAAGGCAGAAATTTCTTTTATTTTGGTACAAAATTGCAGAAATTTTTCTTATTTGGGGGCAAAAAGCAGAAATCCCCTATATTTTGGGGCAAAAATGCATAAATTCCTCTTATTTTGAGGTAAAAAGGCTGAAATTTCCCTTATTTGGGGGCAAAAAGACAGAAATTTCCCTTATTTTGAGGCAAAATTGCAGAAATTTCACTTATTTCAGGGTAATAAGTCAGAAATTTTTCTTACTTTGGGGCAAAAAACAGAAATTCCCTTTGTTTTGTGGGAAAAAGACAGAAATTCCACTTATTTAGAGGCAAAAAAGCAGAAATTCTTCTTTATTGGAGCAAAAATGAAGAAATTTATCTTTTTTTGTGGCAAAAGGTATACATTCCGCTTATTTTCGGGCTAAAAAGCAGAAATTCCCCGTATTTTGTATCAAAATTGCAGAAATTCCCCTTATTTTGGAGCAAAAATAAAGAAATTTCCCTTTTTTATGGTAAAAAGTTATGCATTCTTCTTATTTTCGGGCAAAAAGGCAGAAATTCCCCGTATTTTGGAGCAAAATTGCAGAAATTCCCCTAATTGTGGGGCAAAAAGGCAGAAATTCCCTATATGTTGGGGCAAAAAGACAGAAATTCTCCTTATTTTGGGGCAAAACTCAGAAATTCCACTTATTTTGGTGCAAAATTCCAGAAATTTCCCTTATTTTAGGGCAAAATTGCAGAAATTTCCCTTATTTTGGGGCAAAATTGCAGAAATTTCCCTTATTTGGGGCAAAATAGCAGAAATTTCACTTATTTTCAGGTAAAAAGGCTGAAATATCCTTTATTTTGGGGCAAAAAGGAAGAAATTCCCCTTATTTTGGGGCAAAATTGCTGAAATTTTCCTTATTTTGAAGCAAAAAGGCTGAAATTCTTATTTTGAGGTAAAATGCTGAAATTCCCCATATTTTGGGGAAAAAGGCAAAACTTCTTTTTATTTTGGGACAAAGAGGCACAAATTTCCCTTATTTTCGGGCAAAATTGCAGAAATTTCATTTATTTCAGGGCAAAAATTCAGAAATTCCTTTTATTTTGGGGCAAAGAGCAGAAATTTCTTTTATTATGGTACAAAATTGAAGAAATTTTTCTTATTATGAAACAAAAAGGCAGAAAATTTCCCTTATTTTGAGGCAAAAAGCAGAAATTATTCTTATTTTGAGGTAAAATGCAGAAATTCTTTTTATTTTGGGGCTAAAAGGCAGAAATTCCCCGTATTTTGAAGCAAAATTGCAGAAATTCTCATAATTTTCGGGCAAAAAGGCAGAAATTCCCCTTATTTTGGGGCAAAAATACAGAAAATCTCCTTTATCGGGAGCAAACAGTCAGAAATTCCTCTTATTTTGGGGCAAAATTGCAGAAATTTTCTTTACATTGGGGCAAAATTGCAGAAATTTCCCTTATTTTGGGGCAAATTTGCAGAAATTTCCCTTATTTTGGGGCAAAATTGCAGAAATTTCCCTTATTTTGGGGCAAAATTGCAGAAATTTCACTTATTTCAGGGAAAAAAGGCGGAAATTTTTTTGGGGGGGCAAAAAGGCAGAAATTTCTTTTATTTTGGTACAAAATTGCAGAAATTTTTCTTATTTTGGGGCAAAAAGTCAGAAATTCCCCATATTTTGGGGCAAAAAGTCAGAAATTCCCCTTATTTTTAGGTAAAAAGGCTGAAATTCCTTTTATTTTGGGGCAAAAAGACAGAAATTTCGTTTATTTTGGGGAAATGCAGAAATTGCACTTATTTTGAGTCAAAAAGGTGGAAAATCCCCTTATTTTGGGGCAAAAATGAAGAAATTTGCTTTTTTATGGCAAAAAGGTATACATTCCCTTTATTTTCGGGCAAAAAGGCAGAAATTACCCGTATTTTGGAGCAAAATTGCAGAAATTCCTCCAATTTTTGGGCAAAAAGGCAGAAATTCCCCTTATTTTGGGGTAAAACTGCAGAAATTTCACTTATTTTACGGCAAAAAGTCAGAAATTCCCCTTATTTTCGGCAAAAAAGGCAGAAAATCCCCTTATTTTAGGGCAAAATTGCAGAAATTTCCCTTATTTGGGGGCAAAAACAGAAATTCCCCTTCTTTTGAGGCAAAATTGCAGAAATTTCCTTATTTCAGAAAAAAAAGCAGAATTTATTTATTTTGGTGCAAAAAGGCAGAAATTTCTTTTATTTTGGTACAAAATTGCAGAAATTTTTCTTATTTTGGGGCAAAAAGGCAGAAATCTCCCATATTTTGTGGCAAAAATGCAGAAATTTCCCTTATTTTGAGGTAAAAAGGCTGAAATTCCCCTTATTTGGGGGCAAAAAGGCAGAAATTTCCCTTATTTTGAGGCAAAATTGCATAAATTTCACTTATTTCAGGGTAATAAGTCAGAAATTTTCCTTATTTTGGGGCAAAAAACACAGAAATTCCCTTTGTTTTGGGGGAAAAAGACAGAAATTCCACTTTTTTAGAGGCAAAAAAGCAGAAATTCCTTTTATTTTGGAGTAAAAATGAAGAAATTTTTCTTTTTTGTGGCAAAATGTATACATTCCACTTATTTTTGGGCTAAAAAGCAGAAATTACCCGTATTTTGGAGCAAAATTGCAGAAATTCCCCTAATTGTGGGGCAAAAGGCAGAAATTCCCTATATGTTGGGGAAAAAGACAGAAATTCTCCTTATTTTGGGGCAAAACTCAGAAATTCCACTTATTTTGGGGCAAAATTCCAGAAATTTCCCTTATTTTGTGGCAAAATTGCCGAAATTTCACTTATTTTCGGGCAAAATTGCAGAAATTTCACTTATTTCATGGTAAAAAGGCAGAAATTTTCCTCATTTTGGGTCAAAAAGGCAGAGATTCCAAATATTTTGTGGTAAAATTGCAAAAATTCCCCTTATTTTGAGGTAAAAAGGCAGAAATTCCCCTTATTTGGGGGCAAAAAGCAGAAATTTCCCTTATTCTGAGACAAAATTGCAGAAATTTCACTTATTTCATGGTAATAAGTCAGAAATTTTCCTTATTTGGGGAAAAAAAGACAGAAATTCCTTTTGTTTTGGGGGAAAAAGTCAGAAATTCCACTTATGTAGAAGCAAAAAAGCAGAAATTCCCCTTATTTTGGAGCAAAAATGAAGAAATTTCCTTTTTTTGTGGCAAAAGGTATGCATTCTTCTTATTTTCAGGCTAAAAAGCAGAAATTTCCCTTATTTGGGGGCAAAAACAGAAATTCCCCTTCTTTTGAGGCAAAATTGCAGAAATTTCCCTTATTATGGGGAAAAATTGCAGAAATTTCCCTTATTTTAGGACAAAATTGCAGAAATTTCACTTATTTCGGAGAAAAAATGCAAAAATTTTTCTTATTTTGGGGCAAAAAGGCAGAAATTCCAATTATTTTGGGGCAAAAAGGCAGAAATTCACCTTATTTTGGGTTAAAATATCAGAAATTTCACATATTTCAGGGCAAAATGGCAGAAATTCCCCCTATTTGGGGGCAATAAGGCAGAAATTTCCCTTCTTTTGGGATAAAATTGCAGAAATTTCCCTTATTTGGGGGCAAAAAGGCAGAAAATCCACTTAATTTCGGGTAAAAAGTCAGAAATTCCTCGTATTTTGAAGCAAAATTGCAGAAACTCCCCTAATTTTGGGGCAAAAAGGCAGAAATTCCCTTTATTTTGGGGCAAAAATAGAGAAATTCTCCTTATTTTGGTGCAAAAATCAGAAATTTCCCTTATTTTGGGGCAAAATTATAGAAATTTCTTTTATTTTGTTACAGACTTGCAGAAATTTTTCTTATTTTGTGGCAAAAAGGCTAAAATTCTACTTATTTTGAGGTAAAATCCTGAAATTCCACATATTTTGGGGCAAAAAGGCAGAAATTCCCCTCATTTGGGGGCAAAAAGGCACATATTTCCCTTATTTTCGGGCAAAATTGCAGGAATTTCATTTATTTCAGGGCAAAAAGTCAGAAATTCCTTTTATTTTGGGGCAAAAAGCAGAAATTTCTTTTATTATGGTACAAAATTGAAGAAATTTTTCGTATTTTGAAACAAAAAGGCAGAAAGTTCCCCTTATTTTGAGGCAAAAGGCAGAAATTATTCTTATTTTGAGGTAAAATGCAGAAATTCTTTTTATTTTGGGGCTAAAAGGCAGAAATTCCTCGTATTTTGAAGCAAAATTGCAGAAATTCTCATAATTTTCGGGCAAAGAGGCAGAAATTCTCCCTATTTTGGGGCAAAAAGACACAAAATCTCCTTTTTCGGGAGCAAACAGTCAGAAATTCCCCTTATTTTGGGGCAAAATTGCAGAAATTTCCTTTACATTGGGGCAATATTGCAGAAATTTCCCTTATTTTGAGGCAAAATTGCAGAAATTTCACTTATTTCAGGGAAAAAAGGCGGAAATTTTTTTTGCGGGGAAAAAAGGCAGAAATTTTTTTTATTTTGGTACAAAATTGCAGAAATTTTTATTATTTTGGGGCAAAGAGTCAGAAATTCCCCATATTTTGGTGCAAAAAGGCTGAAATTCCCCTTATGTTGAGGTAAAATCCTGAAATTCCCCATATTTTGGGGCAAAAAGGCAGAAATTCCCCTCATTTGGGGGCAAAAAGGCACAAATTTCCCTTATTTTCAGGCATAATTGCAGGAATTTCATTTATTTCAGGGCAAAAAGTCAGAAATTCCTTTTATTTTGGGGCAAAAAGCAGAAATTTCTTTTATTTTGATACAAAATTGTAGAAATTTTCCTTATTTTGGAACAAAAAGGCAAAAATTACCCATATTTTGGGGAAAAAGGCAGAAATTCTTCTTATTTTGAGGTAAAAAGGCTGAAATTCCCGTTATTTTGGGGCAAAAAGGCAGAAATTCTCTTTACTTTGTGGCAAAAAGGCAGAAATTCCCGTTAATTGGGGCAGAAAAGCAGAAATTTTCCTTATTTAAGGGCAATAGGGCAGAAATTCCCTATATTTTGTGGCAAAAATGCAGAAATTCCCCTTATTTAGAGGTAAAATGATGAAATTCCCCTTATTTTCGGCAAAAAGGCAGAAATTCCTATTATTTTGGGGCAAAATTGCAGAAATTTCAATTATTTCAGGGCAAAAAGTCAGAAACTTGCCTTATTTTGGGGCAAAAAGCAGAAATTCCCCTAATTTTGGGGCCAAAAACAGAAATTCCCCTTATTTTGGGGTAAAATTGCAGAAATTTCAAATATTTCAGGGCAAAAAGGCAGAAATTCCACTTTACTTCGGACAATAACGCAGAAATTCCCCGTATTTTAAAGCTAAATTTCAGAAATTCCCCTTATATTGGTGCAAAAATGCAGAAATTCCTTTTATTTTTGTGCAATAAGGCAGATTTCCCCGTATTTTGAAGCAAAATTGCACATATTCCCCTAATTTTGAGGGAAAATGCAGAAATTCACATTATTTTGGAACAAAAAGACAGAAATTCTCCTTATTTCAGTACAAGAAGTCAGAAATTCCCCTTATTTTGGGGCAAAATTGCAGAAATTTCACTTATTTCAGAGAAAAAGCACAGAAATTTCTCTTATTTTGGGGAAAAAGGCAGAAATTTCTTTTATTTTGGTACAAAATTGCAGAAATTTTCTTTATTTTGGGGAAAATGCAGAAATTCCCCATGTTTTTGGGCAAAAAGGCAGAGAAACCCTTATTTTGAGGCAAAAAGACAGAAATTCCCTTTCTTTTGTGGCAAAAAGGCAGAAATTTCCCTTATTTTGGGGCAAAATTGCAGAAATTTCACCTATTTCAGGGAAATATTCAAAAATTCCTTTTATTTTGGAACAAAAAGAGAGAAATTCCGTTTATTTTTGGGTAAAAAGGCAGAAATTTCAGTTATTTTGAGGTAAGAAGGCAGAAATGCCTCTTATTTTGGGGCAAAAAATGAAGAAATTTCCCTTTTTTGTGGCAAAAGGTATACATTCCCCTTATTTTTGGGCAAAAAGGCAGAAATTCCCCGTATTTTGGAGCACAATTGCAGAAAATCCCCAAATTGTGGGGCAAAAAGGCAGAAATTCCCTACATGTTGGGGCAAAAAGACAAAAATTCCCCTTATTTTGGGACAAAACTCAGAATTTCCACTTATTTTGGGGCAAAATTCCAGAAATTTCCCTTATTTTGGGGCAAAATTGCAGAAATTTCACTTATTTTGGGGCAAAATTGCAGAAATTTCCCTTATTTCAGGTAAAAATGGCAGAAATTTTTCTTATTTTGGGGCAAAAAGGCAGAAATTCCTAATATTTTGTGGCAAAAATGCAGAAATTCCCCTTATTTTGAGGTAAAAAGGCTGAAATTCCCCTTATTTGGGTGCAAAAAGGCAGAAATTTTTCTTATTTTGGGGCAAAATTGCAGACATTTCACTTATTTCAGGGTAATAAGTCAGAAATTTTCCTTATTTTGGGGCAAAAAAGACAGAAATTCCCTTAATTGTGGGGCAAAAAGGCAGAAATTCCCTATATGTTGGGGCAAAAAGACAGAAATTCTCCTTATTTTGGGGCAAAACTCAAAATTCCACTTATTTTGGGGCAAAATTGCAGGAATTTACCTTATTTTGGGGCAAAATTGCAGAAATTTTCCTTATTTGGGGCAAAATTGCAGAAATTTCACTTATTTTCAGGTAAAAAGACTGAAATATCCTTTATTTTGGGGCAAAAAGGAAGAAATTCCCCTTATTTTGGGGCAAAATTGCAGAAATTTTTCTTATTTTGGGGCAAAAAGGCTGAAATTCTTCTTATTTTGAGGTAAAATGCTGAAATTCCCCATATTTTGGGGCCAAAGGCAAAAATTCTTCTTATTTCGGGGCAAAAAGGCACAAATTTCCCTTATTTTCGGGCAAAATTGCAGAAATTTCACTTATTTCAGGGCAAAAATTCAGAAATTCCTTTTATTTTGGGGCAAAGAGCAGAAATTTCTTTTATTATGGTACAAAATTGAAGAAATTTTTCTTATTTTGAAACAAAAAGGCAGAAAATTCCCCTTATTTTGAGGCAAAAGGCAGAGACTATTCTTATTTTGTGGTAAAATGCAGAAATTCCCTTTATTTTGGGGCTAGAAAGCAGAAATTCCCCGTATTTTGAAGCAAAATTGCAGAAATTCTCATAATTTTCGGGCAAAAGGCAAAAATTCTCCTTATTTTGGGGCAAAAAGACAGAAAATCTCCTTTTTTGGGAGCAAACAGTCAGAAATTTTCCTTATTTTGGGGCAAAATTGCAGAAATTTCCTTTACATTGGGGCAAAATTGCAGAAATTTCCATATTTTGGGGCAAAATTGCAGAAATTTCACTTATTTCAGGGAAAAAAGGCGAAAATTTTTTTGGGGGGGCAAAAAGGCAGAAATTTTTTTTATTTTGGTACAAAATTGCAGAAATTTTTCTTATTTTGGGGCAAAAAGTCAGAAATTCCTCATATTTTGGGGCAAAAAGGCAGAAATTCCCCTTATTTTGAGGTAAAAAGGCTGTAATTCCCCTTATTTTGGGGCAAAAAGACAGAAATTTCGTTTACTTTGGGGAAAAGGCAGAAATTGCACTTATTTTGAGTCAAAAAGATGGAAAATCCCCTTATTTTGAGGCAAAAATGAAGAAATTTGCTTTTTTATGGCAAAAAGGTATACATTCCCTTTATTTTTGGGCAAAATGGCACAAATTCCCCGTATTTTGGAGCAACATTGCAGAAATATTCCCCTAATTTTTGGGCAAAAAGGCAGAAATTCCCCTTATTTTGGGGTAAAACTGCAGAAATTTCACTTTTTTTGCGGCAAAATATCAGAAATTCCCCTTATTTTCGGCAAAAAAAGCAGATAATCCCCTTATTTTAGGGAAAAATTGCAGAAATTTCTCTTATTTTGGGGCAAAATTGCAGAAATTTCACTTATTTCGCGGCAAAATGTCAGAAATTCCCCTTATTTTCGGCAAAAAAGGCAGAAAATTCCCGTATTTTGGAGAATAAATTGCAGAAATTCACCTAATTTTAGGGTAAAAAAATACAGTAATTTTCTTTATTTTTGGGCAAAAAGGCAGAAATTCTCCTTATTTTAGGGCAAAAAGGCAGAAATTCTTATTTTAGGGCAAAATTGCAGAAATTTTCCTTATTTGGGGGCAAAAAACAGAAATTCCCCTTATTTTGGGGCAAAATTGCAGAAATTTCCCTTATTATGGGGAAAAATTGCAGAAATTTCCCTTATTTTAGGGCAAAATTGCAGAAATTTCACTTATTTCAGAGAAAAAAAGCAAAATTTTTCTTATTTTGGGGCAAAAAGGCAGAAATTCCCATTATTTTGGGGCAAAAAGGCAGAAATTCACCTTATTTTGGGGTAAAATTGCAGAAATTTCACATATTTCAGGGCAAAAAGACAGAAATTCCCCTTATTTTAAGGCAGAAAGGCAGAAATTCCCCTTATTTTGGAATAAAATTGCAGAAATTTTTTTTTCTTTAGGGGCAAAAAGGCAGAAAATCCACTTAATTTCGGGTAAAAAAGCAGAAATTCCTCTTATTTTGGAGCAAAATTGCAGAAACTCCCCTAATTTTGGGGCATAAAGGCAGAAATTCCCTTTATTTTGGGGCAAAAATAGAGAAATTCTCATTATTTTGGGGCAAAAATCAGAAATTTCCCTTATTTCGGGTCAAAATTTTAGAAATTTTTTTTATATTGTTACAGACTTGCAGAAATTTTTCTTATTTTGTGGCAAAAAGGCAGAAATTTCCCATATTTTGGTGCAAAAAGCCTAAAATTTCCTTTATTATGAGGTAAAATCCTGAAATTCCCCATATTTTGGGGCAAAAAGGCAGAAATTCCCCTCATTTGGAGGCAAAAATACACAAATTTCCCTTATTTTCGGGCATAATTGCAGGAATTTCATTTATTTCAGGGCAAAAAGTCAGAAATTCCTTTTATTTTGGGGCAAAAAGCAGAAATTTCTTTTATTTTGATACAAAATTGTAGAAATTTTCCTTATTTTGGAACAAAAAGGCAAAAATTACCCATATTTTGGGGAAAAAGGCAGAAATTCCCCTTATTTTGAGGTAAAAAGGCTGAAATTCCCGTTATTTTGGGGTAAAAAGGCAGAAATTCCCTTCACTTTGTGGCAAAAAGGCAGAAATTCCCGTTAATTGGGGCAGAAAAGCAGAAATTTTCCTTATTTAAGGGCAATAGGGCAGATATTCCCCATATTTTGTGGCAAAAAGGCAGAAATTCCCCTTATTTGGAGGTAAAATGATGAAATTCCCCTTTTTTTTCGGCAAAAAGGCAGAAATTCCTATTATTTTGGGGCAAAATTGCAGAAATTTCCTTTATTTTGGGGCAAAATTGCAGAAATTTCCCTTATTTTGGGGCAAAATTGCAGAAATTTCACTTATTTCAGGGAAAAAGCACAGAAATTTCTCTTATTTTGGGGCAAAAAGGCAGAAATTTCTTTTATTTTGGTACAAAATTGCAGAAATTTTCTTTATTTTGGGGCAAAAATGAAGAAATTCCCCATATTTTGGGGCAAAAAGGAAGAGATTCCCCTTATCATGAGGTAAAATGCTGAAATATCCCTTATTTTGGGGCAAAAAGACAGAAAGTCCCTTAATTTTCTGGCAAAAAGGCAAAAATTTCCCTTATTTTGGGGCAAAATTGCAGAAATTTCACTTATTTCAGGGCAAAATTCAAAAATTCCTTTTATTTTTGGGCAAAAAGAGAAATTTTGTTTATTTTTGGGTAAAAAGGCAGAAATTTCACTTATTGTGAGGTAAGAAGGCAGAAATTCCTCTT
Organism: Micromys minutus; assembly: GCF_963924665.1. Taxonomy (NCBI): domain Eukaryota; kingdom Metazoa; phylum Chordata; class Mammalia; order Rodentia; family Muridae; genus Micromys; species Micromys minutus. The sequence continues at coordinate 310,237 of NW_027667699.1, read as the reverse complement.
ATTTTGGGGCAAAAATGAAGAAATTTCCCTTTTCTTGTGGCAAAAGGTATATATTCTCCTTATTTTCAGGCAAAAAAGCAGAAATATCCCGTTTTTTGGAGCACAATTGCAGAAAATCCCCTAATTGTGGGGCAAAAAGGCAGAAATTCCCTATATGTTGGGGCAAAAAGACAGAAATTCTCCTTATTTTGGGGCAAAACTCAGAAATTCCACTTATTTTGGGGCAAAATTCCAGAAATTTCCCTTATTTTGGGGCAAATTTGCAGAAATTTCACTTATTTTGGGGTAAAATTGCAGAAATTTCACTTATTTCAGATAAAAAAAGGCAGAAATTTTTCTTATTTTGGGGCAAAAAGGCAGAAATTCCTAATATTTTGTGGCAAAAATGCAGAAATTCCCTTTATTTTGAGGTAAAAAGGCTGAAATTCCCATTATTTGGGGGCAAAAAGGCAGAAATTTCCCTTATTTAGGGGCAAAATTGCAGAAATTTCACTTATTTCAGGGCAAAATTCAAAAATTCCTTTTATTTTGGGGCTAAAAGTCAGAAATTCCGTTTATTTTTGGGTAAAAAGGCAGAAATTTCACTTATTTTGAGGTAAGAAGGCAGAAATTCCTCTTTTTTGGGGCAAAAATGAAGAAATTTCCCTTTTTTGTGGCAAAAGGTATATAATCCCCTTATTTTCGGGCAAAAAAGCAGAAATATCCCGTTTTTTGGAGCACAATTGCAGAAAATCCCCTAATTGTGGGGCAAAAAGGCAGAAATTCCCTATATGTTGGGGCAAAAAGACAGAAATTCTCCTTATTTTGGGGCAAAACTCAGAAATTCCACTTATTTTGGGGCAAAATTCCAGAAATTTCCCTTATTTTGGGGCAAAATTGCAGAAATTTTACTTATTTTGGGGCAAAATTGCAGAAATTTCACTTATTTCAGGTAAAAATGGCAGAAATTTTTCTTATTTTGGGGCAAAAAGGCAGAAATTCCTAATATTTTGTGGCAAAAATGCAGAAATTCCCTTTATTTTGAGGTAAAAAGGCTGAAATTCCCCTTATTTGGGGGCAAAAAGGCAGAAATTTCCCTTATTTAGGGGCAAAATTGCAGAAATTTCACTTATTTCAGGGCAAAATTCAAAAATTCCTTTTATTTTGGGGCTAAAAGTCAGAAATTCCGTTTATTTTTGGGTAAAAAGGCAGAAATTTCACTTATTTTGAGGTAAGAAGGCAGAAATTCCTCTTTTTTTGGGGCAAAAATGAAGAAATTTCCCTTTTTTGTGGCAAAAGGTATATAATCCCCTTATTTTCGGGCAAAAAAGCAGAAATATCCCGTTTTTTGGAGCACAATTGCAGAAAATCCCCTAATTGTGGGGCAAAAAAACAGAAATTCCCTATATGTTGGGGCAAAAAGACAGAAATTCTCCTTATTTTGGGGCAAAACTCAGAAATTCCACTTATTTTGGGGCAAAATTCCAGAAATTTCCCTTATTTTGGGGCAAAATTGCAGAAATTTTACTTATTTTGGGGCAAAATTGCAGAAATTTCACTTATTTCAGGTAAAAATGGCAGAAATTTTTCTTATTTTGGGGCAAAAAGGCAGAAATTCCTAATATTTTGTGGCAAAAATGCAGAAATTCCCCTTATTTTGAGGTAAAAAGGCTGAAATTCCCCTTATTTGGGGGCAAAAAGGCAGAAATTTCCCTTATTTTGGGGCAAAATTGCAAACATTTCACTTATTTCAGGGTAATAAGTCAGAAATTTTCCTTATTTTGGGGCAAAAAACACAGAAATTCCCTTTGTTTTGGAAGGAAAATACAGAAATTCCACTTCTTTAGAGGCAAAAAGGCAGAAATTCCCCTTATTTTGAAGCAAAAATGAAGAAATTCCCCTAATTGTTGGGCAAAAAGGCAGAAATTCCCTATATGTTGGGGCAAAAAGACAGAAATTCTTCTTATTTTGGGACAAAACTCAGAAATTCCACTTATTTTGGGGCAAAATTGCAGGAATTTACCTTATTTTGAGGCCTAATTGCAGAAATTTCCCTTATTTGGGGCAAAATTGCAGAAATTTCACTTATTTTCAGGTAAAAAGGCTGAAATATCCTTTATTTTGGGGCAAAAAGGAAGAAATTCTTCTTATTTTGGGGCAAAATTGCAGAAATTTTCCTTATTTTGGGGCAAAAAGGCTGAAATTCTTATTTTGAGGTAAAATGCTGAAATTCCCCATATTTTGGGGCAAAAGGCAAAACTTCTTCTTATTTTGGGGCAAAGAGGCACAAATTTCTCTTATTTTCAGGCAAAATTGCAGAAATTTCATTTATTTCAGGGCAAAAAGTCAGAAATTCCTTTTATTTTGGGGCAAAGAGCAGAAATTTCTTTTATTATGGTACAAAATTGAAGAAATTTATCTTATTTTGAAACAAAAAGGCAGAAAATTCCCCTTATTTTGAGGCAAAAGGCAGAAATTATTCTCAATTTGAGGTAAAATGCAGAAATTCCCTTTATTTTTGGGGCTAAAAAACAGAAATTCCCTGTATTTTGAAGAAAATTGCAGAAATTCTCATAATTTTTGGGCAAAAAGGCAGAAATTCTCCTTATTATGGGGCAAAAAGACAGAAAATCTCCTTTTTCGGGAGCAAACAGTCAGAAATTCCCCTTATTTTGGGGCAAAATTGCAGAAATTTCCTTTACATTGGGGCAAAATTGCAGAAATTTCCCTTATTTTGGGGCAAAACTGAAGGAATTTTCTTTTTTTATGGCAAAAATGTATGCATTCTTCTTATTTTCGGGCAAAAAGGCGGAAGTTCCCCTATTTTGGAGCAAAATTGCAGAAATTCCCCTAATTGTGGGGCAAAAAGGCAGAAATTCCCTATATGTTGTGGCAAAAATTCAGAAATTCTCCTTATTTTGGGGCAAAACTCAGAAATTCCACTTATTTTAGGGCAAAATTCCAGAAATTTCCCTTATTTTGGGGCAAAATTGCAGAAATTTCACTTATTTTGGAGCAAAATTGCAGAAATTTCACTTATTTCAGAAAAAAAGCAGAAATTTTCTTATTTTGGTGCAAAAAGGCAGAAATTTCTTTTATTTTGGTACAAAATTGCATAAATTATTCTTATTTTGGAAGAAAAAGGCAGAAATCTCCCATATTTTGGGGCAAAAATGCAGCAATTCCTCTTATTTTGAGGTAACAAGGCTTAAATTCCCCTTATTTGGGGGGAAAAAGGCAGAAATTTCCCTTATTTTCGAGAAAAATTGCAGAAATTTCACTTATTTCAGGGTAATAAGTCAGAAATTTTCCTTATTTTGGGGCAAAAAAGACAGAAATTCCCTTTGTTTTTGGGGATAAAGACAGAAATTCCACTTATTTTGAGGCAAAAAAGCAGAAATTCCCCTTATTTTGGAGCAAAACTGAAGAAATTTCCCTTTTTTATGGCAAAAAGGTATGCATTATTCTTATTTTCGGGCAAAAGGCAGAAATTCCCCTATTTTGGAGCAAAATTGCAGAAATTCCCCTAATTGTAGGGCAAAAAGGGAGAAATTCCCTATATGTTGGGGCAAAAAGACAGAAATTCTCCTTATTTTGGGGCAAAACTCAGAAATTCCACTTATTTTGGTGCAAAATTCCAGAAATTTCCCTTATTTTGTGGCAAAATTGCCGAAATTTCACTTATTTTGGGGCAAAATTGCAGAAATTTCACTTATTTCATGGTAAAAAGGCAGAAATTTTCCTCATTTTGGGGCAAAAATGAAGAAATTCCAAATATTTTGTGGCAAAAATGCAAAAATTCCCCTTATTTTGTGATAAAAAGGCAGAATTTTCCCATATTTGGGGGCAAAAAGCAGAAATTTCCCTTATTTGGGGGCAAAATTGAAGAAATTTCACTTATTTCAGGGTAATAAGTCAGAAATTTTCCTTATTTGGGGCAAAAAAAACAGAAATTCCTTTTGTTTTGGGGGAAAAAGTCAGAAATTCCACTTATTTAGAAGCAAAAAAGCAGAAATTCCCCTTATTTTGGAGCAAAAATGAAGAAATTTTTTTTTGTGGCAAAAGGTATGCATTCTTCTTATTTTCAGGCTAAAAAGCAGAAATTCCCCGTATTTTGGAGCAAAATTGCAGAAATTCCCCTAATTGTGGGGCAAAAAGACAGAAATTCTTTTTATTTTGGGGCAAAACTCAGAAATTCCACTTATTTTGGGACAAAATTCCAGAAATTTCACTTATTTTGGGGCAAAATTGCAGAAATTTCACTTATTTTGACAAAATTGCAGAAATTTCAATTATTTCAGAAAAAAAGCAGAAATTTTCTTATTTTGGTGCAAAAAGGCAGAAATTTCTTTTATTTTGGTACAAAATTGCAGAAATTTTTCTTATTTGGGGGCAAAAAGCAGAAATCCCCTATATTTTGGAGCAAAAATGCATAAATTCCTCTTATTTTGAGGTAAAAAGGCTGAAATTTCCCTTATTTGGGGGCAAAAAGACAGAAATTTCCCTTATTTTGAGGCAAAATTGCAGAAATTTCACTTATTTCAGGGTAATAAGTCAGAAATTCATCTTACATTGGGGCAAAAAACAGAAATTCCCTTTGTTTTGGGGGAAAAAGACAGAAATTCCACTTATATAGAGGCAAAAAAGCAGAAATTCTTCTTTATTGGAGCAAAAATGAAGAAATTTATCTTTTTTTGTGACAAAAGGTATACATTCCGCTTATTTTCGGGCTAAAAAGCAGAAATTCCCCGTATTTTGGATCAAAATTGCAGAAATTCCCCTTATTTTGGAGCAAAAATAAAGAAATTTCCCTTTTTTATGGCAAAAAGCTATGCATTCTTCTTATTTTCGAGCAAAAAGGCAGAAATTCCCCGTATTTTGGAGCAAAATTGCAGAAATTCCCCTAATTGTGGGGCAAAAAGGCAGAAATTCCCTATATGTTGGGGCAAAAAGACAGAAATTCTCCTTATTTTGGGGCAAAACTCAGAAATTCCCCTTATTTTGGGGCAAAATTCCAGAAATTTCCCTTATTTTGGGGCAAAATTGCAGAAATTTCACTTATTTTGGGGCAAAATTGCAGAAATTTCACTTATTTCAGGGAAAAAAGGCAGAAATTTTTCTTATTTTGGGGCAAAAACACAGAAATTTCTTTTATTTTGTGGCAAAAATGCAGAAATTCCCCTTCTTTTGAGGTAAAAAGGCTGAAATTTCCCTTATTTAATGGCAAAAAGGCAGAAATTTCCTTTATTTTGGGGCAAAATTGGAGAAATTTCACTTATTTCAGGGTAATAAGTAAGAAATTTTACCTATTTTGGGGCCAAAATAACAGAAATTCTCTTTGTTTTGAAGGAAAAGACAGAAATTCCACTTATTTAGAGGCCAAAAAGCAGAAATTCCCCTTATTTTGAAGCAAAAATGAAGAAATTTCCTTTTTTTTATGGCAAAAAGGTATGCATTCTTCTTATTTTCGGGCAAAAAGGCAGAAATTCCCCGTATTTTGGAGCAAAATTGCAGAAATTCCCCTAATTGTGGGGCAAAAAGTCAGAAATTCCCTATATGTTGGGGCAAAAAGACAGAAATTCTCCTTATTTTGGGGCAAAACTCAGAAATTCCACTTATTTTGGGGCAAAATTCCAGAAATTTTCTTTATTTTGGGGCAAAATTGCAGAAATTTCACTTATTTTGGGGCAAAATTGCAGAAATTTCACTTATTTCATGGTAAAAAGGCAGAAATTTTCCTTATTTTGGGGCAAAAATGCAGAAATTCCTAATATTTTGTGGTAAAAATGCAGAAATTCCCCTTATTTTGAGATAAAAAGGCTAAAATTCCCCTTATTTGGGAACAAAAAAGCAGAAATTTCCCTTATTTTGGGGCAAAATTGCAGAAATTTCACTTATTTCAGGGAAATAAGTAAGAAATTTTCCTTATTTGGGGTAAAAAAGACAGAAATCCCATTTGTTTTGGGGGAAAAAGACAGAAATTCCACTTATTTAGAGGCAAAAAAGCAGAAATTCCCCTTATTTTGGAGCAAAAATGAAGAAATTTCCCTTTTTTGTGGCAAAAGGTATACATTCCCCTTATTTTCAGGCTAAAAAGCAGAAATTCCCCGTATTTTGGAGCAAAATTGCAAAAATTCCCCTAATTGTGGGGCAAAAATGCAGAAATTCTCTATATGTTAGGGCAAAAGGAAAAAAAATTCTTTTTATTTTGGGGCAAAACTCAGAAATTCTACTTATTTTGGGGCAAAATTCCAGATATTTCCCTTATTTTGGGGCAAAATTGCAGAAATTTTACTTATTTTGGGGCAAAATTGCAGAAATATCACTTATTTCAGGGAAAAAAGGCAGAAATATTTCTTATTTTGGGGCAAAAAAGACAGAAATTCCCTTTGCTTTGGGGGAAAAAGAGAGAAATTCAACTTATTTAGACGCAAAAAAGCAGAAATTCTTCTTATTTTGGAGCAAAAATGAAGAAATTTTCCTTTTTTATGGAAAAAAGGTATGCATTCTTCTTATTTTCAGACAAAAAGGCAGAAATTCCCCGTATTTTGGAGCAAAATTGCAGAAATTTCCCTAATTGTGTGCAAAAAGTCAAAAATTCCCTATATGTTGTGGCAAAAAGACAGAAATTCTCCTTATTTTGGGGCAAAATTCAGAAATTTGACTTATTTTTGGGCAAAATTGCAGAAATTTCACTTATTTCAGAAAAAAAACGAGAAATTTTCTTATTTTGGGGCAAAAGGCAGAAATTCTTTTTATTTTAGGGCAAAATTGCAGAAATTTCCCTTATTTTGTGACAAAAAACAGAAATTCTCTTTATTTTGGGGCAATATTACAGAAAATACCTTTATTATGGGGAAAAATTGCAGATATTTCTTTTATTTTAAGTCTAAATTGCAGAAATTTCACTTATTTCAGAGAAAAAAAGCAAAACTTTTTCTTATTTTAGGGCAAAATGCAGAAATTCCCATTATTTTGGGGCACAATGGCAGAAATTCACCTTATTTTGGGGTGAAATTGCAGACATTTCACATATTTCAGGGCAAAAAGACAGAAATTCCCCTTATTTTGGAGCAAAAATGAAAAAATTTCCCTTTTTTATGGCAAAAAGGTATACATTCTTCTTATTTTCGGGCAAAAAGGCAGAAATTCCCTGTATTTTGGAGAAAAATTGCAGAAATTCCCCTAACTGTGGGGCAAAAAGGCAGAAATTTCCTATATGTTGGGGCAAAAAGACAGAAATTCTCCTTATTTTGGGGCAAAACTCAGAAATTGCACTTACTTTGGGGCAAAATGCCAGAAATTTCCCTTATTTTGGGGCAAAATTGCAGAAATTTCACTTATTTTGGGGCAAAATTGCAGAAATTTCTCTTATTTCGGAAAAAAAGCAGAATTTATTTATTTTGGTGCAAAAAGGCAGAAATTTCTTTTATTTTGGTACAAAATTGCAGAAATTTTTCTTATTGTGGGGCAAAAATGCAGAAATCTCCCATATATTGGGGCAAAATGCAGAAATTCCTCTTATTTTGAGGTAAAAAGGCTGAAATTCCCATTATTTGGAAGCAAAAAGGCAGAAATTTCCCTTATTTTGAGACAAAATTGCAGAAATTTCACTTATTTCGGAGAAAAAAAAGCAAAAATTTTTCTTATTTTAGGGCAAAATGCAGAAATTCCCATTATTTTGGGGGCAAAAAGGCATAAATTCCCCTTATTTGGGGGCAAAAAGGCAGATATTCCCCTTATTTTGGGATAAAATTGCAGAAATGTCCCTTGTTTGGGGGCAAAATGCAGAAAATCACCATAATTTCGGGCAAAAAAGCAGAAATTCCCCGTATTTTGGAGCAAAATTGCAGAAATTCCCCTAATATTGGGGCAAAAATGCAGAAATTCCCTTTATTTGGGGCAAATCGGCAGAAGTTCCCCTTATTTTCGGGAAAAGAGGCAGAAATTCCCTGTATTTTGAACAAAATTGCAGAAACTCCCCTAATTTTGGAGCAAAAATACAGAAATTCTCATTTTTTCGAGGCAAAAATCAGAAATTTCTTTTATTTTGGGGCAAAATTTTAGAAATTTCTTTTATTTTGGTACAGAATTGCAGAAATTTTTCTTATTTTGTGGCAAAAAGGCACAAATTTCTCATATTTTGGAACAAAAATGCAGAAATTCTTCTTATTTTGAGGTAAAAAGGCTGAAATTCCCCTTATTTTGGGGCAAAAAGGCAGAAATTTCACTTATTTTGGGGGCAAAATTGCAGAAATTTTACTTATTTCAGAAAAAAAAGCAGAAATTTTCTTATTTTGGTGCAAAAAGGCAGAAATTTCTTTTATTTTGGTACAAAATTGCATAAATTTTTCTTATTCTGGAACAAAAAAGCAGAAATCTCCCATATTTTGGGGCAAAAATGCATAAATTCCTCTTATTTTGAGGTAAAAAGGCTGAAATTCCCCTTATGTGGGGGCAAAAAGCAGAAATTTCCCTTATTTTGGAGCAAAATTGCAGAAATTTCACTTATTTCAGAGTAATAAGTCAGAAATTTTCCTTATTTTGGGGCAAAAAAGACAGAAATTCCCTTTGTTTTGGGGGATAAAGACAGAAATTCCACTTATTTAGAGGCAAAAAAGCAGAAATTCCCCTTATTTTGGAGCAAAACTGAAGAAATTTCCCTTATTTTGGGGCAAAATTGCAGAAATTTCACTTATTTTGGAGCAAAATTGCAGAAATTTCACTTATTTCAGAAAAAAAAGCAGAAATTTTCTTATTTTGGTGCAAAAAGGCAGAAGTTTCTTTTATTTTGGTACAAAATTGCATAAATTATTCTTATTTTGGAACAAAAAGGCAGAAATCTCCCATATTTTGGGGCAAAAATGCAGAAATTCCTCTTATTTTGAGGTAACAAGGCTTAAATTCCCCTTATTTGGCGGGAAAAAGGCAGAAATTTCCCTTATTTTCGAGCAAAATTGCAGAAATTTCAGTTATTTCAGGGTAATAAGTCAGAAATTTTCCTTATTTTGGGGCAAAAAAGACAGAAATTCCCTTTGTTTTTGGGGATAAAGACAGAAATTCCACTTATTTAGAGGCAAAAAAGGAGAAATTCCCCTTATTTTGGAGCAAAACTGAAGAAATTTCCCTTTTTTATGGCAAAAAAGTATGCATTCTTCTTATTTTCGGGCAAAAAGGCAGAAATTCCCCGTATTTTGGAGCAAAATTGCAGAAATTCCCCTAATTGTGGGGCAAAAAGGCAGAAATTCCCTATATGTTGGGGCAAAAAGACAGAAATTCTCCTTATTTTGGGGCAAAACTCAGAAATTCCACTTATTTTGGGGCAAAATTCCAGAAATTTCCCTTATTTTGGAACAAAATTGCAGAAATTTCACTTATTTCAGAAAAAAATTCAGAAATTTTCCTATTTTGGTGCAAAAAGGCAGAAATTTTTTTTATTTTGGTACAAAATTGCAGAAATTTTTCTTATTTTGGGGCAAAAGGCAGAAATCTCCCATATTAAGGGAAAAATGCAGAAATTCCTCTTATTTTGAGGTAAAAAGGCTGAAATTTCTCTTATTTGGGGGAAAAAAGCAAAAATTTCCCTTATTTTGAGGCAAAATTGCAGAAATTTCACTTATTTCATTGTAATAAGTCAGAAATTTTCCTTATTTTGGGGCAAAAAAGACAGAAATTCCCTTTGTTTTGGGGGAAAAACACAGAAATTCCACTTTTTTAGAGGCAAAAAAGCAGAAATTCCTTTTATTTTGGAGTAAAAATGAAGAAATTTCCCTTTTTTGTGGCAAAAGGTATACATTCCACTTATTTTGGGGCTAAAAAGCAGAAATTCCTTGTATTTTGGAGCAAAATTGCAGAAATTCTCCTAATTGTGGGGCAAAAAAGCAGAAATTCCCTATATGTTAGGGCAAAAAGACAGAAATTCTCCTTATTTTGGGGCAAAACTCAGAAATTCCACTTATTTTGGGGCAAACTTCCAGAAATTTCCCTTATTTTGTGGCAAAATTGCAGAAATTTCACTTATTTTGGGGCAAAATTGCAGAAATTTCACTTATGTCAGGGAAAAAAGGCAGAAATTTTCCTTATTTTGGGGCAAAAAAACAGAAATTTCTTTTATTTTGTGGCAAAAATGCAGAAATTCCCCTTATTTTGAGGTAAAAATGCTGAAATTTCCCTTATTTGGGGGCAAAAAGGCAGAAATTTTCCTTATTTTGGGGTAAAATTGGAGAAATTTCACTTATTTCAGGGTAATAAGTCAGAAATTTACGTTATTTTGGGGCAAAAAAGACAGAAATTCCCTTTGTTTTGGGGGAAAAGGACAGAAATTCCACTTATTTAGAGGCAAAAAAGCAGAAATTCCCATTATTTTGAAGCAAAAATGAAGAAATTTCGCTATTTTATGGCAAAAAGTTATGCATTCTTCTTATTTTCGGGCAAAAAGGCAGAAATTCCCCGTATTTTGGAGCAAAATTGCAGAAATTCCACTTATTGTGGGGCAAAAAGGCAGAAATTCCCTATATGTTGGGGCAAAAAGGCAAAAATTCCCAATATGTTGGGGCAAAAACACAGAAATACTCCTTATTTTGGGGCAAAACTCAGAAATTCCACTTATTTTGGGGCAAAATTCCAGAAATTTCCCTTACTTTGGGGCAAAATTGCAGAAATTCCACTTATTTTGGGGCAAAATTGCAGAAATTACCCGTATTTTGGAGCAAAATTGCAGAAATTCCCCTAATTGTGGGGCAAAAATGCAGAAATTCCCTATATGTTGGGGCAAAAAGGCAAAAATTCCCAATATGTTGGGGCAAAAAGACAGAAATTCTCCTTATTTTAGGGCAAAATTCAGAAATTTCAATTATTTTTGGGCAAAATTGCAGAAATTTCACTTATTTCAGAAAAAAAGGAGAAATTTTCTTATTTTGGGGCAAAAGGCAGAAATTCCCCTTATTTTAGGGCAAAATTGCAGAAATTTCCCTTATTTGAAACAAAAAACAGAAATTCCCTTTATTTTGTGGCAAAATTGCAGAAAATACCTTTATTATGGGGGAAAATTGCAGATATTTCTTTTATTTTAAGGCAAAATTGCAGAAATTTCACTTATTTCAGAGAAAAAAAGCAAAAATTTATCTTATTTTAGGGCAAAATGCAGAAATTCCCATTATTTTGGGGCACAATAGCAGAAATTCACCTTATTTTGGGGTAAAATTGCAGACATTTCACATATTTCAGGGCAAAAAGGCAGAAATTCCCCTTTTTTGGGGCAAAAAGGTTGAAATTCCCCTTATTTTCTATAAAATTGCAGAAATTCCCCTTGTTTGGGGGCAAAAAGGCAGAAAATCTTCTTAATTTTGGGCAAAAAGGCAGAAATTTCCCGTATTTTGGAGAAAAATTGCAGAAATTCCCCTAATATTGGGGCAAAAAGGCAGAAATTCCCTTTATTTTGGGGCAAAAATACAGAAATTCTCCTTATTTCGGGACAAAAATCAAAAATTTCCTTTATTTTGGGGCAAAATTTTAGAAATTTCTTTTATTTTGGTACAGAATTGCAGAAATTTTTCTTATTTGGTGACAAAAAGGCAGAAAATTCCCATATTTTGGAACAGAAATGCAGAAATTGCCCTTATTTTGAGGTAAAAAGGCTGAAATTCCCCTTATTTTGAAGAAAAAAGGAAGAAATTTCATTTATTTTGGGGCAAAATTGCAGAAATTTCACTTATTTCAGAAAATAAATGAGAAATTTTCTTATTTTGGGGCAAAATGCAGAAATTTCTTTTATTTTGGTACAAAATTGCAGAAATTTTTCTTATTTTGGGGCAAAAATTCATAAATTTTCCATATTTTGGGGCAAAAATGCAAAAATTCCCCTTATTTTGAGGTAAAAAGGCTGAAATTCCCCTTATTTGGGGGCAAAAAGGCAGAAATTTTCCTTATTTTGGGGCTAAATTGCAGAAATTTTACTTATTTCAGGGTAATAAGTCAGAAATTTTCCTTATTTTGGGGCAAAAAAGACAGAAATTTCCTTTGTTTTGGGGGAAAAAGACAGAAATTCCACTTATATAGAGGCAAAAAAGCAGAAATTCCCATTATTTTGAAGCAAAAATTAAGAAATTTTCCTTTTTTATGGCAAAAAGGTATGCATTCTTTTTATTTTCGGGAAAAAAGGCAGAAATTCCCCGTATTTTGGAACAAAATTGCAGAAATTTTACTTATTTCAGAAAAAAAAGGAGAAATTTTCTTATTTTGGGGCAAAAGGCAGAAATTCCCCTTATTTTAGGGCAAAATTGCAGAAATTTTCCATATTTGGGGACAAAAAACAGAAATTCCCTTTATTTTGGGGCAAAATTGCAGAAAATTCCTTTATTATGGGGAAAAATTGCAGATATTTCTTTTATTTTAATGCAAAATTGCAGAAATTTCACTTATTTCAAAGAAAAAAAGCAAAAATTTTTCTTATTTTAGGGCAAAATGCAGAAATTCCCATTATTTTGGGAAAAAAAGGCAGAAATTCACCTTATTTTTGGGTAAAATTGAAGACATGTCACATATTTCAGGGCAAATAGGCAGAAATTCCCCTTATTTGGGGGCAAAAAGGCAGAATTTCCCCTTATTTTGGGATAAAATTGCAGAAATTTCCCTTGTTTGGGGGCAAAAAGGCAAAAAATCCCCTTAATTTCGAGCAAAAAGGCAGAAATTCCCCGTATTTTGGAGCAAAATTGCAGAAATTCCCCTAATATTGGGGCAAAAATGCAGAAATTCCCTTTATTTGGGGCAAATCGGCAGAAGTTCTTTTTATTTTTGGGAAAAGAGGCAGAAATTCCCTGTATTTTGAAGCAAAATTGCAGAAACTCCCCTAATTTTGGGGCAAAAAGGCAGAAATTCCCTTTATTTTGGGGCAAAAATACAGAAATTCTCCTTATATCGAGGCAAAAATCAGAAATTTCCCTAATTTTGGAGCAAAATTTTAGAAATTTCTTTTATTTTGGTACAGAATTGCAGAAATTTTTCTTATTTTGTGGCAAAAATGTAGAAATTTCCCATATTTTGGGGCAAAAATGCAGAAATTCTTCTTATTTTGAGGTAAAAAGGCTGAAATTCCCCTTATTTGGGGGCAAAAAGGCAGAAATTTCTCTTATTTTGGGGCAAAATTGCAGAAATTTCACTTATTTCAGGGAAATAAGTCAGAAATTTTCCTTATTTTGAGGCAAAAAAGACAGAAATTCCCTTTGTTTTGGGGCACAATGGCAGAAATTCCACTTATTTAGAGGCAAAAAAGCAGATATTCCCCTTATTTTGAAGCAAAAAATGAAGAAATTTCTATTTCTTATGGCAAAAAGGTATGCATTCTTCTTATTTTCGGGCAAAAAGGCAGAAATTCTTTGTATTTTGGAGCAAGATTGCAGAAATTCCCCTAATTGTGGGGCAAAAAGGCAGAAATCCCCTATATGTTGGGGCAAAAAGAAAGAAATTCTCCTTATTTTGGGGCAAAACTCAGAAATTCCACTTATTTGGGGGCAAAATTTCAGAAATTTCCCTTATTTTGGAGCAAAATTGCAGAAATTTCACTTATTTCAAAAAAAAAGGCACAAATTTTCTTATTTTGGGGCAAAAAGGCAGAAATTTCATTTATTTTGGTACAAAATTGCAGAAATTTTTCTTAATTTGGGCAAAAATGCAGAAATTTCCCATATTTTTCGACAAAAATGCAGAAATTCCCCTTATTTTGAGGTAAAAAGGCTGAAATTCCCCTTATTTTGGGGCAAAAAGTTAGAAATTCCCCTTATTTTAAAGGAAAAAGACAGAAATTCCGTTTATTTTTGTGGAAAAGTCAGAAATTGCACTTATTTTGAGTCAAAAAGGCGGAAAATCCCCTTATTTTGGGGTAAAAAATGAATAAATTAACCTTTTTTATGGCAAAAAGGTATACATTCTTTTTATTTTCGAGCAAAATTGCAGAAATTCCCCTAATTATGGGGAAAAAAGGCAGAAATTCCCCGTAATTTGGAGCAAAATTGCAGAAATTCCCCTAATTTTGGGGCAAAAACGCAGAACGTCCCTTTATTTTGGGGTAAAACTGCAGAAATTTCACTTATTTCGCGGCAAAATGGCAGAAATTCCCTTTATTTTCGGAGAAAAAGGCAGAAAATCCCCGTATTTTAGAGCAAAATTGCAGAAATTTACCTAATTTTGGGGTAAAACATGCAGTAATTTTCTTTATTTTGGGGCAAAAAGGCAGAAATTCCCCTTATTTTGGGGCAAAAATCAAAAATATCCCTTATTTTGGGGCAAAATTTTAGAAATGTCTTTTATTTTGGTACAGAATTGCAGAAATTTTTCTTATTTTGTGGCAAAAAGGAAGAAATTTCCCATATTTTGGAACAAAAATGCAGAAATTCCCCTTATTTTGAGGTAAAAAGGCTGAAATTCCCCTTATTTCGGGGCAAAAAGGCAGAAATTTCCCTTATTTTGGGGCAAAATTGCAGAAATTTCACTTATTTCAGGGTAATAAGTCAGAAATTTTCCTTACTTTGGGGCCAAAAGGACAAAATTTCCCTTTGTTTTGGGGGAAAAAGACAGAAATTCCACTTTTTTAGAGGCAAAAAAGCAGAAATTTCTCTTATTTTGGAGCAAAAATGAAGAAATTTCCCTTTTTTATGGCAAAAAGTTATGCATTCTTCTTATTTTCGGCCAAAAAGGCAGAAATTCCCCGTATTTTGGAGCAAAATTGCAGAAATTCCCCTAATTGTGGGGCAAAAAGGCAGAAATTCCCTATATGTTGGGGCAAAAAGACAGAAATTCTCATTATTTTGGGGCAAAACTCAGAAATTCCACTTATTTTGGCGCAAAATTCCAGAAATTTCCCCTATTTTGAGGCAAAATTGCAGAAATTTCACTTATTTTGTGGCAAAATTGCAAAAATTTCACTTATGTCAGAATAAAAGCAGAAATTTTCTTATTTTGGTGCAAAAAGGCAGAAATTTCTAATATTTTGGTACAAAATTGCAGAAATTTTTCTTATTTTAGGGCAAAAAGGCAGAAATCTCCCATATTTTGGGGCAAAAATGCAGAAATTCCTCTTATTTTTAGGTAAAAAGGCTGAAATTCCCCTTATTTGGGGGCAAAAAGGCAGAAATTTCCCTTATTTTGAGGCAAAATTGCAGAAATTTCACTTATTTCAGAGAACAAAAGCAGAAATTTTCTTATTTGGGGGCAAAAAGGCAGAAATTTCTTTTATTTTGGTACAAAATTGCAGAAATGTTTCTTATTTTGGGGCAAAAATGCAGAAATCTCCCATATTTTGGGGCAAAAAAGCAGAAATTTCCCTTATTTTGAGGTAAAAACGCTGAAATTCCCCTTACTTGGGGGAAAAAAGGCAGAAATTTCCCTTATTTTGAGGCAAAATTGCAGAAATTTCACTTATTTCAGAATAATAAGTCAGAAATTTTCCTTATTTTGGGGCAAAAAACAGAAATTCTCTTTGTTTTAAAGGAAAAAGACTGATATTCCACTTATTTAGAGGCTAAAAAGCAGAAATTCTTATTATTTTGGAGCAAAAATGAAGAAATTTTCCTTTTTTTGTGGAAAAAGGTATGCATTCCTCTAATTTTCGAGCTAAAAAGCAGAAATTCCCCGTATTTTGGAGCAAAATTGCAGAAATTCCCCTAATTGTGTGGAAAAAAGGCAGAAATTCCCTATATGTTAGGGCAAAAAACAGAAATTCTTTTTATTTTGGGGCAAAACTCAGAAATTCCACTTATTTTGGGGCAAAATTCCAGAAATTTCCCTTATTTTGGGGCAAAATTGCAGAAATTTCACTTATTTTGGGGCGAAATTGCAGAAATTTCACTTTTTTCAAGGAAAAAAAGGCAGAAATTTTTCTTATTTTGGGGCAAAAAGGCAGAAATTCCTAATATTTTGTGGCAAAAATTCAGAAATTCCTCTTATTTTGAGGTAAAAAGGCTGAAATTCCCCTTATTTGGGGGCAAAAAGGCATAAATTTCCCTTATTTTGGGGCAAAATTGCAGAAATTTCACTTATTTCAGGGTAATAAGTCAGAAATTTTCCTTATTTTGGGGCAAAAAAGACAGAAATTCCCTTTGTTTTGGGATAAAAAGACAGAAATTCCACTTATTTAGCGGCAAAAAAGCAGAAATTCCACTTATGTTGGAGTAAAAATTAAGAGATTTCCCTTTTTTATGGCAAAAAGGTATGCATTCTTTTTATTTTCGGACAAAAAGGCAGAAATTCCCCGTATTTTGGAGCAAAATTGCAGAAATTTCACTTATTTCAGAATAAAAATGAGAAATTTTCTTATTTTCGGGCAAAAGGCAGAAATTCCCCTTATTTTATGGCAAAATTGCAGAAATTGCCTTTATTTGGGGACAAAAAACAGAAATTCCCTTTATTTTGGGGCAAAATTGCAAAAAATTTTTTTATTATGGGAAAAAATTGAAGATATTTCTTTTATTTTAAGGCAAAATTGCAGAAATTTCACTTATTTCAGAGAAAAAAACAAAAATCTTTCTTATTTTTGGCAAAATGCAGAAATTCCCATTATTTTGGGGCAAAAAGGCAGAAATTCACCTTATTTTGGGGTAAAATTGAAGACATGTCACATATTTCAGGGCATAAAGGCAGAAATTGCCCTTATTTGGGGGCAAAAAGGCAGAAATTCCCCTTATTTTGGGATAAAATTGCAGAAATTACCATTGTTTGGGGGCAAAAAAGCAGAAAATCCCCTTAATTTCGGGCAAAAAGGCAGAAATTCCCTGTATTTTGGAGCAAAATTGCAGAAATTCTCCTAATATTGGGGCAAAAATGCAGAAATTCCCTTTATTTGGGGCAAATTGGCAGAAGTTCCCCTTATTTTCAGGAAAATAGGCAGAAATTCCCATTATTTTGAAGCAAAATTGCAGAAACTCCCCTAATTTTGGGGCAAAAAGGCAGAAATTCCCTTTATTTTGGGGCAAAAATACAGAAATTGTCCTTATATCTGGGCAAAAATCAGAAATTTCCCTTATTTTGGAGCAAAATTTTAGAAATTTCTTTTATTTTGGTACAGAATTGGAGAAATTTTTCTTATTCTGTGGCAAAAAGGCAGAAATTTCTTTTATTTTGGTGCATAATTGCAGAAATTTTTCTTATTTTGGGGCAAAAAGGCATAAATTTCCCATATTTTGGGGCAAAAATGTAGAAATTTTCTTTATTTTGAGGTAAAAAGGCTGAAATTTCCCTTATTTGGGGGCAAAAAGGCAGAAATTTCTCTTATTTTGGGGCAAAATTGCAGAAATTTCACTTATTTCAGAAAAAAAGGAAAAATTTTCTTATTTGGGGGCAAAAAGGCAGAAATTTCTTTTATTTTGGTGCAAAATTACAGAAATTTTCTTTATTTTGGGGCAAAAAAGACAGAAATTCCCTTTGTTTTGGGGGAAAAAGACAGAAATTCCACTTATTTAGAGGCAAAAAAGCAGAAATTCCCCTTATTTTGGAGCAAAAATGAAGAAATTTCCCTTTTTCATGGCAAAAAGGTATGCATTCTTCTCATTTTCGGGCAAAAAGGCAGAAATTCCCTATATGTTGGGGCAAAAAGACAGAAATTCTCCTTATTTTGGGGCAAAACTCAGATATTCCACATATTTTGGGGCAAAATTCCATAAATTTCCCTTATTTTGGGGCAAAATTGCAGAAATATCACTTATTTTAAGGCAAAATTGGAGAAATTTCACTTATTTCAGAAGAAAAAAGCAGAAATTTTCTTGTTTTGGGGCAAAAAGGGAGAAATTTCTTTTATTTTTGTACAAAATTGCAGAAATTTTTCTTATTTTGGGGCAAGAAGGCAGAAATTTCCTATATTTTGGGGCAAAAATTCAGAAATTCCCCTTATTTTTAGGTAAAAAGGCTGAAATTCTCTTTATTTGGGAGCAAAAAGGCAGAAATTGCCCTGATTTTGTGGCAAAATTCCAGAAATTTCACTTATTTTAGGGTAATAAGTCAGAAATTTTTTATTTTGGGGCAAAAAGGCAGAAATTTCTTTTATTTTGGTACAAAATTACAGAAATTTTTCTTATTTTGTGGCAAAAAAGAAGAAATTTCCCTTATTTTGGGGCAAAATTGCAGAAATTTCACTTATTTTGATGTAAAAAGGCTGAAATTCCCCTTATTTTGGGGAAAAATGGCAGAAGTTTTCCTTATTTTGGGGCAAAATTGCAGAAATTTCACTTATTTCAAGGTAATAAGTCAGAAATTTTCCTTATTTTGGGGCAAAAAAACAGAAATTCTTTGTTTTGGGGAAAAAAGACAGAAATTCCACTTATTTAGAGGCAAAAAAGCAGAAATTCCCCATATTTTGGAGCAAAATTGCAGAAATTCCCCTAATTGTGGGGCAAAAAGGCAGAAATTCCCTATATGTTAGGGCAAAACGACAGAAATTCTCCTCATTTGGGGGCAAAATTCAGAAATTCCATTTATTTTGGGGCAAAATTCCCAAAATTCCCCTTATTTTGGGGCAAAATTGCAGAAATTTCAATTATTTTGGGGCAAAATTGCAGAAATTTCACTTTTTTCAGGGAAAAAAGGCCGAAATTTTCCATTTTTGGGGGCAAAAAGGCAGAAATTCCTAATATTTTGAGGCAAAAATGCAGAAATTCCTCTTATTTTGAGGTAAAAAGGCTGAAATTCCCCTTATTTGGGGGCAAAAATGCAGAAATTTCTGTAATACTGGGGCAAAATTGCAGAAATTTCACTTATTTCAGGGTAATAATTCAGAAATTTTCCTTATTTTGGGGCAAAAAATACAGAAATTCCATTTGTATGGGGGGAAAAAGACAGAAATTCCATTTATTTAGAGGCAAAAAAGCAGAAATTCCCCTTATTTTGGAGCAAAATTGCAGAAATTTCCCTTTTTATAGCCAAAAGGTATGCATTCTTCTTATTTTCAGGCAAAAAGGCAGAAATTCCCCGTATTTTGGAGTAAAATTGCAGAAATTCCCTTAATTGTAGGGCAAAAAGACAGAAATTCTCCAAATTTTGGGGCAAAACTCAGAAATTCCACTTATTTTGGAACAAAATTTCAGAAATTTCCAATTTTTGGCCAAAATTGCAGAAATTTCACTTATTTTGGGGCAAAATTGCAGAAATTTCACTTATTTCAGGGAAAAAAAGCAGAAATTTTCTTATTTTGGGGCAAAAAGGCATAAATTTCCCATATTTTGAGGCAAAAATGCAGAAATTCCCCTTATTTTGAGGTAAAAAGGCTGAAATTCCCCTTATTTGGGGGCAAAAAGGCAGAAATTTCCCATATTTTGGGGCAAAATTGCAGAAATTTCACTTATTTCAGGGTACTAAGTCAGAAATTTTTCTTACTTTGGGGCAAAAAAGACAGAAATTCCCTTTGTTTTCAGGGAAAAAGACAGAAATTCCACTTATTTAGAGGCAAAAATGCAGAAATTCCCCTTATTTTGGAGCAAAAATGAAGAAATTTCCCTTTTTTATGGCAAAAAGGTATGCATTCTTCTTATTTTCGGGCAAAAAGGTAGAAATTCCCCCTATTTTAGAGCAAAATTGCAGAAATTCCCCTACTTGTGGGGCAAAAAAACAGAAATTCCCTATATGTTGGGGCAAAAAGACACAAATTCTCCATATTTTGGGGCAAAACTCAGAAATTCCACATATTTTGAGGCAAAATTCCAAAAATTTCCCTTATTTTGGGGCAAAATTGCAGAAATTTCACTTATTTAGGGGCAAAATTGCAGAAATTTCACTTATTTCAGGGGAAAAAGACAGAAATTTCTTTTATTTTGGTACAAAATTGCAGAAATTTTTCTTATTTTGGGCAAAAAGGCAGAAATTTCCCATATTTTGAGGCAAAAATGCAGAAATTTCACTTATTTCAGGGTAATAAGTCAGAAATTTTCATTACTTTGGAGCAAAAAAGACAGAAAGTTCCTTTGTTTTGGTGGAAAAAGACAGAAACTCCAATTCTTTAGAGGCAAAAATGCAGAAATTCCCCTTATTTTGGAGCAAAAATGAAGAAATTTCCCTTTTTTATGGCAAAAAGGTATGCATTCTTCTTATTTTCAGGCAAAAAGTCAGAAATTCCCCCTATTTTAGAGCAAATTTGCAGAAATTCCCCTTATTGTGGGGCAAAAAGGCAGAAATTCCGTATATGTTGGGGGGAAAAGACAGAAATTCTCCTTATTTTAGAGCAAAACTCAGAAATTTCATTTATTTTGGGGCAAAATTGCAGAAATTTCACTTATTTCAGAAAAAAAAGCAGAAATTTTCTTATTTTGGGGCAAAAAGGCAGAAATTTCTTTTATTTTGGTACAAAATTGCAGAAAATTTTCTTATTTTGGGGCAAAAAGGCAGAAATTTCTCATATTTTGGGGCAAAAATGCAGAAAATCCCCTTATTTTGAGGTAAAAAGGCTAAAATTCCCCTTATTTGGTTGCAAAAAGGCAGAAATTTCCCTTATTTTGGGGCAAAATTTCAGAAATTTCACTTATATCAGGGTAATAAGTCAGAAATTTTCCTTATTTTGGGGCAAAAAAGACAGAAATTCCCTTTGTTTTGGGGGAAAAAGACAGAAATTCCACTTATTAAGAGGCAAAAAAGCAGAAATTCCCCTTATTTTGGAGCAAAAATGAAGAAATTTCCCTTTTTTATGGCAAAAAGGTATGCATTCTTCTTGTTTTCGGGCAAAAAGGCAGAAATTCCCTGTTTTTTGGAGCAAAATTGCAGAAATTCCCCTAATTTTGGGGCAAAAAGGCAGAAATTCCCTATATGTTAGGGCAAAATGACAGAAATTCTCCTTATTTTGGGGCAAAATTCAGAAATTCCATTTCTTTTGGTGCAAAATTCCCAAAATTTCCCTTATTTTGGGGCAAAATTGCAGAAAGTTCATTTATTTAGGGGCAAAATTGCAGAAATTTCACTTTTTTCAGGAAAAAAAGGCCGAAATTTTCCATTTTTGGGGGCAAAAAGAAAGAAATTCTTAATATTTTGTGGCAAAAATGCAGAAATTTCCCTTATTTTGAGGTAAAAAAGCTGAAATTCCTCTTCTTTGGGGGCAAAAATGCAGAAATTTCTCTTATACTGGGGCAAAATTGCAGAAATTTCACTTATTTCAGGGTAATAATTCAGAAATTTTTCTTATTTTGGGGCAAAAAATACAGAAATTCTATTTGTATGGGGGGAAAAAGACAGAAATTCCATTTATTTAGAGGCAAAAAAGCAGAAATTCCCCTTATTTTGGAGCAAAATTGCAGAAATTTCCCTTTTTATAGCCAAAAGGTATGCATTCTTCTTATTTTCAGGCAAAAAGGCAGAAATTCCCCGTATTTTGGAGTAAAATTGCAGAAATTCCCTTAATTGTAGGGCAAAAAGACAGAAATTCTCCAAATTTTGGGGCAAAACTCAGAAATTCCACTTATTTTGGAACAAAATTTCAGAAATTTCCAATTTTTGGCCAAAATTGCAGAAATTTCACTTATTTTGGGGCAAAATTGCAGAAATTTCACTTATTTCAGGGAAAAAAAGCAGAAATTTTCTTATTTTGGGGCAAAAAGGCATAAATTTCCCATATTTTGAGGCAAAAATGCAGAAATTCCCCTTATTTTGAGGTAAAAAGGCTGAAATTCCCCTTATTTGGGGGCAAAAAGGCAGAAATTTCCCATATTTTGGGGCAAAATTGCAGAAATTTCACTTATTTCAGGGTACTAAGTCAGAAATTTTTCTTACTTTGGGGCAAAAAAGACAGAAATTCCCTTTGTTTTCATGGAAAAAGACAGAAATTCCACTTATTTAGAGGCAAAAATGCAGAAATTCCCCTTATTTTGGAGCAAAAATGAAGAAATTTCCCTTTTTTATGGCAAAAAGGTATGCATTCTTCTTATTTTCGGGCAAAAAGGCAGAAATTCCCCCTATTTTAGAGCAAAATTGCAGAAATTCCCCTACTTGTGGGGCAAAAAAACAGAAATTCCCTATATGTTGGGGCAAAAAGACACAAATTCTCCATATTTTGGGGCAAAACTCAGAAATTCCACATATTTTGAGGCAAAATTCCAAAAATTTCCCTTATTTTGGGGCAAAATTGCAGAAATTTCACTTATTTAGGGGCAAAATTGCAGAAATTTCACTTATTTCAGGGGAAAAAGACAGAAATTTCTTTTATTTTGGTACAAAATTGCAGAAATTTTTCTTATTTTGGGCAAAAAGGCAGAAATTTCCCATATTTTGAGGCAAAAATGCAGAAATTTCACTTATTTCAGGGTAATAAGTCAGAAATTTTCATTACTTTGGAGCAAAAAAGACAGAAAGTCCCTTTGTTTTGGTGGAAAAAGACAGAAACTCCAATTCTTTAGAGGCAAAAATGCAGAAATTCCCCTTATTTTGGAGCAAAAATGAAGAAATTTCCCTTTTTTATGGCAAAAAGGTATGCATTCTTCTTATTTTCAGGCAAAAAGTCAGAAATTCCCCCTATTTTAGAGCAAATTTGCAGAAATTCCCCTTATTGTGGGGCAAAAAGGCAGAAATTCCGTATATGTTGGGGGGAAAAGACAGAAATTCTCCTTATTTTAGAGCAAAACTCAGAAATTTCATTTATTTTGGGGCAAAATTGCAGAAATTTCACTTATTTCAGAAAAAAAAAGCAGAAATTTTCTTATTTTGGGGCAAAAAGGCAGAAATTTCTTTTATTTTGGTACAAAATTGCAGAAAATTTTCTTATTTTGGGGCAAAAAGGCAGAAATTTCTCATATTTTGGGGCAAAAATGCAGAAAATCCCCTTATTTTGAGGTAAAAAGGCTAAAATTCCCCTTATTTGGTTGCAAAAAGGCAGAAATTTCCCTTATTTTGGGGCAAAATTGCAGAAATTTCACTTATATCAGGGTAATAAGTCAGAAATTTTCCTTATTTTGGGGCAAAAAAGACAGAAATTCCCTTTGTTTTGGGGGAAAAAGACAGAAATTCCACTTATTAAGAGGCAAAAAAGCAGAAATTCCCCTTATTTTGGAGCAAAAATGAAGAAATTTCCCTTTTTTATGGCAAAAAGGTATGCATTCTTCTTGTTTTCGGGCAAAAAGGCAGAAATTCCCTGTTTTTTGGAGCAAAATTGCAGAAATTCCCCTAATTTTGGGGCAAAAAGGCAGAAATTCCCTATATGTTAGGGCAAAACGACAGAAATTCTCCTTATTTTGGGGCAAAATTCAGAAATTCCATTTCTTTTGGTGCAAAATTCCCAAAATTTCCCTTATTTTGGGGCAAAATTGCAGAAAGTTCATTTATTTAGGGGCAAAATTGCAGAAATTTCACTTTTTTCAGGAAAAAAAGGCCGAAATTTTCCATTTTTGGGGGCAAAAAGAAAGAAATTCTTAATATTTTGTGGCAAAAATGCAGAAATTTCCCTTATTTTGAGGTAAAAAGGCTGAAATTCCTCTTCTTTGGGGGCAAAAATGCAGAAATTTCTCTTATACTGGGGCAAAATTGCAGAAATTTCACTTATTTCAGGGTAATAATTCAGAAATTTTCCTTATTTTGGGGCAAAAAATACAGAAATTCCATTTGTATGGGGGGAAAAAGACAGAAATTCCATTTATTTAGAGGCATAAAAGCAGAAATTCCCCTTATTTTGGAGCAAAATTGCAGAAATTTCCCTTTTTATAGCAAAAAGGTATTCATTCTTCTTATTTTCAGGCAAAAAGGCAGAAATTCCCTGTATTTTGGAGTAAAATTGCAGAAATTCCCTTAATTGTAGGGCAAAAAGACAGAAATTCTCCTTATTTTGGGGCAAAACTCAGAAATTCCACTTATTTTAGAACAAAATTTCAGAAATTTCCCTTATTTTTGGCCAAAATTGTAGAAATTTCACTTATTTTGGGGCAAAATTGCAGAAATTTCACTTATTTCAGGGAAAAAAAGCAGAAATTTTCTTATTTTGGGGCAAAAAGGCAGTAATTTCCCATATTTTGAGGCAAAAATGCAGAAATTCCCCTTATTTTGAGGTAAAAAGGCTGAAATTCCCCTTATTTGGGGGCAAAAAGTCAGAAATTTTCCATATTTTGGGGCAAAATTGCAGAAATTTCACTTATTTCAGGGTACTAAGTCAGAAATTTTTCTTACTTTGGGGCATAAAAAACAGAAATTCCCTTTGTTTTCAGGGAAAAAAACAGAAATTCCACTTATTTAGAGGCAAAAATGCAGAAATTCCCCTTATTTTGGCGCAAAAATGAAGAAATTTCCCTTTTTTATGGCAAAAAGGTATGCATTCTTCTTATTTTCGGGCAAAAATGCAGAAATTCCCCCTATTTTAGAGCAAAGTTGCAGAAATTCCCCTAATTGTGGGGCAAAAAGGCAGAAATTCCCTATATGTTGGGGCAAAAAGACAGAAATTCTCCTTATTTTAAAGCAAAACTCAGAAATTTCACTTATTTTGCGGCAAAATTACAGAAATTTCACTTATTTCAGAAAAAAAAAGCAGAAATTTTCTTATTTTGGGGCAAAAAGGCAGAAATTTCTTTTATTTTGGTACAAAATTGCAGAAATTATTCTTATTTTGGGGCAAAAAAGCAGAAATTTCTCATATTTTGGGGCAAAATTGCAGAAAATTTCCTTATTTTGAGGTAAAAAGGCTAAAATTCCCCTTATTTGGTTGCAAAAAGGCAGAAATTTTCCTTATTTGGGGGAAAAATTGCAGAAATTTCACTTATTTCAGGGTAATAAGTCAGAAATTTTCTTTATTTTGGGGCAAAAAAAGACAGAAATTCTCTTTGTTTTGGGAGTAAAAGACAGAAATTCCACTTATTTAGAGGCAAAAAAGCAGAAATTCCCATTATTTTGGAGCAAAAATGAAGAAATTTCCCTTTTTTATGGCAAAAAGGTATGCATTCTTCTTATTTTCGGGCAAAAAGGCAGAAATTCCCCCTATTTTAGAGCAAAATTGCAGAAATTCCCCTAATTGTGGGGCAAAAAAACAGAAATTCCCTATATGTTGGGGCAAAAAGATAGATATTCTCCATATTTTGGGGCAAAACTCAGAAATTCCACTTATTTTGGGGCAAAATTCCAAAAATTTCCCTTATTTTGGGGCAAAATTGCAGAAATTTCACTTATTTAGGGGCAAAATTGAAGAAATTTCACTTATTTCAAGGGAAAAAGACAGAAATTTCTTTTATTTTGGTACAAAATTGCAGAAATTTTTCTTATTTTGGGCAAAAAGGCAGAAATTTCCCATATTTTGAGGCAAAAATGCAGAAATTTCACTTATTTCAGGGTAATAAGTCAGAAATTTTCCTTACTTTGGGGCAAAAAAGACAGAAATTCCCTTTGTTTTGGTGGAAAAAGACAGAAATTCCACTTATTTAGAGGCAAAAATGCAGAAATTCCCCTTATTTTGGAGCAAAAATGAAGAAATTTCCTTTTTTTATGGCAAAAAGGTATGCATTCTTCTTATTTTCGGGCAAAAAGGCAGAAATTCCCCATATTTTAGAGCAAAATTGCAGAAATTCCCCTTATTGTGGGGCAAAAAGGCAGAAATTCCCTATATGTTGGGGGAAAAGACAGAAATTCTCCTTATTTTAGAGCAAAACTCAGAAATTTCATTTATTTTGGGGCAAAATTGCAGAAATTTCACTTATTTCAGGAAAAAAAAGCAGAAATTTTCTTATTTTGGGGCAAAAAGGCAGAAATTTCTTTTATTTTGGTACAAAATTGCAGAAAATTTTCTTATTTTGGGGCAAAAAGGCAGAAATTTCTCATATTTTGGGGCAAAAATGCAGAAAAGCCCCTTATTTTGAGGTAAAAAGGCTAAAATTCCCCTTATTTGGTTGCAAAAAGGCAGAAATTTCCCTTATTTTGGGGCAAAATTGCAGAAATTTCACTTATATCAGGGTAATAAGTCAGAAATTTTCCTTATTTTGGGGCAAAAAAGACAGAAATTCCCTTTGTTTTGGGGGAAAAAGACAGAAATTCCACTTATTAAGAGGCTAAAAAGCAGAAATTCCCCTTATTTTGGAGCAAAAATGAAGAAATTTCCCTTTTATATGGCAAAAAGGTATGCATTCTTCTTGTTTTCGGGCAAAAAAGCAGAAATTCCCCGTTTTTTGGAGCAAAATTGCAGAAATTCCCCTAATTTTGGGGAAAAAAGGCAGAAATTCCCTATATGTTAGGGCAAAACGACAGAAATTCTCCTTATTTTGGGGCAAAATTCAGAAATTCCATTTCTTTTGGTGCAAAATTCCCAAAATTCCCCTTATTTTGGGGCAAAATTGCAGAAATTTCAATTATTTTGGGGCAAAATTGCAGAAATTTCACTTTTTTCCGGGAAAAAAGGCCGAAATTTTCCGTTTTGGGGGGCAAAAAGGCAAAAATTCCTAATATTTTGTGGCAAAAATGCAGAAATTTCCCTTATTTTGAGGTAAAAAGGCTGAAATTCCCCTTATTTGGGGGCAAAAATGCAGAAATTTCTCTTATACTGGGGCAAAATTGCAGAAATTTCACTTATTTCAGGGTAATAATTCAGAAATTTTCCTTATTTTGGGGCAAAAAATACAGAAATTCCATTTGTATGGGGGGAAAAAGACAGAAATTCCATTTATTTAGAGGCAAAAAAGCAGAAATTCCCCATATTTTGGAGCAAAATTGCAGAAATTTCCCTTTTTATAGCAAAAAGGTATGCATTCTTCTTATTTTCAGGCAAAAAGGCAGAAATTCCCCGTATTTTGGAGTAAAATTGCAGAAATTCCCTTAATTGTAGGGCAAAAAGACAGAAATTCTCCTTATTTTGGGGCAAAACGCAGAAATTCCACTTATTTTGGAACAAAATTTCAGAAATTTCCCTTATTTTTGGCCAAAATTGCAGAAATTTCACTTATTTTGGGGCAAAATTGCAGAAATTTCACTTATTTCAGGGAAAAAAAGCAGAAATTTTCTTATTTTGGGGCAAAAAGGCAGAAATTTCCCAAATTTTGAGGCAAAAATGCAGAAATTCCCCTTATTTTGAGGTAAAAAAACTGAAATTCTCCTTATTTGGGGGCAAAAAGGCAGAAATTTCCCATATTTTGGGGCAAAATTGCAGAAATTTCACTTATTTCAGGGTACTAAGTCAGAAATTTTTCTTACTTTGGGGCAAAAAAGACAGAAATTCCCTTTGTTTTCAGGGAAAAAGACAGAAATTCCACTTATTTAGAGACAAAAATGCAGAAATTCCCCTTATTTTGGAGCAAAAATGAAGAAATTTCCCTTTTTTATGGCAAAAAGGTATGCATTCTTCTTATTTTCGGGCAAAAAGGCAGAAATTCCCTTTGTTTTGGGGGAAAAAGACAGAAATTCCAATTATTTAGAGGCAAAAAAGCAGAAATTCCCCATATTTTGGAGCAAAATTGCAGAAATTCCCCTAATTGTGGGGCAAAAGGCAGAAATTCCCTATATGTTAGGGCAAAACGACAGAAATTCTCCTCATTTGGGGGCAAAATTCAGAAATTCCATTTATTTTGGGGCAAAATTCCCAAAATTCCCCTTATTTTGGGGCTAAATTGCAGAAATTTCAATTATTTTGGGGCAAAATTGCAGAAATTTCACTTTTTTCAGGGAAAAAAGGCCGAAATTTTCCGTTTTTAGGGGCAAAAAGTCAGAAATTCCTAATATTTTGAGGCAAAAATGCACAAATTCCTCTTATTTTGAGGTAAAAAGGCTGAAATTCCCCTTATTTGGGGGCAAAAATGCAGAAATTTCTCTTATACTGGGGCAAAATTGCAGAAATTTCACTTATTTCAGGGTAATAATTCAGAAATTTTCCTTATTTTGGGGCAAAAAATACAGAAATTCCATTTGTATGGGGGGAAAAAGACAGAAATTCCATTTATTTAGAGGCAAAAAAGCAGAAATTCCCCTTATTTTGGAGCAAAATTGCAGAAATTTCCCTTTTTATAGCCAAAAGGTATGCATTCTTCTTATTTTCAGGCAAAAAGGCAGAAATTCCCCGTATTTTGGAGTAAAATTGCAGAAATTCCCTATATGTTGGGGCAAAAAGACAGAAATTCTCCTTATTTTGGGGAAAACTCAGAAATTCCACTTATTTTGGAACAAAATTTCAGAAATTTCCCTTATTTTTGGCCAAAATTGCAGAAATTTCACTTATTTTGGGGCAAAATTGCAGAAATTTCACTTATTTCAGGGAAAAAAAGCAGAAATTTTCTTATTTTGGAGCAAAAAGGCAGAAATTTCCCATATTTTTAGGCAAAAATGCAGAAATTCCCCTTATTTTGAGGTAAAAAGGCTGAAATTCCCCTTATTTGGGGGCAAAAAGGCAGAAATTTCCCATATTTTGGGGCAAAATTGCAGAAATTTCACTTATTTCAGGGTACTAAGTCAGAAATTTTTCTTACTTTGGGGCAAAAAAGACAGAAATTCCCTTTGTTTTCAGGGAAAAAGACAGAAATTCCACTTATTTAGAGGCAAAAATGCAGAAATTCCCCTTATTTTGGAGCAAAAATGAAGAAATTTCCCTTTTTTATGGCAAAAAGGTATGCATTCTTCTTATTTTCGGGCATAAAGGCAGAAATTCCCCCTATTTTAGAGCAAAATTGCAGAAATTCCCCTAATTGTGGGGCAAAAAGGCAGAAATTCCCTATATGTTGGGGCAAAATACAGAAATTCTCCTTATTTTGGTGAAAAACTCAGAAATTCCACTTATTTTGGGGCAAAATTGCAGAAATTTCACATATTTTGGGGCAAAATTGCAGAAATTTCACTTATTTTGGGGCAAAATTGCAGAAATTTCACTTATTTTGGGGCAAAATTGCAGAAATTTCACTTTTTTCAGGGTAATAAGTCAGAAATTTTCCTTATTTTGGGGCAAAAAAGACAGAAATTCCCTATGTTCTGGGGGAAAAAGACAGTAATTCCACTTTTTTAGAGGCAAAAAAGCAGAAATTCCTTTTATTTTGGAGTAAAAATGAAGAAATTTCTTTTTTTTGTGGCAAAAGGTATACATTTCCTTTATTTTCGGGCAAAAAGGCAGAAATTCCCCGTATTTTGGAGCAAACTTGCAGATATTCGCCTAATTGTGGGGCAAAAAGGCAGAAATTCCCTATATGTTGGGGCAAAAAGACAGAAATTCTCCTTATTTTGGGGCAAAACTCAGAAATTCCACTTATTTTGGGGCAAAATTCCAGAAATTTCCCTTATTTTGGGGCAAAATTGCAGAAATTTCACTTATTTTCAGGCAAAATTACATAAATTTCACTTATTTCAGAAAAAAAGCAGAATTTTCTTATTTTGGTGCAAAAAGGCAGAAATTTCTTTTATTTTGTTACAAAATTGCAGAAATTTTTCTTATTTTGGGGCAAAAAGGCAGAAATCTCCCATATTTTGGGGCAAAAATGCATAAATTCCTCTTATTTTGAGGTAAAAAGGCTGAAATTCCCCTTATTTGGGGGCAAAAGGGCAGAAATTTCCCTTATTTTGAGGCAAAATTGCAGAAATTTCACTTATTTCAGAGAAAAAAAGCAAAAACTTTTCTTATTTTAGGGCAAAATGCAGAAATTCCCATTATTTTGGGGCAAAAGTCAGAAATTCACCTTATTTTGTGGTAAAATTGCAGACATTACACATATTTCAGGGCAAAAAGGTAGAAATTCCCCTTATTTGTGGGCAAAAAGGCAGAAATTCCCCTTATTTTGGGATAAAATTGCAGAAATGTCCCTTGTTTGGGGGCAAAAAGGCAGAAAATCCCCTTAATTTTTGGCAAAAAAGCAGAAATTTCCCGTATTTTGGAGCA
The DNA here is from genome assembly GCF_963924665.1 of Micromys minutus. Lineage (NCBI taxonomy): Eukaryota > Metazoa > Chordata > Mammalia > Rodentia > Muridae > Micromys > Micromys minutus. The sequence goes on along the minus strand of NW_027667699.1, from coordinate 280,491 downwards.
AAATTGCAGAAATTCCCCTAATATTGGGGCAAAAATGCAGAAATTCCTATTATTTGGGGCAAATCGGCAGAAGTTCCCCTTATTTTCGGAAAAAGAGGCAGAAATTCCCTGTATTTTGAAGCAAAATTGCAGAAACTCCCCTAATTTTGGGGCAAAAAGGCATAAATTTCTCATATTTTGGGGCAAAAATGCAGAAATTTTTCTTATTTTGAGGTAAAAAGGCTGAAATTCCCCTTTATTGGGGGCAAAAAAGAAGAATTTCTCTTATTTTGGGGCAAAATTGCAGAAATTTCACTTGTTTCAGAGTAATAAGTCAGAAATTTTCGTTATTTTGGGGCAAAAAAAAACAGAAATTCCCTTTGTTTTGGGGGGAAAAGACAGAAATTCCACTTTTTTAGAGGCAAAAAAGCAGAAATAACTTTTATTTTGGAGTAAAAATGTAGAAATTTCCCTTTTTTATGGCAAAAAGGTATGCATTCTTCTTATTTTCGGGCAAAAAGGCAGAAATTCCCCGTATTTTCGAGCAAAATTGCAAAAATTCCCCTAATTTTAGGGCAAAAAGGCAGAAATTCCCTATATGTTGGGGCAAAAAGACAGAAATTCTCCTTATTTTGGGGCAAAACTCAGAAATTCCACTTATTTTGGGGCAAAATTCTAGAAATTTTTCTTATTTTAAAGCAAAATTGCAGAAATTTCACTTATTTTGGGGTAAAATTGCAGAAATTTCACTTATTTCAGGGAAAAAAGGCAGAAATTTTTCTTATTTTGGGGCAAAAAGGAAAAATTTCCTAATATTTTGTGGCAAAAATGCCGAAATTCCCCTTATTTTGAGGTAAAAAAGCTGAAATTTCCCTTATTTGGGGGCAAAAAGGCAGAAATTTCCCTTATTTTGGGGCAAAATTGCAGAAATTTCACTTATTTCAGGGTAATAAGTCAGAAATTTTTCTTATTTTGGGGCCAAAAGGACAGAAATTCCCTTTGTTTTGGGGGAAAAAGACAGAAATTCCACTTATTTAGAGGCAAAAAAGCAGAAATTCCCCTTATTTTGGAGCAAAAATGAAGAAATTTCCCTTTTTTATGGCAAAAAGGTATGCATTCTTCTTATTTTCGGGCAAAAAGACAGAAATTCCCTGTATTTTGAAGCAAAATTGCAGAAATTCCCCTAATTGTGGGGCAAAAAAACAGAAATTCCCTATATGTTGGGGCAAAAAGACAGAAATTCTCCTTATTTTGGGGTAAAACTCAGAAATTCCACTTATTTTGGGGGCAAAATTCCAGAAATTTCCCTTATTTTGGGGCAAAATTGCAGAAATTTTACTTATTTTGGGGCAAAATTGCAGAAATTTCACTTATTTCAGAAAAATAAGCAGAATTTATTTATTTTGGTGCAAAAAGGCAGAAATTTTTTTTATTTTGGTACAAATTGCAGAAATTTTTCTTATTTTGGGGCAAAAAGGCAGAAATCTTCATATTTTGGGGCAAAAATGCAGAAATTCCTCTTATTTTGAGGTAAAAAGGCTGAAATTTCCCTTATTTGGGGGCAAAAAGGAAGAAATTTCCCATATTTTGAGGCAAAATTGCAGAAATTTCACTTATTTCAGGATAATAAGTCAGAAATTTTCGTTATTTTGGGGCAAAAGAGACAGAAATTTCCTTTGTTTTGGGGGAAAAAAACAGAAATTCCACTTTTTTAGAGGCAAAAAAAGCAGAAATTCCTTTTATTTTGGAGTAAAAATGAAGAAATTTCCCTTTTTTGTGGCAAAAGGTATACATTCCACTTATTTTTGGGCTAAAAAGCAGAAATTACCCGTATTTTGGAGCAAAATTGCAGAAATTCCCCTAATTGTGGGGCAAGAAGGGAGAAATTCCCTATATGTTTGGGCAAAAAAAACAAATTCTCCTTATTTTGGGTCAAAACTCAGAAATTCTACTGATATTAGGGCAAAATTCCAGAAATTTCCCTTATTTTGGGGCAAAATTGCAGAAATTTCACTTATTTTTGGGCAAAATTGCAGAAATTTCACTTATTTCAGAAAAAAAAGCAGAAATTTTCTTATTTTGGTGCAAAAGGGCGGAAATTTCTTTTATTTTGGTACAAAATTGCAAAAATTTTTCTTATTTTGGGGCAAAAAGGCAGAAATCTCCCATATTTTGGGGCAAAAATGCAGAAATTTCTCTTATTTTGAGGTAAAAGGCTGAAATTCCCCTTATTTGGGGGCAAAAAGGCAGAAATTTCCCTTATTTTGAAGCAAAATTGCAGAAATTTCACTTATTTCAGGCTAATAAGTCAGAAATTTTCCTTATTTTGGGGCAAAAAAGACAGAAATTTCCTTTGTTTTGGGGGATAAAGACAGAAATACCACTTATTTAGAGGCAAAAAAGCAGAAATTCCCCTTATTTTGGAGCAAAACTGAAGAAATTTCTATTTTTTATGGCAAAAGGGTATGCATTCTTCTTATTTTCGGGCAAAAAGGCAGAAATTCCCCGTATTTTGGAGCAAAATTGCAGAAATTCCCCTAATTGTGGGGCAAGAAGGGGGAAATTCCCTATATGTTGGGGCAAAAAGACAGAAATTCTACTTATTTTGGGGCAAAACTCAGAAATTCCACTTATTTTGGTGCAAAATTCCAGAAATTTCCCTTATTTTAGGGAAAAATTGCAGAAATTTCACTTATTTTTGGGCAAAATTGCAGAAATTTAACTTATTTCAGAAAAAAATTCAGAAATTTTTCTATTTTGGTGCAAAAATGCAGAAATTTCTTTTATTTTGGTACAAAATTTCAGAAATTTTTCTTATTTTGGGGCAAAAAGGCAAAAATCCCCCATATTTTGAGGCAAAAATGCAGAAATTCCTCTTATTTTGAGGTAATAAGGCTGAAATTTCCCTTATTTGGGGGCAAAAAGGCAGAAATTTCCCTTATTTTGAGGCAAAATTGCAGAAATTTCACTTATTTCAGGGTAATAAGTCAGAAATTTTCTTTATTTTGGGGCAAAAAAGACAGAAATTCCCTTTGTTTTGGGAGAAAAAAACAGAAATTCCACTTTTTTAGAGGCAAAAAAGCAGAAATTCCTTTTATTTTGGAGTAAAAATGAAGAAATTTCCCTTTTTTAATGGCAAAAAGGTATGCATTCCACTTATTTTCGGGCAAAAAGGCAGAAATTACCCGTATTTTGGAGCAATATTGCAGAAATTCCCCTAATTGTGGGGCAAAAAGGCAGAAATTCCCTATATGTTAGGGCAAAAAGACAGAAATTCTCCTTATTTTGGGGCAAAACTCAGAAATTCTACTTATTTTGGGGCAAAATTCCAGAAATTTCCCTTATTTTGGGGCAAAATTGCAGAAATTTCACTTATTTTGGGGAAAAATTGCAGAATTTTCACTTATTTCAGGGTAATAAGTCAGAAATTTTCCTTATTTTGGGGCCAAAAAGACAGAAATTCCCTTTGTTTTGGGGGAAAAAGACAGAAATTCCACTTATTTAGAGGCAAAAAAGTAGAAATTCCTCTTATTTTGGAGCAAAATTGCAGAAATTCCCCTAATTGTGGGGCAAAAAGGCAGAAATTCCCTATATGTTGGGGCAAAAAGAAACAAATTCTCCTTATTTTGGGTCAAAACTCAGAAATTCCAGTGATTTTGGGGCACAATTCCAGAAATTTCCCGTATTTTGGGGCAAAATTGCAGAAATTTCACTTATTTTGGTGCAAAATTGCAGAAATTTCACTTATTTCAGAAAAAAAAGCAGAAATTTTCCTATTTTGGTGCAAAAAGGCAGAATTATCTTTTATTTTGGTACAAAATTGCAGAAATTTTTCTTATTTTGGGGCAAAAAGGCAGAAATCTCCCATATTTTGGGGCAAAAATGAAGATATTCCTCTTATTTTGAGGTAAAAAGGCTGAAATTTCCTTTATTTGGGGGCAAAAAGGAAGAAATTTCCCTTATTTTGAGGAAAATTGCAGAAATTTCACTTATTTCAGGGTAATAAGTCAGAAATTTTCGTTATTTTGGGGCAAAAAAGACAGAAATTCCCTTTGTTTTGGGGGAAAAAGACAGAAATTCCACTTTTTTAGAGGCAAAAAAGCAGAAATTCCTTTTATTTTGGAGTAAAAATGAAGAAATTTCTTTTTTTGTGGCAAAAGGTATACATTCAACTTATTTTTGGGCTAAAAAGCAGAAATTACCCGTATTTTGGAGCAAAATTGCAGAAAATCCCCTAATTGTGGGGCAAAAAGGCAGAAATTCCCTATATGTTAGGGCAAAAAAACAGAAATTCTCCTTATTTTGGGGCAAAACTCAGAAATTCCACTTATTTTGCGGCAAAATTCTAGAAATTTCCCTTATTTTGGGGCAAAATTGCAGAAATTTCACTTATTTTGGGGCAAAATTGCAGTAATTTCACTTATTTTGGGGCAAAATTGCAGAAATTCCAAATATTTTGTGGGAAAAATGCAGAAATTCCCCTTATTTTAAGGTAAAAAGGCAGAAATTCCCCTTATTTGGGGGTAAAAAACAGAAATTTCCCTTATTTTGGGGCAAAATTGCAGAAATTTCACTTATTTTGGGGCAAAATTGCAGAAATTTCACTTATTTCAGAAAAAAATTCAGAAATTTTCCTATTTTAGTGCAAAAAGGCAGAAATTTCTATTTTGGTACAAAATTGAAGAAATTTTTCTTTTTTTGGGGCAAAAAGGCACAAATCTCCCATATTTTGGGGAAAAAATGCAGAAATTCCTCTTATTTTGAGGTAAAAAGGTAGAAATTTCCCTTATTTGGGGGAAAAAGGCAGAAATTTCCCTTATTTTGAGGCAAAATTGCAGAAATTTCACTTATTTCAGTGTAATAAGTCAGAAATTTTCCTTATTTTGGGGCAAAAAAGACAGAAATTCCCTTTGTTTTGGGGGAAAAAGACAGAAATTCCACTTTTTTAGCGGCAAAAAAGCAGAAATTCATTTTATTTTGGAGTAAAAATGAAGAAATTTCTTTTTTTTTTTGTGGCAAAAGATATACATTCCCCTTATTTTCAGGCTAAAAAGCAGAAATTCCCCGTATTTTGGAGCAAAATTTCAGAAATTCCCCTAATTGTGGGGCAAAAAGGCAGAAATTTCCGATATGTTAGGGCAAAAAGACAGAAATTCTTTTTATTTTGGGGCTAAACTCAGAAATTCCACTTATTTTGGGGCAAAATTCCAGAAATTTCCCTTATTTTGGGGCAAAATTGCAGAAATTTCACTTATTTTGGGGCAAAATTGCAGAAATTTCACTTATTTCAGGGTAATAAGTCAGAAATTTTCCTTATTTTGGGGCCAAAAAGACAGAAATTTTCTTTGTTTTTGGGTGAAAAAGATAGGAATTCCACTTATTTAGAGGCAAAAAAGCAGAAATTCCTCTTATTTTGGAGCAAAAATGAAGAAATTTCCTTTTTTTATGGCAAAAAGGTATGCATTCTTCTTATTTTCGGGCAAAAAGGCAGAAATTCCCAGTATTTTGGAGCAAAATTGCAGAAATTCCCCTAATTGTGGGGCAAAAAGGCAGAAATTCCCTATATGTTGGGGCAAAAAGAAACAAATTCTCCTTATTTTGGGTCAAAACTCAGAAATTCCACTGATATTGGGGCAAAATTCCAGAAATTTCCCGTATTTTGGGGCAAAATTGCAGAAATTTCACTTATTTTGGGGCAAAATTGCAGAAATTTCATTATTTCAGAAAAAAAAGCAGAAATTTTTCTTATTTTGGGGCAAAAAGGCAGAAATCTCCCATATTTTGGGGTAAAATGAAGAAATTTCTCTTATTTTGAGGTAAAAATCTGAAATTCCCATTATTTGGGGGCAAAAAGGCAGAAATTTCCCTTATTTTGAGGCAAAATTGCAGAAATTTCACTTATTTCAGTGTAATAAGTCAGAAATTTTCTTTATTTTGGGGCAAAAAAGACAGAAATTCTTTTTGTTTTGAGGGAAAAAGGCAGAAATTCCACTTTTTTAGCGGCAAAAAAGCAAAAATTCATTTTATTTTGGAGTAAAAATGAAGAAATTTTTTTTTTGTGGCAAAAAGTATACATTCCCCTTATTTTCAGGCTAAAAAGCAGAAATTCCCCGTATTTTGGAGCAAAATTGCAGAAATTCCCCTAATTGTGGGGCAAAAAGGCAGAAATTGCCTATATGTTGGGGCAAAAAGACAGAAATTCTCCTAATTTTGGGGCAAAACTCAGAAATTCCACTTATTTTGGGGCAAAATTCCAGAAATTTCCCTTATTTTGGGGCAAAATTGCAGAAATTTCACTTATTTTGGGGCAAAATTGCAGAAATTTCACTTATTTCAGGGTAATAAGTCAGAAATTTTCCTTAATTTGGAGCAAAAAAACAGAAATTCTTTTTGTTTTGGGGGAAAAAGACAGAAATTTCACTTATTTAGAGGCAAAAAAGCTGAAATTCCCCTTATTTTGGAGCAAAAATGAAGAACTTTCCCTTTTTTATGGCAAAAAGGTATGCATTCTTCTTATTTTCGGGCAAAAAGGCAGAAATTCCCCGTATTTTGGAGCACAATTGCAGAAATTCCCCTAATTGTGGGGCGAAAAGGCAGAAATTCCCTATATGTCAGGGCAAAAAGACAGAAATTCTCCTTATTTTGGGGCAAAACTCAAAAATTCCACTTATTTTAAGGCAAAATTCCAGAAATTTCCTTTATTTGGGAGCAAAATTGCAGAAATTTCTGTTATTTTGGGGCAAAATTGCAGAAATTTCACTTATTTCAGAAAAAAAAGCAGAAATTTTCTTATTTTGGTGCAAAAAGGCGGAATTTTCTTTTATTTTGGTACACAATTGCAGAAATTTTTCTTATTTTGGGGCAAAAAGGCAGAAATCTCCTATATTTTGGGGCAAAAATGCAGAAATTCCTCTTATTTTGAGGTAAAAAGGCTGAAATTCCCCTTATTTGGAGTCAAAAAGGCAGAAATTTTTCTTATTTTGGGGCAAAATTGCAGAAATTTCACTTATTTCAGAGTAGTCAGTCAGAAATTTTTCTTATTTTGGGGCAAAAAAGCAGAAATTCCTTTTATTTTGGAGTAAAAATGAAGAAAATTTTTTTTTGTGGCAAATGGTATACATTCCCCTTATTTTCAGGCTATAAAGCAGAAATTACCCGTATTTTGGAGCAAAATTGCAAAAATTCCGCTAATTGTGGGGCAAAAGGGCAGAAATTCCCTGTAAGTTAGAGCAAAAAAACAGAAAATCTCCTTATTTTGTGGCAAAACTCAGAAATTCCACTTACTTTGGGGCAAAATTCCAAAAATTTCCCTTATTTTGGGCCAAAATTGCAGAAATTTCACTTATTTTGAGGCAAAATTGCATAAATTTCACTTATTTCATCAGGGTAATAAGTCAGAAATTTTCCTTATTTTGGGGCAAAAAACACAGAAATTCCCTTTGTTTTGGGGGAAAAAGACAGAAATTCCACTTTTTTAGAGGCAAAAAAGCAGAAATTCCTTTTATTTTGGAGTAAAAATGAAGAAATTTCCCTTTTTTGTGGCAAAATGTATACATTCCACTTATTTTTGGGCTAAAAAGCTGAAATTACCCGTATTTTGGAGCAAAATTTCAGAAATTCCCCTAATTGTGGGGCAAAAAGGCAGAAATTTCCGATATGTTAGGGCAAAAAGACAGAAATTCTTTTTATTTTGGGGCTAAACTCAGAAATTCCACTTATTTTGGGGCAAAATTCCAGAAATTTCCCTTATTTTGGGGCAAAATTGCAGAAATTTCACTTATTTTGGGGCAAAATTGCAGAAATTTCACTTATTTCAGGGTAATAAGTCAGAAATTTTCCTTATTTTGGGGCCAAAAAGACAGAAATTTCCTTTGTTTTTGGGTGAAAAAGATAGGAATTCCACTTATTTAGAGGCAAAAAAGCAGAAATTCCTCTTATTTTGGAGCAAAAATGAAGAAATTTCCTTTTTTTATGGCAAAAAGGTATGCATTCTTCTTATTTTCGGGCAAAAAGGCAGAAATTCCCAGTATTTTGGAGCAAAATTGCAGAAATTCCCCTAATTGTGGGGCAAAAAGGCAGAAATTCCCTATATGTTGGGGCAAAAAGAAACAAATTCTCCTTATTTTGGGTCAAAACTCAGAAATTCCACTGATATTGGGGCAAAATTCCAGAAATTTCCCGTATTTTGGGGCAAAATTGCAGAAATTTCACTTATTTTGGGGCAAAATTGCAGAAATTTCATTATTTCAGAAAAAAAAGCAGAAATTTTCTTATTTTGGTGCAAAAAGGCGGAAATTTCTTTTATTTTGGTACAAAATTGCAGAAATTTTTCTTATTTTGGGGCAAAAAGGCAGAAATCTCCCATATTTTGGGGTAAAATGAAGAAATTTCTCTTATTTTGAGGTAAAAATCTGAAATTCCCATTATTTGGGGGCAAAAAGGCAGAAATTTCCCTTATTTTGAGGCAAAATTGCAGAAATTTCACTTATTTCAGTGTAATAAGTCAGAAATTTTCTTTATTTTGGGGCAAAAAAGACAGAAATTCTTTTTGTTTTGAGGGAAAAAGGCAGAAATTCCACTTTTTTAGCGGCAAAAAAGCAAAAATTCATTTTATTTTGGAGTAAAAATGAAGAAATTTTTTTTTTGTGGCAAAAAGTATACATTCCCCTTATTTTCAGGCTAAAAAGCAGAAATTCCCCGTATTTTGGAGCAAAATTGCAGAAATTCCCCTAATTGTGGGGCAAAAAGGCAGAAATTGCCTATATGTTGGGGCAAAAAGACAGAAATTCTCCTAATTTTGGGGCAAAACTCAGAAATTCCACTTATTTTGGGGCAAAATTCCAGAAATTTCCCTTATTTTGGGGCAAAATTGCAGAAATTTCACTTATTTTGGGGCAAAATTGCAGAAATTTCACTTATTTCAGGGTAATAAGTCAGAAATTTTCCTTAATTTGGAGCAAAAAAACAGAAATTCTTTTTGTTTTGGGGGAAAAAGACAGAAATTTCACTTATTTAGAGGCAAAAAAGCTGAAATTCCCCTTATTTTGGAGCAAAAATGAAGAACTTTCCCTTTTTTATGGCAAAAAGGTATGCATTCTTCTTATTTTCGGGCAAAAAGGCAGAAATTCCCCGTATTTTGGAGCACAATTGCAGAAATTCCCCTAATTGTGGGGCGAAAAGGCAGAAATTCCCTATATGTCAGGGCAAAAAGACAGAAATTCTCCTTATTTTGGGGCAAAACTCAAAAATTCCACTTATTTTAAGGCAAAATTCCAGAAATTTCCTTTATTTGGGAGCAAAATTGCAGAAATTTCTGTTATTTTGGGGCAAAATTGCAGAAATTTCACTTATTTCAGAAAAAAAAGCAGAAATTTTCTTATTTTGGTGCAAAAAGGCGGAATTTTCTTTTATTTTGGTACACAATTGCAGAAATTTTTCTTATTTTGGGGCAAAAAGGCAGAAATCTCCTATATTTTGGGGCAAAAATGCAGAAATTCCTCTTATTTTGAGGTAAAAAGGCTGAAATTCCCCTTATTTGGAGTCAAAAAGGCAGAAATTTTTCTTATTTTGGGGCAAAATTGCAGAAATTTCACTTATTTCAGAGTAGTCAGTCAGAAATTTTTCTTATTTTGGGGCAAAAAAGCAGAAATTCCTTTTATTTTGGAGTAAAAATGAAGAAAATTTTTTTTTGTGGCAAATGGTATACATTCCCCTTATTTTCAGGCTATAAAGCAGAAATTACCCGTATTTTGGAGCAAAATTGCAAAAATTCCGCTAATTGTGGGGCAAAAGGGCAGAAATTCCCTGTAAGTTAGAGCAAAAAAACAGAAAATCTCCTTATTTTGTGGCAAAACTCAGAAATTCCACTTACTTTGGGGCAAAATTCCAAAAATTTCCCTTATTTTGGGCCAAAATTGCAGAAATTTCACTTATTTTGAGGCAAAATTGCATAAATTTCACTTATTTCATCAGGGTAATAAGTCAGAAATTTTCCTTATTTTGGGGCAAAAAACACAGAAATTCCCTTTGTTTTGGGGGAAAAAGACAGAAATTCCACTTTTTTAGAGGCAAAAAAGCAGAAATTCCTTTTATTTTGGAGTAAAAATGAAGAAATTTCCCTTTTTTGTGGCAAAATGTATACATTCCACTTATTTTTGGGCTAAAAAGCTGAAATTACCCGTATTTTGGAGCAAAATTGCAGAAATTCCCCTAATTGTGGGGCAAAATGCAGAAATTCCCTATATGTTAGGGCAAAAAGACAGAAATTCTCCTTATTTTGGGGAAAAACTCAGAAATTCCACTTATTTTGGGGCAAAATTCCAGAAATTTCTCTTATTTTGTGGCAAAATTGCCGAAATTTCACATATTTTGGGGCAAAATTGCAGAAATTTCACTTATTTCATGGTAAAAAGGCAGAAATTTTCCTCATTTTGGGGCAAAAAGGCAGAGATTCCAAATATTTTGTGGTAAAATTGCAAAAATTCCCCTTATTTTGAGGTAAAAAGGCAGAAATTCCCCTTATTTGGGGGCAAAAAGCAGAAATTTCCCTTATTCTGGGACAAAATTGCAGAAATTTCACTTATTTCAGGGTAATAAGTCAGAAATTTTCCTTATTTGGGGCAAAAAAGACAGAAATTCCTTTTGTTTTGGGGGAAAAAGTCAGAAATTCCACTTATTTAGAAGCAAAAAAGCAGAAATTCCCCTTATTTTGGAGCAAAAATGAAGAAATTTCCTTTTTTTGTGGCAAAAGGTATGCATTCTTCTTATTTTCAGGTTAAAAAGCAGAAATTCCCCGTATTTTGGAGCAAAATTGCAGAAATTCCCCTAATTGTGGGACAAAAAGGCCGAAATTCCCTATATGTTTGGGCAAAAAGACAGAAATTCTCCTTATTTTAGAGCAAAACTCAGAAATTTCACTTATTTTGACGGAAAATTGCAGAAATTTCACTTATTTCAGAAAAAAAAGCAGAAATTTTCTTAATTTGGGGCAAAAAGGCAGAAATTTCTCATATTTTGGGGCAAAAATGCAGAAAATCCCCTTATTTTGAGGTAAAAAGTCTAAAATTCCCCTTATTTGGTTGCAAAAAGCAGAAATTTCGCTTATTTTGGCGCAAAATTGCAGATATTTCATTTATTTCAGGGTAATAAGTCAGAAATTTTCCTTATTTTGGGGCAAAAAAGACACAAATTCTCTATGTTTTGGGGGAAAAAGACAGAAATTCCACTTATTTAGAGGCAAAAAAGCAGAAATTCCCCTTATTTTGGAGCGAAAATGAAGAAATTTCCCTTTTTTATGGCAAAAAGTTATGCATTCTTCTTATTTTCGGGCAAAAAGACAGAAATTCCCCGTATTTTTTAGCAAAATTGCAGAAATTCCCCTAATTGTGGGGCAAAAAGGCAGAAATTCAATATGTGTTGGGGCAAAAAGACAGAAATTCTACTTATTTTGGGGCAAAACTCAGAAATTCCACTTATTTTGGGGCAAAATTCCAGAAATTTCCCTTATTTTGGGGCAAAATTGCAGAAATTTCACTTATTTTGGGGCAAAATTGCAGAAATTTCACTTATTTCAGGGAAAAAAAGACAGAAATTTCTTTTATTTTGGTACAAAATTGCAGAAATTTTTTTTATTTTTGGCAAAAAGGCAGAAATTTCCCATATTTTGGGGCAAAAATGCAGAAATTTTCCTTATTTTGAGGTAAAAATGCTGAAATTCCCCTTATTTTGGGGCAAAAAGCAGACATTTCCCTTATTTTGGGCAAAAATTGCAGAAATTTCACTTATTTTGAGTCAAAAAGGCAGAAAATCCAATTATTTTGGGGTAAAAATGAAGAAATTCCCCTTGTTTTGAGGTAAAAAGGCTGAAATTCCCCTTTTTTGGAGGCAAAAAGGCAGAAATTTCCCGTATTTTGGGGCAAAATTGCAGAAATTCCTCTAATTTTGGGGCAAAAACGCAGAACTTCCCCTTATTTTGGGGTAAAACTGCAGAAATTTCACTTATTTCGCGGCAAAATGGCAAAAATTCACTTCATTTTCGGCGAAAAGGGAGATAATTCCCGTATTTTGGAGCAAAATTGCAGAAATTTACCTAATTTTGGGGTAAAATATGCAGTAATTTTCTTTATTTTAAGGCAAAAAGGCAGAAATTCCCCTTATTTTGTGGCAACAATCAGAAATTCCCCTTATTTTAGAAAAAATTGCAGAAATTTCCTTTATTATGGGGAAAAATTGCAGAAATTTCTTTTATTGTAAGGCAAAATTGCAGAAATTTCATTTATTTCAGAGAAAAAAACAAAAATTTTTTTTTATTTTAGGGCAAAATGCAGAAATTTCCATTATTTTGGGGATCAAAGACAGAAATTCACCTTCTTTTGGGGTAAAATTTCAAACATTTCACATATTTCAGGGCAAAAAGGCAGAAATTCCCCTTATTTGGGGGTAAAAAGGCAGAAATTCTTCATATTTTGGGTTAAAATTGCAGAAATTTCCCTTGTTTGGGGGCAAAAAGGCAGAAAATCCCCTTAATTTCGGGCAAAAAGGCAGAAATTCCCCGTATTTTGGAGCAAAATTGCAGAAATTCCCCTAATTGTGGGGCAAAAAGGCAGAAATTCCCGATATGTTGGGGCAAAGAGACAGAAATTCTCCTTATTTTCGGGCAAAACTCAGAAATTCCATTTATTTTGGGGCAAAATTCCAGAAATTTCCCTTATTTTGGGGCAAAATTGCAGAAATTTCACTTATTTCAGGGTAATAATTCAAAAATTGCTTTTATTTTGGGGCAAAAAGACAGAAATTCCGTTTACTTTTGGGTAAAAAGGCAGAAATTTCACTTATTTTGAGGTAAGAAGGCAGAAATTCCTCTTATTTTGCAGCAAAAATGAAGAAATTTCCCTTTTTTGTGGCAAAAGGTATACATTCCCCTTATTTTCGGGCAAAAAAGCAGAAATTCCCCGTATTTTGGAGCACAATTGCAGAAAATCCCCTAATTGTGGGGCAAAAAGGCAGAAATTCCCATTATTTTGATGGCAAAAAGGCAGGAATTCACCTTATTTTGGGCTAAAATTGCAGAAATTTCACATATTTCAGGGCAAAAAGGCAGAAATTTCCCTTCATTTGGGGCAAAAATGAAGAAATTTCCCTTTTTTATGGCAAAAAGGTATGCATTCCCCTTATTTTCGGCAAAAAGGCAGAAATTCCTTGTATTTTGGAGCAAAATTTCAGAAATTCCCCTAATTGTGGGGCAAAAAGGCAGAAATTCTCTTTATTTTGGGGCAAAACTCAGAAATTCCACTTATTTTGGGGCAAAATTCCAGAAATTTCCCTTATTTTGGGGCAAAATTGCAGAAATTTCACTTATTTTGGGGCAAAATTGCAGAAATTTCACTTATTTCAGGTAAAAATGGCAGAAATTTTTCTTATTTTGGGGCAAAAAGGCAGAATTTCCTAATATTTTGTGGCAAAAATGCAGAAATTCCCCTTATTTTGAGGTAAAAAGGCTTAAATTCTTCTTATTTGGGGGCAAAAAGGCAGAAATTTTTCTTATTTTGGGGCAAAATTGCAGACATTTCACTTATTTCAGGGTAATAAGTCAGAAATTTTCCTTATTTTGGGGCAAAAAAGACAGAAATTCCCTTTGTTTTGGGGGGAAAATACAGAAATTCCACTTATTTGAAGGCAAAAAGGCAGAAATTCCCCTTATTTTGGAGCAAAAATGAAGAAATTCCCCTAATTGTTGGGCTAAAAGGCAGAAATTCCCTATATGTTGGGGCAAAAAGACAGAAATTCTCCTTATTTTGGGGCAAAACTCAGAAATTCCACTTATTTTGGGGCAAAATTGCAGGAATTTCCCTTATTTTGGGTCAAAATTGCAGAAATTTCCCTTATTTGGGGCAAAATAGCAGAAATTTCACTTATTTTCAGGTAAAAAGGCTGAAATATCCTTTATTTTGGGGCAAAAAGGAAGAAATTCCCCTTATTTTGGGGCAAAATTGCCGAAATTTTCCTTATTTTGAAGCAAAAAGGCTGAAATTTTTATTTTGAGGTAAAATGCTGAAATTCCCCATATTTTGGGGAAAAAGGCAAAACTTCTTCTTATTTTGGGACAAAGAGGCACAAATTTCCCTTATTTTCGGGCAAAATTGCAGAAATTTCATTTATTTCAGGGCAAAAAGTCAGAAATTCCTTTTATTTTGGGGCAAAGAGCAGAAATTTCTTTTATTATGGTACAAAATTGAAGAAATTTTTCTTATTATGAAACAAAAAGGCAGAAAATTCCCCTTATTTTGAGGCAAAAAGCAGAAATTATTCTTATTTTGAGGTAAAATGCAGAAATTCTTTTTATTTTGGGGCTAAAAGGCAGAAATTCCCCGTATTTTGAAGCAAAATTGCAGAAATTCTCATAATTTTCGGGCAAAAAGGCAGAAATTCCCCTTATTTTGGGGCAAAAATACAGAAAATCTCCTTTATCGGGAGCAAAGAGTCAGAAATTCCCCTTATTTTGGGGCAAAATTGCAGAAATTTCCTTTACATTGGGGCAAAATTGCAGAAATTTCCCTTTTTTTGGGGCAAATTTGCAGAAATTTCCCTTATTTTGGGACAAAATTGCAGAAATTTCCCTTATTTTGGGGCAAAATTGCAGAAATTTCACTTATTTCAGAGAAAAAAGGCAGAAATTTTTTTGGGGGGGCAAAAAGGCAGAAATTTCTTTTATTTTGGTACAAAATTGCAGAAATTTTTCTTATTTTGGGGCAAAAAGTCAGAAATTCCCCATATTTTGGGGCAAAAAGGCAGAAATTCCCCTTATTTTTAGGTAAAAAGGCTGAAATTCCCCTTATTTTGGGGCAAAAAGACAGAAATTTCGTTTATTTTGGGGAAAAGGCAGAAATTGCACTTATTTTGAGTCAAAAAGGTGGAAAATCCCCTTATTTTGGGGCAAAAATGAAGAAATTTGCTTTTTTTATGGCAAAAAGGTATACATTCCCTTTATTTTCGGGCAAAAAGGCAGAAATTACCCGTATTTTGGAGCAAAATTGCAGAAATTCCTCTAATTTTTGGGCAAGAAGGCAGAAATTCCCCTTATTTTTGGGTAAAACTGCAGAAATTTCACTTATTTTACGGCAAAATGTCAGAAATTCCCCTTATTTTCGGCAAAAAAGGCAGAAAATCCCCTTATTTTAGGGCAAAATTGCAGAAATTTCCCTTATTTGGGGGCAAAAACAGAAATTTCCCTTCTTTTGAGGCAAAATTGCAGAAATTTCCCTTATTATGGGGAAAAATTGCAGAAATTTCCCTTATTTTAGGACAAAATTGCAAAAATTTCACTTATTTCAGAGAAAAAATGCAAAAATTTTTCTTATTTTGGGGCAAAAAGGCAGAAATTCCAATTATTTTGGGGCAAAAAGGCAGAAATTCACCTTATTTTGGGTTAAAATATCAGAAATTTCACATATTTCAGGGCAAAATGGCAGAAATTCCCCTTATTTGGGGGCAATAAGGCAGAAATTTCCCTTCTTTTAAGATAAAATTGCAGAAATTTCCCTTATTTGGGGGCAAAAAGGCAGAAAATCCACTTAATTTCGGGTAAAAAGGAAGAAATTCCTCGTATTTTGAAGCAAAATTGCAGAAACTCCCCTAATTTTGGGGCAAAAAGGCAGAAATTCCCTTTATTTTGGGGCAAAAATAGAGAAATTCTCCTTATTTTGGTGCAAAAATCAGAAATTTCCCTTATTTTTGGGCAAAATTATAGAAATTTCTTTTATTTTGTTACAGACTTGCAGAAATTTTTCTTATTTTGTGGCAAAAAGGCTAAAATTCTACTTATTTTGAGGTAAAATCCTGAAATTCCACATATTTTGGGGCAAAAAGGCAGAAATTCCCCTCATTTGGGAGCAAAAAGGCACATATTTCCCTTATTTTTGGGCATAATTGCAGGAATGTCATTTATTTCAGGGCAAAAAGTCAGAAATTCCTTTTATTTTGGGGCAAAAAGCAGAAATTTCTTTTATTATGGTACAAAACTGAAGAAATTTTTCATATTTTGAAACAAAAAGGCAGAAAGTTCCCCTTATTTTGAGGCAAAAGGCAGAAATTATTTTTATTTTGAGGTAAAATGCAGAAATTCTTTTTATTTTGGGGCTAAAAGGCAGAAATTCCTCGTATTTTGAAGCAAAATTGCAGAAATTCTCATAATTTTCGGGCAAAAAGGCAGAAATTCTCCCTATTTTGGGGCAAAAAGACACAAAATCTCCTTTTTCGGGAGCAAACAGTCAGAAATTCCCCTTATTTTGGGGCAAAATTGCAGAAATTTCCTTTACATTGGGGCAATATTGCAGAAATTTCCCTTATTTTGAGGCAAAATTGCAGAAATTTCACTTATTTCAGGGAAAAAAGGCGGAAATTTTTTTTTGCAGGGAAAAAAGGCAGAAATTTTTTTTATTTTGGTACAAAATTGCAGAAATTTTTATTATTTTGGGGCAAAGAGTCAGAAATTCCCCATATTTTGGTGCAAAAAGGCTGAAATTCCCCTTATGTTGAGGTAAAATCCTGAAATTCCCCATATTTTGGGGCAAAAAGGCAGAAATTCCCCTCATTTGGGGGCAAAAAGGCACAAATTTCCCTTATTTTCAGGCATAATTGCAGGAATTTCATTTATTTCAGGGCAAAAAGTCAGAAATTCCTTTTATTTTGGGGCAAAAAGCAGAAATTTCTTTTATTTTGATACAAAATTGTAGAAATTTTCCTTATTTTGGAACAAAAAGGCAAAAATTACCCATATTTTGTGGAAAAAGGCAGAAATTCTTCTTATTTTGAGGTAAAAAGGCTGAAATTCCCGTTATTTTGGGGCAAAAAGGCAGAAATTCTCTTTACTTTGTGGCAAAAAGGCAGAAATTCCCGTTAATTGGGGCAGAAAAGCAGAAATTTTCCTTATTTAAGGGCAATAGGGCAGAAATTCCCTATATTTTGTGGCAAAAATGCAGAAATTCCCCTTATTTAGAGGTAAAATGATGAAATTCCCCTTATTTTCGGCAAAAAGGCAGAAATTTCTATTATTTTGGGGCAAAATTGCAGAAATTTCAATTATTTCAGGGCAAAAAGTCAGAAATTTGCCTTATTTTGGGACAAAAAGCAGAAATTCCCCTAATTTTGGGGCCAAAAACAGAAATTCCCCTTATTTTGGGGTAAAATTGCAGAAATTTCAAATATTTCAGGGCAAAAAGGCAGAAATTCCACTTTATTTCGGACAATAACGCAGAAATTCCCCGTATTTTAAAGCTAAATTTCAGAAATTCCCCTTATATTGGTGCAAAAATGCAGAAATTCCTTTTATTTTTGTGCAATAAGGCAGATTTCCCCGTATTTTGAAGCAAAATTGCACATATTCCCCTAATTTTGAGGGAAAATGCAGAAATTCACATTATTTTGGAACAAAAAGACAGAAATTCTCCTTATTTCAGTACAAGAAGTCAGAAATTCCCCTTATTTTGGGGCAAAATTGCAGAAATTTCACTTATTTCAGAGAAAAAGCACAGAAATTTCTCTTATTTTGGGGAAAAAGGCAGAAATTTCTTTTATTTTGGTACAAAATTGCAGAAATTTTCTTTATTTTGGGGAAAATGCAGAAATTCCCCATATTTTTGGGCAAAAAGGCAGAGAAACCCTTATTTTGAGGCAAAAAGACAGAAATTCCCTTTCTTTTGTGGCAAAAAGGCAGAAATTTCCCTTATTTTGGGGCAAAATTGCAGAAATTTCACCTATTTCATGGAAATATTCAAAAATTCCTTTTATTTTGGAACAAAAAGAGAGAAATTCCGTTTATTTTTGGGTAAAAAGGCAGAAATTTCAGTTATTTTGAGGTAAGAAGGCAGAAATGCCTCTTATTTTGCGGCAAAAATGAAGAAATTTCCCTTTTTTGTGGCAAAAGGTATACATTCCCCTTATTTTTGGGCAAAAAGGCAGAAATTCCCCGTATTTTGGAGCACAATTGCAGAAAATCCCCAAATTGTGGGGCAAAAAGGCAGAAATTCCCTATATGTTGGGGCAAAAAGACAAAAATTCTCCTTATTTTGGGACAAAACTCAGAATTTCCACTTATTTTGGGGCAAAATTCCAGAAATTTCCCTTATTTTGGGGCAAAATTGCAGAAATTTCACTTATTTTGGGGCAAAATTGCAGAAATTTCCCTTATTTCAGGTAAAAATGGCAGAAATTTTTCTTATTTTGGGGCAAAAAGGCAGAAATTCCTAATATTTTGTGGCAAAAATGCAGAAATTCCCCTTATTTTGAGGTAAAAAGGCTGAAATTCCCCTTATTTGGGTGCAAAAAGGCAGAAATTTTTCTTATTTTGGGGCAAAATTGCAGACATTTCACTTATTTCAGGGTAATAAGTCAGAAATTTTCCTTATTTTGGGGCAAAAAAGACAGAAATTCCCTTAATTGTGGGGCAAAAAGGCAGAAATTCCCTATATGTTGGGGCAAAAAGACAGAAATTCTCCTTATTTTGGGGCAAAACTCAAAAATTCCACTTATTTTGGGGCAAAATTGCAGGAATTTACCTTATTTTGGGGCAAAATTGCAGAAATTTTCCTTATTTGGGGCAAAATTGCAGAAATTTAACTTATTTTCAGGTAAAAAGACTGAAATATCCTTTATTTTGGGGCAAAAAGGAAGAAATTCCCCTTATTTTGGGGCAAAATTGCAGAAATTTTTCTTATTTTAGGGCAAAAAGGCTGAAATTCTTCTTATTTTGAGGTAAAATGCTGAAATTCCCCATATTTTGGGGCAAAAGGCAAAAATTCTTCTTATTTTGGGACAAAAAGGCACAAATTTCCCTTATTTTCGGGCAAAATTGCAGAAATTTCATTTATTTCAGGGCAAAAATTCAGAAATTCCTTTTATTTTGGGGCAAAGAGCAGAAATTTCTTTTATTATGGTACAAAATTGAAGAAATTTTTCTTATTTTGAAACATAAAGGCAGAAAATTCCCCTTATTTTGAGGCAAAAGGCAGAAACTATTCTTATTTTGTGGTAAAATGCAGAAATTCCCTTTATTTTGGGGCTAGAAAGCAGAAATTCCCCGTATTTTGAAGCAAAATTGCAGAAATTCTCATAATTTTCGGGCAAAAGGCAAAAATTCTCCTTATTTTGGGGCAAAAAGACAGAAAATCTCCTTTTTTGGGAGCAAACAGTCAGAAATTTTCCTTATTTTGGGGCAAAATTGCAGAAATTTCCTTTACATTGGGGCAAAATTGCAGAAATTTCCATATTTTGGGGCAAAATTGCAGAAATTTCACTTATTTCAGGGAAAAAAGGCGAAAATTTTTTTTGGGGGGCAAAAAGGCAGAAATTTTTTTATTTTGGTACAAAATTGCAGAAATTTTTCTTATTTTGGGGCAAAAAGTCAGAAATTCCTCATATTTTGGGGCAAAAAGGCAGAAATTCCCCTTATTTTGAGGTAAAAAGGCTGTAATTCCCCTTATTTTGGGGCAAAAAGACAGAAATTTCGTTTATTTTGGGGAAAAGGCAGAAATTGCACTTATTTTGAGTCAAAAAGGTGGAAAATCCCCTTATTTTGGGGCAAAAATGAAGAAATTTGCTTTTTTTATGGCAAAAAGGTATACATTCCCTTTATTTTTGGGCAAAATGGCACAATTCCCCGTATTTTGGAGCAACATTGCAGAAATTTACCTAATTTTTGGGCAAAAAGGCAGAAATTCCCCTTATTTTGGGGTAAAACTGCAGAAATTTCACTTTTTTGCGGCAAAATGTCAGAAATTCCCCTTATTTTCGGCAAAAAAAGCAGATAATCCCCTTATTTTAGGGAAAAATTGCAGAAATTTCTCTTATTTTGGGGCAAAATTGCAGAAATTTCACTTATTTCTCGGCAAAATGTCAGAAATTCCCCTTATTTTCGGCAAAAAAGGCAGAAAATTCCCGTATTTTGGAGAATAAATTGCAGAAATTCACCTAATTTTAGGGTAAAAAAATACAGTAATTTTCTTTATTTTTGGGCAAAAAGGCAGAAATTCTCCTTATTTTTGGGCAAAAAGGCAGAAATTCTTCTTACTTTAGGGCAAAATTGCAGAAATTTTCCTTATTTGGGGGCAAAAAACAGAAATTCCCCTTATTTTGGGGCAAAATTGCAGAAATTTCCCTTATTATGGGGAAAAATTGCAGAAATTTCCCTTATTTTAGGGCAAAATTGCAGAAATTTCACTTATTTCAGAGAAAAAAAGCAAAATTTTTCTTATTTTGGGGTAAAAAGGCAGAAATTCTCATTATTTTGGGGCAAAAAGGCAGAAATTCACCTTATTTTGGGGTAAAATTGCAGAAATTTCACATATTTCAGGGCAAAAAGACAGAAATTCCCCTTATTTTGGGGCATAAAGGCAGAAATTCCCTTTATTTTGGGGCAAAAATAGGGAAATTCTCATTATTTTGGGGCAAAAATCAGAAATTTCCCTTATTTCGGGTCAAAATTTTAGAAATTTCTTTTATATTGTTACAGACTTGCAGAAATTTTTCTTATTTTGTGGCAAAAAGGCAGAAATTTCCCATATTTTGGTGCAAAAAGCCTAAAATTTCCTTTATTATGAGGTAAAATCCTGAAATTCCCCATATTTTGGGGCAAAAAGGCAGAAATTCCCCTCATTTGGAGGCAAAAATACACAAATTTCCCTTATTTTCGGGCATAATTGCAGGAATTTCATTTATTTCAGGGCAAAAAGTCAGAAATTCCTTTTATTTTGGGGCAAAAAGCAGAAATTTCTTTTATTTTGATACAAAATTGTAGAAATTTTCCTTATTTTGGAACAAAAAGGCAAAAATTACCCATATTTTGGGGAAAAAGGCAGAAATTCCCCTTATTTTGAGGTAAAAAGGCTGAAATTCCCGTTATTTTGGGGTAAAAAGGCAGAAATTCCCTTCACTTTGTGGCAAAAAGGCAGAAATTCCCGTTAATTGGGGCAGAAAAGCAGAAATTTTCCTTATTTAAGGGCAATAGGGCAGATATTCCCCATATTTTGTGGCAAAAAGGCAGAAATTCTTCTTATTTGGAGGTAAAATGATGAAATTCCCCTTTTTTTCGGCAAAAAGGCAGAAATTCCTATTATTTTGGGGCAAAATTGCAGAAATTTCCTTTATTTTGGGGCAAAATTGCAGAAATTTCCCTTATTTTGGGGCAAAATTTCAGAAATTTCACTTATTTCAGGGAAAAAGCACAGAAATTTCTCTTATTTTGGGGCAAAAAGGCAGAAATTTCTTTTATTTTGGTACAAAATTGCAGAAATTTTCTTTATTTTGGGGCAAAAATGAAGAAATTCCCCATATTTTGGGGCAAAAAGGAAGAGATTCCCCTTATCATGAGGTAAAATGCTGAAATATCCCTTATTTTGGGGCAAAAAGACAGAAAGTCCCTTTATTTTCTGGCAAAAAGGCAAAAATTTCCCTTATTTTGGGGCAAAATTGCAGAAATTTCACTTATTTCAGTGCAAAATTCAAAAATTCCTTTTATTTTTGGGCAAAAAGAGAAATTTTGTTTATTTTTGGGTAAAAAGGCAGAAATTTCACTTATTGTGAGGTAAGAAGGCAGAAATTCCTCTTATTTTGGGGCAAAAATGAAGAAATTTCCCTTTTTTTGTGGCAAAAGGTATATATTCTCCTTATTTTCGGGCAAAAAAGCAGAAATATCCCGTTTTTTGGAGCACAATTGCAGAAAATCCCCTAATTGTGGGGCAAAAAGGCAGAAATTCCCTATATGTTGGGGCAAAAAGACAGAAATTCTCCTTATTTTGGGGCAAAACTCAGAAATTCCACTTATTTTGGGGCTAAATTCCAGAAATTTCCCTTATTTTGGGGCAAATTTGCAGAAATTTCACTTATTTTGGGGCAAAATTGCAGAAATTTCACTTATTTCAGATAAAAAAAAGGCAGAAATTTTTCTTATTTTGGGGCAAAAAGGCAGAAATTCCTAATATTTTGTGGCAAAAATGCAGAAATTCCCTTTATTTTGAGGTAAAAAGGCTGAAATTCCCCTTATTTGGGGGCAAAAAGGCAGAAATTTCCCTTATTTTGGGGCAAAATTGCAGAAATTTCACTTATTTCAGGGCAAAATTCAAAAATTCCTTTTATTTTGGGGCTAAAAGTCAGAAATTCCGTTTATTTTTGGGTAAAAAGGCAGAAATTTCACTTATATTGAGGTAAGAAGGCAGAATTTCCTCTTATTTTGGTGCAAAAATGAAGAAATTTCCCATTTTTGTGGCAAAAGGTATATATTCCCCTTATTTTCGGGCAAAAAAGCAGAAATATCCCGTTTTTTGGAGCACAATTGCAGAAAATCCCCTAATTGTGGGGCAAAAAGGCAGAAATTCCCTATATGTTGGGGCAAAAAGACAGAAATTCTCCTTATTTTGGGGCAAAACTCAGAAATTCCACTTATTTTGGGGCAAAATTCCAGAAATTTCCCTTATTTTGGGGCAAAATTGCAGAAATTTTACTTATTTTGGGGCAAAAATGCAGAAATTTCACTTATTTCAGGTAAAAATGGCAGAAATTTTTCTTATTTTGGGGCAAAAAGGCAGAAATTCCTAATATTTTGTGGCAAAAATGCAGAAATTCCCCTTATTTTGAGGTAAAAAGGCTGAAATTCCCCTTATTTGGGGGCAAAAAGGCAGAAATTTCCCTTATTTTGGGGCAAAATTGCAAACATTTCACTTATTTCAGGGTAATAATTCAGAAATTTTCCTTATTTTGGGGCAAAAAACACAGAAATTCCCTTTGTTTTGGAAGGAAAATACAGAAATTCCACTTCTTTAGAGGCAAAAAGGCAGAAATTCCCCTTATTTTGAAGCAAAAATGAAGAAATTCCCCTAATTGTTGGGCAAAAAGGCAGAAATTCCCTATATGTTGGGGCAAAAAGACAGAAATTCTTATTTTGGGACAAAACTCAGAAATTCCACTTATTTTGGGGCAAAATTGCAGGAATTTACCTTATTTTGAGGCAAAATTGCAGAAATTTCCCTTATTTGGGGCAAAATTGCAGAAATTTCACTTATTTTCAGGTAAAAAGGCTGAAATATCCTTTATTTTGGGGCAAAAAGGAAGAAATTCCCCTTATTTTGGGGCAAAATTGCAGAAATTTTCTTTATTTTGGGGCAAAAAGGCTGAAATTCTTATTTTGAGGTAAAATGCTGAAATTCCCCATATTTTGGGGCAAAAGGCAAAACTTCTTCTTATTTTGGGGCAAAAAGGCACAAATTTCTCTTATTTTCGGGCAAAATTGCAGAAATTTCATTTATTTCAGGGCAAAAAGTCAGAAATACCTTTTATTTTGGGGCAAAGAGCAGAAATTTCTTTTATTATGGTACAAAATTGAAGAAATTTATCTTATTTTGAAACAAAAAGGCAGAAAATTCCCCTTATTTTGAGGCAAAAGGCAGAAATTATTCTCAATTTGAGGTAAAATGCTGAAATTCCCTTTATTTTGGGGCTAAAAAACAGAAATTCCCTGTATTTTGAAGCAAAATTGCAGAAATTCTCATAATTTTTGGGCAAAAAGGCAGAAATTCTCCTTATTATGGGGCAAAAAGACAGAAAATCTCCTTTTTCGGGAGCAAACAGTCAGAAATTCCCCTTATTTTGGGGCAAAATTGCAGAAATTTCCTTTACATTGGGGCAAAATTGCAGAAATTTCCCTTATTTTGGGGCAAAACTGAAGGAATTTTCTTTTTTTATGGCAAAAATGTATGCATTCTTCTTATTTTCGGGCAAAAAGGCAGAAATTCCCCTATTTTGGAGCAAAATTGCAGAAATTCCCCTAATTGTGGGGCAAAAAGGGAGAAATTCCCTATATGTTGTGGCAAAAAGACAGAAATTCTCCTTATTTTGGGGCAAAACTCAGAAATTCCACTTATTTTAGGGCAAAATTCCAGGAATTTCCCTTATTTTGGGGCAAAATTGCAGAAATTTCACTTATTTTGGAGCAAAATTGCAGAAATTTCACTTATTTCAGAAAAAAAGCAGAAATTTTCTTATTTTGGTGCAAAAAGGCAGAAATTTCTTTTATTTTGGTACAAAATTGCATAAATTATTCTTATTTTGGAAGAAAAAGGCAGAAATCTCCCATATTTTGGGGCAAAAATGCAGCAATTCCTCTTATTTTGAGGTAACAAGGCTTAAATTCCCCTTATTTGGGGGGAAAAAGGCAGAAATTTCCCTTATTTTCGAGCAAAATTGCAGAAATTTCACTTATTTCAGGGTAATAAGTCAGAAATTTTCCTTATTTTGGGGCAAAAAAGACAGAAATTCCCTTTGTTTTTGGGGATAAAGACAGAAATTCCACTTATTTAGAGACAAAAATGCAAAAATTCCCCTTATTTTGGAGCAAAACTGAAGAAATTTCTATTTTTTATGGCAAAAAGGTATGCATTATTCTTATTTTCGGGCAAAAAGGCAGAAATTCCCCTATTTTGGAGCAAAATTGCAGAAATTCCCCTAATTGTGGGGCAAAAAGGGAGAAATTCCCTATATGTTGGGGCAAAAAGACAGAAATTCTCCTTATTTTGGGGCAAAACTCAGAAATTCCACTTATTTTGGTGCAAAATTCCAGAAATTTCCCTTATTTTGGGGAAAAATTGCAGAAATTTCACTTATTTTGGGGCAAAATTGCAGAAATTTAACTTATTTCAGAAAAAAATTCAGAAATTTTCCTATTTTGGTGCAAAAAGGCAGAAATTTCTTTTATTTTGGTACAAAATTGCAGAAATTTTTCTTATTTTGGGGCAAAAAGGCAGAAATCCCCATATTTTGGGGCAAAAAAGCAGAAATTCCTCTTATTTTGAGGTAAAAAGGCTGAAATTTCCCTTATTTGGGGGCAAAAAGGCAGAAATTTCCATTATTTTGAGGCAAAATTGCAGAAATTTCACTTATTTCAGAGTAATAAGTCAGAAATTTTCCTTTTTTTGGGGCAAAAAACACAGAAATTCCCTTTGTTTTGGGGGAAAAAGACAGAAATTCCACTTTTTTAGAGGCAAAAAAGCAGAAATTCCTTTTATTTTGGAGTAAAAATGAAGAAATTTCCCTTTTTTGTGGCAAAATGTATACATTCCACTTATTTTTGGGCTAAAAAGCTGAAATTCCCGGTATTTTGGAGCAAAATTGCAGAAATTCCCCTAATTGTGGGGCAAAATGCAGAAATTCCCTATATGTTAGGGCAAAAAGACAGAAATTCTCCTTATTTTGGGGCAAAACTCAGAAATTCCCCTTATTTTGGGGCAAAATTCCAGAAATTTCCCTTATTTTGTGGCAAAATTGCCGAAATTTCACTTATTTTGGGGCAAAATTGCAGAAATTTCACTTATTTCATGGTAAAAAGGCAAAAATTTTCCTCATTTTGGGGCAAAAATGAAGAAATTCCAAATATTTTGTGGCAAAAATGCAAAAATTCCCCTTATTTTGTGATAAAAAGGGAGAAATTTCCCTTATTTGGGGGCAAAAAGCAGAAATTTCCCTTATTTGGGGGCAAAATTGAAGAAATTTCACTTATTTCAGGGTAATAAGTCAGAAATTTTCCTTTTTGGAGCAAAAAAAACAGAAATTCCTTTTGTTTTGGGGGAAAAAGTCAGAAATTCCACTTATTTAGAAGCAAAAAAGCAGAAATTCCCCTTATTTTGGAGCAAAAATGAAGAAATTTTTTTTTTGTGGCAAAAGGTATGCATTCTTCTTATTTTCAGGCTAAAAAGCAGAAATTCCCCGTATTTTGGAGCAAAATTGCAGAAATTCCCCTAATTGTGGGGCAAAAAGACAGAAATTCTTTTTATTTTGGGGCAAAACTCAGAAATTCCACTTATTTTGGGACAAAATTCCAGAAATTTCACTTATTTTGGGGCAAAATTGCAGAAATTTCACTTATTTTGGCAAAATTGCAGAAATTTCAATTATTTCAGAAAAAAAGCAGAAATTTTCTTATTTTGGTGCAAAAAGGCAGAAATTTCTTTTATTTTGGTACAAAATTGCAGAAATTTTTCTTATTTGGGGGCAAAAAGCAGAAATCCCCTATATTTTGGGGCAAAAATGCATAAATTCCTCTTATTTTGAGGTAAAAAGGCTGAAATTTCCCTTATTTGGGGGCAAAAAGACAGAAATTTCCCTTATTTTGAGGCAAAATTGCAGAAATTTCACTTATTTCAGGGTAATAAGTCAGAAATTCATCTTACTTTGGGGCAAAATACAGAAATTCCCTTTGTTTTGGGGGAAAAAGACAGAAATTCCACTTATTTAGAGGCAAAAAAGCAGAAATTCTTCTTTATTGGAGCAAAAATGAAGAAATTTATCTTTTTTTGTGGCAAAAGGTATACATTCCGCTTATTTTCGGGCTAAAAAGCAGAAATTCCCCGTATTTTGGATCAAAATTGCAGAAATTCCCCTTATTTTGGAGCAAAAATAAAGAAATTTGCGTTTTTTATGGCAAAAAGCTATGCATTCTTCTTATTTTCGGACAAAAAGGCAGAAATTCCCCGTATTTTGAAGCAAAATTGCAGAAATTCCCCTAATGGTGGGGCAAGAAGGGAGAAATTCCCTATATGTTGTGGCAAAAAGACAGAAATTCTCCTTATTTTGGGGCAAAACTCAGAAATTCCACTTATTTTAGGGAAAAATTCCAGAAATTTCCCTTATTTTGGGGCAAAATTGCAGAAATTTCACTTATTTCAGAAAAAAAGCAGAAATTTTCTTATTTTGGTGCAAAAAGGCAGAAATTTCTTTTATTTTGGTACAAAATTGCATAAATTATTCTTATTTTGGAAGAAAAAGGCAGAAATCTCCCATATTTTGGGGCAAAAATGCAGCAATTCCTCTTATTTTGAGGTAACAAGGCTTAAATTCCCCTTATTTGGGGGGAAAAAGGCAGAAATTTCCCTTATTTTCGAGCAAAATTGCAGAAATTTCACTTATTTCAGGGTAATAAGTCAGAAATTTTCCTTATTTTGGGGCAAAAAAGACAGAAATTCCCTTTGTTTTTGGGGACAAAGACAGAAATTCCACTTATTTAGAGACAAAAAAGCAAAAATTCCCCTTATTTTGGAGCAAAACTGAAGAAATTTCTATTTTTTATGGCAAAAAGGTATGCATTATTCTTATTTTCGGGCAAAAAGGCAGAAATTCCCCTATTTTGGAGCAAAATTGCAGAAATTCCCCTAATTGTGGGGCAAAAAGGGAGAAATTCCCTATATGTTGGGGCAAAAAGACAGAAATTCTCCTTATTTTGGGGCAAAACTCAGAAATTCCACTTATTTTGGTGCAAAATTCCAGAAATTTCCCATATTTTGGGGGAAAATTGCAGAAATTTCACTTATTTTGGGGCAAAATTGCAGAAATTTAACTTATTTCAGAAAAAAATTCAGAAATTTTCCTATTTTGGTGCAAAAAGGCAGAAATTTCTTTTATTTTGGTACAAAATTGCAGAAATTTTTCTTTTTTGGGGGCAAAAAGGCAGAAATCCCCATATTTTGGGGCAAAAAAGCAGAAATTCCTCTTATTTTGAGGTAAAAAGGCTGAAATTTCCCTTATTTGGGGGCAAAAAGGCAGAAATTTCCTTTATTTTGAGGCAAAATTGCAGAAATTTCACTTATTTCAGAGTAATAAGTCAGAAATTTTCCTTTTTTTGGGGCAAAAAACACAGAAATTCCCTTTGTTTTGGGGGAAAAAGACAGAAATTCCACTTTTTTAGAGGCAAAAAAGCAGAAATTCCTTTTATTTTGGAGTAAAAATGAAGAAATTTCCTTTTTTTGTGGCAAAATGTATACATTCCACTTATTTTTGGGCTAAAAAGCTGAAATTCCCCGTATTTTGGAGCAAAATTGCAGAAATTCCCCTAATTGTGGGGCAAAATGCAGAAATTCCCTATATGTTAGGGCAAAAAGACAGAAATTCTCCTTATTTTGGGGCAAAACTCAGAAATTCCACTTATTTTAGGGAAAAATTCCAGAAATTTCCCTTATTTTGGGGCAAAATTGCAGAAATTTCACTTATTTCAGAAAAAAAGCAGAAATTTTCTTATTTTGGTGCAAAAAGGCAGAAATTTCTTTTATTTTGGTACAAAATTGCATAAATTATTCTTATTTTGGAAGAAAAAGGCAGAAATCTCCCATATTTTGGGGCAAAAATGCAGCAATTCCTCTTATTTTGAGGTAACAAGGCTTAAATTCCCCTTATTTGGGGGGAAAAAGGCAGAAATTTCCCTTATTTTCGAGCAAAATTGCAGAAATTTCACTTATTTCAGGGTAATAAGTCAGAAATTTTCCTTATTTTGGGGCAAAAAAGACAGAAATTCCCTTTGTTTTTGGGGATAAAGACAGAAATTCCACTTATTTAGAGACAAAAATGCAAAAATTCCCCTTATTTTGGAGCAAAACTGAAGAAATTTCTATTTTTTATGGCAAAAAGGTATGCATTATTCTTATTTTCGGGCAAAAAGGCAGAAATTCCCCTATTTTGGAGAAAAATTGCAGAAATTCCCCTAATTGTGGGGCAAAAAGGGAGAAATTCCCTATATGTTGGGGCAAAAAGACAGAAATTCTCCTTATTTTGGGGCAAAACTCAGAAATTCCACTTATTTTAGGGAAAAATTCCAGAAATTTCCCTTATTTTGGGGCAAAATTGCAGAAATTTCACTTATTTCATAAAAAAAGCAGAAATTTTCTTATTTTGGTGCAAAAAGGCAGAAATTTCTTTTATTTTGGTACAAAATTGCATAAATTATTCTTATTTTGGAAGAAAAAGGCAGAAATCTCCCATATTTTGGGGCAAAAATGCAGCAATTCCTCTTATTTTGAGGTAACAAGGCTTAAATTCCCCTTATTTGGGGGGAAAAAGGCAGAAATTTCCCTTATTTTCGAGCAAAATTGCAGAAATTTCACTTATTTCAGGGTAATAAGTCAGAAATTTTCCTTATTTTGGGGCAAAAAAGACAGAAATTCCCTTTGTTTTTGGGGATAAAGACAGAAATTCCACTTATTTAGAGACAAAAATGCAAAAATTCCCCTTATTTTGGAGCAAAACTGAAGAAATTTCTATTTTTTATGGCAAAAAGGTATGCATTATTCTTATTTTCGGGCAAAAAGGCAGAAATTCCCCTATTTTGGAGAAAAATTGCAGAAATTCCCCTAATTGTGGGGCAAAAAGGGAGAAATTCCCTATATGTTGGGGCAAAAAGACAGAAATTCTCCTTATTTTGGGGCAAAACTCAGAAATTCCACTTATTTTGGTGCAAAATTCCAGAAATTTCCCTTATTTTGGGGAAAAATTGCAGAAATTTCACTTATTTTGGGGCAAAATTGCAGAAATTTAACTTATTTCAGAAAAAAATTCAGAAATTTTCCTATTTTGGTGCAAAAAGGCAGAAATTTCTTTTATTTTGGTACAAAATTGCAGAAATTTTTCTTTTTTTGGGGCAAAAAGGCAGAAATCCCCATATTTTGGGGCAAAAAAGCAGAAATTCCTCTTATTTTGAGGTAAAAAGGCTGAAATTTCCCTTATTTGGGGGCAAAAAGGCAGAAATTTCCTTTATTTTGAGGCAAAATTGCAGAAATTTCACTTATTTCAGAGTAATAAGTCAGAAATTTTCCTTTTTTTGGGGCAAAAAACACAGAAATTCCCTTTGTTTTGGGGGAAAAAGACAGAAATTCCACTTTTTTAGAGGCAAAAAAGCAGAAATTCCTTTTATTTTGGAGTAAAAATGAAGAAATTTCCCTTTTTTGTGGCAAAATGTATACATTCCACTTATTTTTGGGCTAAAAAGCTGAAATTCCCCGTATTTTGGAGCAAAATTGCAGAAATTTCCCTAATTGTGGGGCAAAATGCAGAAATTCCCTATATGTTAGGGCAAATAGGCAGAAATTCTCCTTATTTTGGGGCAAAACTCAGAAATTCCCCTTATTTTGGGGCAAAATTCCAGAAATTTCCCTTATTTTGTGGCAAAATTGCCGAAATTTCACTTATTTTGGGGCAAAATTGCAGAAATTTCACTTATTTCATGGTAAAAAGGCAAAAATTTTCCTCATTTTGGGGCAAAAATGAAGAAATTCCAAATATTTTGTGGCAAAAATGCAAAAATTCCCCTTATTTTGTGATAAAAAGGGAGAAATTTCCCTTATTTGGGGGCAAAAAGCAGAAATTTCCCTTATTTGGGGGCAAAATTGAAGAAATTTCACTTATTTCAGGGTAATAAGTCAGAAATTTTCCTTTTTTGGAGCAAAAAAAACAGAAATTCCTTTTGTTTTGGGGGAAAAAGTCAGAAATTCCACTTATTTAGAAGCAAAAAAGCAGAAATTCCCCTTATTTTGGAGCAAAAATGAAGAAATTTTTTTTTTGTGGCAAAAGGTATGCATTCTTCTTATTTTCAGGCTAAAAAGCAGAAATTCCCCGTATTTTGGAGCAAAATTGCAGAAATTCCCCTAATTGTGGGGCAAAAAGACAGAAATTCTTTTTATTTTGGGGCAAAACTCAGAAATTCCACTTATTTTGGGACAAAATTCCAGAAATTTCACTTATTTTGGGGCAAAATTGCAGAAATTTCACTTATTTTGGCAAAATTGCAGAAATTTCAATTATTTCAGAAAAAAAGCAGAAATTTTCTTATTTTGGTGCAAAAAGGCAGAAATTTCTTTTATTTTGGTACAAAATTGCAGAAATTTTTCTTATTTGGGGGCAAAAAGCAGAAATCCCCTATATTTTGGGGCAAAAATGCATAAATTCCTCTTATTTTGAGGTAAAAAGCCTGAAATTTCCCTTATTTGAGGGCAAAAGGACAGAAATTTCCCTTATTTTGAGGCAAAATTGCAGAAATTTCACTTATTTCAGGGTAATAAGTCAGAAATTCATCTTACTTTGGGGCAAAAAACAGAAATTCCCTTTGTTTTGGGGGAAAAAGACAGAAATTCCACTTATTTAGAGGCAAAAAAGCAGAAATTCTTCTTTATTGGAGCAAAAATGAAGAAATTTATCTTTTTTTGTGGCAAAAGGTATACATTCCGCTTATTTTCGGGCTAAAAAGCAGAAATTCCCCGTATTTTGGATCAAAATTGCAGAAATTCCCCTTATTTTGGAGCAAAAATAAAGAAATTTCCCTTTTTTATGGCAAAAAGCTATGCATTCTTCTTATTTTCGGGCAAAAAGGCAGAAATTCCCCGTATTTTGGAGCAAAATTGCAGAAATTCCCCTAATTGTGGGGCAAAAAGGCAGAAATTCCCTATATGTTGGGGCAAAAACACAGAAATTCTCCTTATTTCGGGGCAAAACTCAGAAATTGCACTTATTTTGGGACAAAATTCCAGAAATTTCCCTTATTTTAGGGCAAAATTGCAGAAATTTCACTTATTTTGGGGCAAAATTGCAGAAATTTCACATATTTCAGAAAAAAAGCAGAATTTATTTATTTTGGTGCAAAAAGGCAGAAATTTCTTTTATTTTGGTACAAAATTACAGAAATTTTTCTTATTTTGGGGCGAAAAGGCAGAAATCTCCCATATTTTGGGGCAAAAATGCAGAAATTTCTCTTATTTTGAGGTAAAAAGGCTGAAATTCCCCTTATTTGGGGGCAAAAAGGCAGAAATTTCCCTTATTTTGGGGCAAAATTGCAGAAATTTCACTTATTTCAGGGTAATAAGTCAGAAATTGTTTTTACTTTGGGGCAAAAAAGACAGAAATTCTCTTTGTTTTGGGGGAAAAAGACAGAAATTCCACTGATTTAGAGGCACAAAAGCAGAAATTCCCCTTATTTTGGAGCAAAACTGAAGAAATTTCCCTTTTTTATGGCAAAAAGGTATGCATTCTTCTTACTTTCGCGCAAAAAGGCAGAAATTCCCCGTATTTTGAAGCAAAATTGCAGAAATTCCCCTAATGGTGGGGCAAGAAGGGAGAAATTCCCTATATTTTGGGGCAAAAAGACAGAAATTCTCCTTATTTTGGGGCAAAACTCAGAAATTCCACTTATTTTGGTGCAAAATTCCAGAAATTTCCCTTATTTGGGGGCAAAATTGCAGAAATTTCACTTATTTTGGGGCAAAATTGCAGAAATTTAACTTATTTAAGAAAAAAATTCAGAAATTTTTCTATTTTGGTGCAAAAAGGCAGAAATTTTTTTTATTTTGATACAAAATTGCAGAAATTTTTCTTTTTTTGGGGCAAAAAGGCAGAACTCACTATATATTGGGGCAAAAATGCAGAAATTCCTCTTATTTTGAGGAAAAAAGGCGAAATTTCCCTTATTTGGGGGCAAAAGGCAGAAATTTCCCTTATTTTGAGGCAAAATTGCAGAAATTTCACTTATTTCAGTGTAATAAGTCAGAAATTTTCCTTATTTTGGGGCAAAAAAGACAAAAATTCCCTTTGTTTTGGGGGAAAAAGACAGAAATTCCACTTTTTTAGAGGCAAAAAAGCAGAAATTCCTTTTATTTTGGAGTAAAAATGAAGAAATTTCCCTTTTTTGTGGCAAAAGGTATACATTCCACTTATATTTGAGCTAGAAAGCAGAAATTACCCGTATTTTGGAGCAAAATTGCAGAAATTTCCCTAATTGTGGGGCAAAAAGGCAGAAATTCCCTATATGTTAGGGCAAAAAGACAGAAATTCTCCTTATTTTGGGGCAAAACTCAGAAATTCCACATATTTTGGGGCAAAATTCCAGAAATTTCCCTAATTTTGTAGCAAAATTGCAGAAATTTCACTTATCTTGGGGCAAAATTGCAGAAATTTCACTTATTTCATAGTAAAAAGGCAGAAATTTTCCTTATTTTTGGGCAAAAATGCAGAGATTCCAAATATTTTGTGGTAAAAATGCAAAAAATCCCCTTATTTTGAGGTAAAAAGGCAGAAATTCCCCTTATTTGGGGGCGAAAAGCAGAAATTTTCCTTATTCTGGGGCAAAATTGCAGAAATTTCACTTATTTCAGGGTAATAAGTCAGAAATTTTCCTTATTTCGGGCAAAAAAGACAGAAATTCCCTTTGTTTTGGGAAAAAAAGACAGAAATTCCACTTATTTAGAAGCAAAAAAGCAGAAATTTCCCTTATTTTGGTGCAAAAATGAAGAAATTTCCCTTTTT
This sequence comes from Micromys minutus, assembly GCF_963924665.1. NCBI lineage: Eukaryota > Metazoa > Chordata > Mammalia > Rodentia > Muridae > Micromys > Micromys minutus. Next base: position 247,422 of record NW_027667699.1, on the reverse strand, counting down.
TGTGGCAAAAGGTATACATTCCCCTTATTTTCAGGCTAAAAAGCAGAAATTCCCCGTATTTTGGAGCAAAATTGCATAAATTCCCCTAATTGTGGGGCAAAAAGGCAGAAATTCCCTATATGTTGGGGCAAAAAGACAGAAATTCTCTTTATTTTGGGGCAAAACTCAGAAATACCACTTATCTTGGGGCAAAATTCCAGAAATATCACTTATTTTGGGGCAAAATTGCAGAAATTTCACTTATTTTGGGGCAAAATTGCAGAAATTTAACTTATTTCAGAAAAAAAAGCAGAAATTTTCTTATTTTGATGCAAAAGGCAGAAATTTCTTTTATTTTGGTACAAAATTGCAGAAATTTTTCTTATTTGGGGGCAATAAGGCATAAATCTCTTATATTTTGGGGCAAAAATGCATAAGTTCCTCTTATTTTGAGGTAAAAAGGCTGAAATTCCCCTTATTTGGGGGCAAAAAGGCAGAAATTTCCCTTATTTTGAGGCAAAATTGCAGAAATTTCACTTATTTCAGGGTAATAAGTCAGAAACTTTCCTTATTTTGGGGCAAAAAACAGAAATTTCCTTGGTTTGGGGGAAAAAGACAGAAATTCCACTTAGTTAGAGGCAAAAAAGCAGAAATTCTTCTTATTTTGAAGCAAAAATGAAGAAATTTATCTTTTTTGTGGCAAAAGGTATACATTCCCCTTATTTTCGGGCTAAAAAGAAGAAATTCCCCGTATTTTGGAGCAAAATTGAAGAAATTCCCCTTATTTTGGAGCAAAAATGAAGAAATTTCCCTTTTTTATGGCAAAAAGGTATGCATTCTTTATATATTCGTGCAAAAAGGCAGAAATTCCCCGTATTTTGGAGCAAAATTGCAGAAATTCCCCTAAATGTGGGGCAAAAATGCAGAAATTCCCTATATTTTTAGGACAAAAAGAGAGAAATTCTCCTTATTTTGGGGCAAAACTCAGAAATTCCACTTATTTTGGGGCAAAATTCCAGAAATTTCCCTTATTTAGGGGCAAAATTCCAGAAATTTCACTTATTTTGGGGCAAAATTGCAGAAATTTCACTTATTTCAGAGACAAAAAGCAGAAATTTTCCTTATTTTGGTGCAAAAAGGCAGAAATTCCTAATATTTTGTGGGAAAAAGGCAGAAATTCCCCTTATTTTGAGGTAAAAAAGCTGAAATTCCCCTTCATTGGGGGCAAAAAGGCAGAAATTTCCCTTATTTTGGGGCAAAATTGCAGAAATTTCACTTATTTCAGGGTAATAAGTCAGAAATTTTCCTTATTTTGGGGCCAAATGACAGAAATTTTCTTTGTTTTGGGGGGAAAAGACAGAAATTCCACTTATTTAGAGGCAAAAAAGCATAAATTCCCCTTATTTTGGAGCAAAAATGAAGAAATTTCCCTTTTTTATGGCAAAAAGTTATGCATTCTTTATATTTTCGGGCAAAAAAGCAGAAATTCCCCGTATTTTGGAGCAAAATTGCAGAAATTCCCCTAATTGTGGGGCGAAAAGGCAGAAATTCCCTGTATGTTGAGGCAAAAAGACAGAAATTCTCCTTATTTTGGGGCAAAACTCAGAAATTCCACTTATTATGGGGCAAAATTGCAGAAATTTCACTTATTTCAGGGTAATAAGTCAGAAATTTTCCTTATTTTGGGGCAAAAAAGACAAAAATTCCCTTTGTTTTGAAGGATAAAGACAGAAATTCCACTTATTTAGAGGCAAAAAAGCAGAAATTCCCCTTATTTTGGAGCAAAACTGAAGAAATTTCTCTTTTTTATGGCAAAAAGGTATGCATTCTTCTTATTTTCGGGCAAAAGGCAGAAATTCCCCGTATTTTGGATCAAAATTGCAGAAATTCCCCTAATTGTGGGGCAAAACGGCAGAAATTCCCTATATGTTGGGGCAAAAAGACAGAAATTCTCCTTATTTCGGGGCAAAACTCAGAAATTCCACTTATTTTGGGGCAAAATTCCAGAAATTTCTCTTATTTTGGGGCAAAATTGCAGAAATTTCACTTATTTTGAAGCAAAATTGCAATAATTTCACTTATTTAAAAAAAATTCAAAAATTTTCCTATTTTGGTGAAAAAAGGCAGAAATTTCTTTGATTTTGGTACAAAATTGCAGAAATTTTTCTCATTTTGGGGCAAAAAGGCAGAAATCTCCCATATTTTGGGGCAAAAATGCAGAAATTCCCCTTATTTTGAGGTAAAAAGGCTGAAATTCCCATTATTTGGGGGCAAAAAGGCAGAAATTTCCCTTATTTTGAGGCAAAATTGCAGAAATTTCACTTATTTCATTGTAATAAGTCAGAAATTTTCCTTATTATGTGGCAAAAAAGACAGAAATTCCCTTTGTTTTGGGGGAAAAAGACAGAAATTCCACTATTTTAGAGGCAAAAAAGCAGAAATTCCTTTTATTTTGGAGTAAAAATGAAGAAATTTCCGTTTTTTGTGGCAAAAGGTATACATTCCACTTATTTTTGGGCTAAAAAGCAGAAATTCCCCGTATTTTGGAGCAAAATTGCAGAAATTCCCCTAATTGTGGGGCAAAAAGGCAGAAATTCCCTATATGTTGGGGCAAAAAGACAGAAATTCTCCTTATTTTGGGGCAAAACTCAGAAATTCCACTTATTTTGGGGCAAAATTCCAGAAATTTCCCTTATTTTGGGGCAAAATTGCAGAAATAACACTTATTTTGGGGCAAAATTGCAGAAATTTCACTTATTTCAGGGAAAAAAGGCAGAAATTTTTCTTATTTTGGGGCAAAAAAACAGAAATTTCTTTTATTATGTGGCAAAAATGCAGAAATTCCCCTTCTTTTGAGGTAAAAAAGCTGAAATTTCCCTTATTTAATGGCAAAAAGGCAGAAATTTCCTTTATTTTGGGGCAAAATTGGAGAAATTTCACTTATTTCAGGGCAAAAAGTCAGAAATTTGCCTTATTTTGGGACAAAAAGCAGAAATTCCCCTAATTTTGGGGCCAAAAACAGAAATTCCCCTTATTTTGGGGTAAAATTGCAGAAATTTCAAATATTTCAGGGCAAAAAGGCAGAAATTCCACTTTATTTCGGACAATAACGCAGAAATTCCCCGTATTTTAAAGCTAAATTTCAGAAATTCCCCTTATATTGGTGCAAAAATGCAGAAATTCCTTTTATTTTTGTGCAATAAGGCAGATTTCCCCGTATTTTGAAGCAAAATTGCACATATTCCCCTAATTTTGAGGGAAAATGCAGAAATTCACATTATTTTGGAACAAAAAGACAGAAATTCTCCTTATTTCAGTACAAGAAGTCAGAAATTCCCCTTATTTTGGGGCAAAATTGCAGAAATTTCACTTATTTCAGAGAAAAAGCACAGAAATTTCTCTTATTTTGGGGAAAAAGGCAGAAATTTCTTTTATTTTGGTACAAAATTGCAGAAATTTTCTTTATTTTGGGGAAAATGCAGAAATTCCCCATATTTTTGGGCAAAAAGGCAGAGAAACCCTTATTTTGAGGCAAAAAGAGAGAAATTCCCTTTCTTTTGTGGCAAAAAGGCAGAAATTTCCCTTATTTTCGGGCAAAATTGCAGAAATTTCACCTATTTCAGGGAAATATTCAAAAATTCCTTTTATTTTGGAACAAAAAGAGAGAAATTCCGTTTATTTTTGGGTAAAAAGGCAGAAATTTCAGTTATTTTGAGGTAAGAAGGCAGAAATGCCTCTTATTTTGGGGCAAAAATGAAGAAATTTCCCTTTTTTGTGGCAAAAGGTATACATTCCCCTTATTTTTGGGCAAAAAGGCAGAAATTCCCCGTATTTTGGAGCACAATTGCAGAAAATCCCCAAATTGTGGGGCAAAAAGGCAGAAATTCCCTATATGTTGGGGCAAAAAGACAAAAATTCTCCTTATTTTGGGACAAAACTCAGAATTTCCACTTATTTTGGGGCAAAATTCCAGAAATTTCCCTTATTTTGGGGCAAAATTGCAGAAATTTCACTTATTTTGGGGCAAAATTGCAGAAATTTCCCTTATTTCAGGTAAAAATGGCAGAAATTTTTCTTATTTTGGGGCAAAAAGGCAGAAATTCCTAATATTTTGTGGCAAAAATGCAGAAATTCCCCTTATTTTGAGGTAAAAAGGCTGAAATTCCCCTTATTTGGGTGCAAAAAGGCAGAAATTTTTCTTATTTTGGGGCAAAATTGCAGACATTTCACTTATTTCAGGGTAATAAGTCAGAAATTTTCCTTATTTTGGGGCAAAAAAGACAGAAATTCCCTTAATTGTGGGGCAAAAAGGCAGAAATTCCCTATATGTTGGGGCAAAAAGACAGAAATTCTCCTTATTTTGGGGCAAAACTCAAAAATTCCACTTATTTTGGGGCAAAATTGCAGGAATTTACCTTATTTTGGGGCAAAATTGCAGAAATTTTCCTTATTTGGGGCAAAATTGCAGAAATTTAACTTATTTTCAGGTAAAAAGACTGAAATATCCTTTATTTTGGGGCAAAAAGGAAGAAATTCCCCTTATTTTGGGGCAAAATTGCAGAAATTTTTCTTATTTTGGGGCAAAAAGGCTGAAATTCTTCTTATTTTGAGGTAAAATGCTGAAATTCCCCATATTTTGGGGCAAAAGGTAAAAATTCTTCTTATTTTGGGGCAAAAAGGCACAAATTTCCCTTATTTTCGGGCAAAATTGCAGAAATTTCATTTATTTCAGGGCAAAAATTCAGAAATTCCTTTTATTTTGGGGCAAAGAGCAGAAATTTCTTTTATTATGGTACAAAATTGAAGAAATTTTTCTTATTTTGAAACAAAAAGGCAGAAAATTCCCCTTATTTTGAGGCAAAAGGCAGAAACTATTCTTATTTTGTGGTAAAATGCAGAAATTCCCTTTATTTTGGGGCTAGAAAGCAGAAATTCCCCGTATTTTGAAGCAAAATTGCAGAAATTCTCATAATTTTCGGGCAAAAGGCAAAAATTCTCCTTATTTTGGGGCAAAAAGACAGAAAATCTCCTTTTTTGGGAGCAAACAGTCAGAAATTTTCCTTATTTTGGGGCAAAATTGCAGAAATTTCCTTTACATTGGGGCAAAATTGCAGAAATTTCCATATTTTGGGGCAAAATTGCAGAAATTTCACTTATTTCAGGGAAAAAAGGCGAAAATTTTTTTGGGGGGGCAAAAAGGCAGAAATTTTTTTATTTTGGTACAAAATTGCAGAAATTTTTCTTATTTTGGGGCAAAAAGTCAGAAATTCCTCATATTTTGGGGCAAAAGGCAGAAATTCCCCTTATTTTGAGGTAAAAAGGCTGTAATTCCCCTTATTTTGGGGCAAAAAGACAGAAATTTCGTTTATTTTGGGGAAAAGGCAGAAATTGCACTTATTTTGAGTCAAAAAGGTGGAAAATCCCCTTATTTTGGGGCAAAAATGAAGAAATTTGCTTTTTTTATGGCAAAAAGGTATACATTCCCTTTATTTTTGGGCAAAATGGCACAATTCCCGTATTTTGGAGCAACATTGCAGAAATTCCCCTAATTTTTGGGCAAAAAGGCAGAAATTCCCCTTATTTTGGGGTAAAACTGCAGAAATTTCACTTTTTTGCGGCAAAATGTCAGAAATTCCCCTTATTTTCGGCAAAAAAAGCAGATAATCCCCTTATTTTAGGGAAAAATTGCAGAAATTTCTCTTATTTTGGGGCAAAATTGCAGAAATTTCACTTATTTCTCGGCAAAATGTCAGAAATTCCCCTTATTTTCGGCAAAAAAGGCAGAAAATTCCCGTATTTTGGAGAATAAATTGCAGAAATTCACCTAATTTTAGGGTAAAAAAATACAGTAATTTTCTTTATTTTTGGGCAAAAAGGCAGAAATTCTCCTTATTTTTGGGCAAGAAGGCAGAAATTCTTCTTATTTTAGGGCAAAATTGCAGAAATTTTCCTTATTTGGGGGCAAAAAACAGAAATTCCCCTTATTTTGGGGCAAAATTGAAGAAATTTCCCTTATTATGGGGAAAAATTGCAGAAATTTCCCTTATTTTAGGGCAAAATTGCAGAAATTTCACTTATTTCAGAGAAAAAAAGCAAAATTTTTCTTATTTTGGGGCAAAAAGGCAGAAATTCCCATTATTTTGGGGCAAAAAGGCAGAAATTCACCTTATTTTGGGGTAAAATTGCAGAAATTTCACATATTTCAGGGCAAAAAGACAGAAATTCCCCTTATTTTAAGGCAGAAAGGCAGAAATTCCCCTTATTTTGGAATAAAGTTGCAGAAATTTTTTTTCTTTAGGGGCAAAAAGGCAGAAAATCCACTTAATTTCGGGTAAAAAAGCAGAAATTCCTCTTATTTTGGGGCAAAATTGCAGAAACTCCCCTAATTTTGGGGCATAAAGGCAGAAATTCCCTTTATTTTGGGGCAAAAATAGAGAAATTCTCATTATTTTGGGGCAAAAATCAGAAATTTCCCTTATTTCGGGTCAAAATTTTAGAAATTTCTTTTATATTGTTACAGACTTGCAGAAATTTTTCTTATTTTGTGGCAAAAAGGCAGAAATTTCCCATATTTTGGTGCAAAAAGCCTAAAATTTCCTTTATTATGAGGTAAAATCCTGAAATTCCCCATATTTTGGGGCAAAAAGGCAGAAATTCCCCTCATTTGGAGGCAAAAATACACAAATTTCCCTTATTTTCGGGCATAATTGCAGGAATTTCATTTATTTCAGGGCAAAAAGTCAGAAATTCCTTTTATTTTGGGGCAAAAAGCAGAAATTTCTTTTATTTTGATACAAAATTGTAGAAATTTTCCTTATTTTGGAACAAAAAGGCAAAAATTACCCATATTTTGGGGAAAAAGGCAGAAATTCCCCTTATTTTGAGGTAAAAAGGCTGAAATTCCCGTTATTTTGGGGTAAAAAGGCAGAAATTCCCTTCACTTTGTGGCAAAAAGGCAGAAATTCCCGTTAATTGGGGCAGAAAAGCAGAAATTTTCCTTATTTAAGGGCAATAGGGCAGATATTCCCCATATTTTGTGGCAAAAAGGCAGAAATTCTTCTTATTTGGAGGTAAAATGATGAAATTCCCCTTTTTTTCGGCAAAAAGGCAGAAATTCCTATTATTTTGGGGCAAAATTGCAGAAATTTCCTTTATTTTGGGGCAAAATTGCAGAAATTTCCCTTATTTTGGGGCAAAATTGCAGAAATTTCACTTATTTCAGGGAAAAAGCACAGAAATTTCTCTTATTTTGGGGCAAAAAGGCAGAAATTTCTTTTATTTTGGTACAAAATTGCAGAAATTTTCTTTATTTTGGGGCAAAAATGAAGAAATTCCCCATATTTTGGGGCAAAAAGGAAGAGATTCCCCTTATCATGAGGTAAAATGCTGAAATATCCCTTATTTTGGGGCAAAAAGACAGAAAGTCCCTTTATTTTCTGGCAAAAAGGCAAAAATTTCCCTTATTTTGGGGCAAAATTGCAGAAATTTCACTTATTTCAGGGCAAAATTCAAAAATTCCTTTTATTTTTGGGCAAAAAGAGAAATTTTGTTTATTTTTGGGTAAAAAGGCAGAAATTCCTCTTATTTTGGGGCAAAAATGAAGAAATTTCCCTTTTTTTGTGGCAAAAGGTATATATTCTCCTTATTTTCGGGCAAAAAAGCAGAAATATCCCGTTTTTTGGAGCACAATTGCAGAAAATCCCCTAATTGTGGGGCAAAAAGGCAGAAATTCCCTATATGTTGGGGCAAAAAGACAGAAATTCTCCTTATTTTGGGGCAAAACTCAGAAATTCCACTTATTTTGGGGCTAAATTCCAGAAATTTCCCTTATTTTGGGGCAAATTTGCAGAAATTTCACTTATTTTGGGGCAAAATTGCAGAAATTTCACTTATTTCAGATAAAAAAAAGGCAGAAATTTTTCTTATTTTGGGGCAAAAAGGCAGAAATTCCTAATATTTTGTGGCAAAAATGCAGAAATTCCCTTTATTTTGAGGTAAAAAGGCTGAAATTCCCCTTATTTGGGGGCAAAAAGGCAGAAATTTCCCTTATTTTGGGGCAAAATTGCAGAAATTTCACTTATTTCAGGGCAAAATTCAAAAATTCCTTTTATTTTGGGGCTAAAAGTCAGAAATTCCGTTTATTTTTGGGTAAAAAGGCAGAAATTTCACTTATTTTGAGGTAAGAAGGCAGAATTTCCTCTTATTTTGGTGCAAAAATGAAGAAATTTCCCTTTTTTGTGGCAAAAGGTATATATTCCCCTTATTTTCGTGCAAAAAAGCAGAAATATCCCGTTTTTTGGAGCACAATTGCAGAAAATCCCCTAATTGTGGGGCAAAAAGGCAGAAATTCCCTATATGTTGGGGCAAAAAGACAGAAATTCTCCTTATTTTGGGGCAAAACTCAGAAATTCCACTTATTTTGGGGCAAAATTCCAGAAATTTCCCTTATTTTGGGGCAAAATTGCAGAAATTTTACTTATTTGGGGGCAAAAATGCAGAAATTTCACTTATTTCAGGTAAAAATGGCAGAAATTTTTCTTATTTTGGGGCAAAAAGGCAGAAATTCCTAATATTTTGTGGCAAAAATGCAGAAATTCCCCTTATTTTGAGGTAAAAAGGCTGAAATTCCCCTTATTTGGGGGCAAAAAGGCAGAAATTTCCCTTATTTTGGGGCAAAAAGGCAGAAATTTCCCTTATTTTGGGGCAAAATTGCAAACATTTCACTTATTTCAGGGTAATAATTCAGAAATTTTCCTTATTTTGGGGCAAAAAACACAGAAATTCCCTTTGTTTTGGAAGGAAAATACAGAAATTCCACTTCTTTAGAGGCAAAAAGGCAGAAATTCCCCTTATTTTGAAGCAAAAATGAAGAAATTCCCCTAATTGTTGGGCAAAAAGGCAGAAATTCCCTATATGTTGGGGCAAAAAGACAGAAATTCTTATTTTGGGACAAAACTCAGAAATTCCACTTATTTTGGGGCAAAATTGCAGGAATTTACCTTATTTTGAGGCAAAATTGCAGAAATTTCCCTTATTTGGGGCAAAATTGCAGAAATTTCACTTATTTTCAGGTAAAAAGGCTGAAATATCCTTTATTTTGGGGCAAAAAGGAAGAAATTCCCCTTATTTTGGGGCAAAATTGCAGAAATTTTCTTTATTTTGGGGCAAAAAGGCTGAAATTCTTATTTTGAGGTAAAATGCTGAAATTCCCCATATTTTGGGGCAAAAGGCAAAACTTCTTCTTATTTTGGGGCAAAAAGGCACAAATTTCTCTTATTTTCGGGCAAAATTGCAGAAATTTCATTTATTTCAGGGCAAAAAGTCAGAAATACCTTTTATTTTGGGGCAAAGAGCAGAAATTTCTTTTATTATGGTACAAAATTGAAGAAATTTATCTTATTTTGAAACAAAAAGGCAGAAAATTCCCCTTATTTTGAGGCAAAAGGCAGAAATTATTCTCAATTTGAGGTAAAATGCTGAAATTCCCTTTATTTTGTGGCTAAAAAACAGAAATTCCCTGTATTTTGAAGCAAAATTGCAGAAATTCTCATAATTTTTGGGCAAAAAGGCAGAAATTCTCCTTATTATGGGGCAAAAAGACAGAAAATCTCCTTTTTCGGGAGCAAACAGTCAGAAATTCCCCTTATTTTGGGGCAAAATTGCAGAAATTTCCTTTACATTGGGGCAAAATTGCAGAAATTTCCCTTATTTTGGGGCAAAACTGAAGGAATTTTCTTTTTTTATGGCAAAAATGTATGCATTCTTCTTATTTTCGGGCAAAAAGGCAGAAATTCCCCTATTTTGGAGCAAAATTGCAGAAATTCCCCTAATTGTGGGGCAAAAAGGGAGAAATTCCCTATATGTTGTGGCAAAAAGACAGAAATTCTCCTTATTTTGGGGCAAAACTCAGAAATTCCACTTATTTTAGGGCAAAATTCCAGGAATTTCCCTTATTTTGGGGCAAAATTGCAGAAATTTCACTTATTTTGGAGCAAAATTGCAGAAATTTCACTTATTTCAGAAAAAAAGCAGAAATTTTCTTATTTTGGTGCAAAAAGGCAGAAATTTCTTTTATTTTGGTACAAAATTGCATAAATTATTCTTATTTTGGAAGAAAAAGGCAGAAATCTCCCATATTTTGGGGCAAAAATGCAGCAATTCCTCTTATTTTGAGGTAACAAGGCTTAAATTCCCCTTATTTGGGGGGAAAAAGGCAGAAATTTCCCTTATTTTCGAGCAAAATTGCAGAAATTTCACTTATTTCAGGGTAATAAGTCAGAAATTTTCCTTATTTTGGGGCAAAAAAGACAGAAATTCCCTTTGTTTTTGGGGATAAAGACAGAAATTCCACTTATTTAGAGACAAAAATGCAAAAATTCCCCTTATTTTGGAGCAAAACTGAAGAAATTTCTATTTTTTATGGCAAAAAGGTATGCATTATTCTTATTTTCGGGCAAAAAGGCAGAAATTCCCCTATTTTGGAGAAAAATTGCAGAAATTCCCCTAATTGTGGGGCAAAAAGGGAGAAATTCCCTATATGTTGGGGCAAAAAGACAGAAATTCTCCTTATTTTGGGGCAAAACTCAGAAATTCCACTTATTTTGGTGCAAAATTCCAGAAATTTCCCTTATTTTGGGGAAAAATTGCAGAAATTTCACTTATTTTGGGGCAAAATTGCAGAAATTTAACTTATTTCAGAAAAAAATTCAGAAATTTTCCTATTTTGGTGCAAAAAGGCAGAAATTTCTTTTATTTTGGTACAAAATTGCAGAAATTTTTCTTTTTTTGGGGCAAAAAGGCAGAAATCCCCATATTTTGGGGCAAAAAAGCAGAAATTCCTCTTATTTTGAGGTAAAAAGGCTGAAATTTCCCTTATTTGGGGGCAAAAAGGCAGAAATTTCCTTTATTTTGAGGCAAAATTGCAGAAATTTCACTTATTTCAGAGTAATAAGTCAGAAATTTTCCTTTTTTTGGGGCAAAAAACACAGAAATTCCCTTTGTTTTGGGGGAAAAAGACAGAAATTCCACTTTTTTAGAGGCAAAAAAGCAGAAATTCCTTTTATTTTGGAGTAAAAATGAAGAAATTTCCCTTTTTTGTGGCAAAATGTATACATTCCACTTATTTTTGGGCTAAAAAGCTGAAATTCCCCGTATTTTGGAGCAAAATTGCAGAAATTCCCCTAATTGTGGGGCAAAATGCAGAAATTCCCTATATGTTAGGGCAAAAAGACAGAAATTCTCCTTATTTTGGGGCAAAACTCAGAAATTCCCCTTATTTTGGGGCAAAATTCCAGAAATTTCCCTTATTTTGTGGCAAAATTGCCGAAATTTCACTTATTTTGGGGCAAAATTGCAGAAATTTCACTTATTTCATGGTAAAAAGGCAAAAATTTTCCTCATTTTGGGGCAAAAATGAAGAAATTCCAAATATTTTGTGGCAAAAATGCAAAAATTCCCCTTATTTTGTGATAAAAAGGGAGAAATTTCCCTTATTTGGGGGCAAAAAGCAGAAATTTCCCTTATTTGGGGGCAAAATTGAAGAAATTTCACTTATTTCAGGGTAATAAGTCAGAAATTTTCCTTTTTTGGAGCAAAAAAAACAGAAATTCCTTTTGTTTTGGGGGAAAAAGTCAGAAATTCCACTTATTTAGAAGCAAAAAAGCAGAAATTCCCCTTATTTTGGAGCAAAAATGAAGAAATTTTTTTTTTGTGGCAAAAGGTATGCATTCTTCTTATTTTCAGGCTAAAAAGCAGAAATTCCCCGTATTTTGGAGCAAAATTGCAGAAATTCCCCTAATTGTGGGGCAAAAAGACAGAAATTCTTTTTATTTTGGGGCAAAACTCAGAAATTCCACTTATTTTGGGACAAAATTCCAGAAATTTCACTTATTTTGGGGCAAAATTGCAGAAATTTCACTTATTTTGGCAAAATTGCAGAAATTTCAATTATTTCAGAAAAAAAGCAGAAATTTTCTTATTTTGGTGCAAAAAGGCAGAAATTTCTTTTATTTTGGTACAAAATTGCAGAAATTTTTCTTATTTGGGGGCAAAAAGCAGAAATCCCCTATATTTTGGGGCAAAAATGCATAAATTCCTCTTATTTTGAGGTAAAAAGGCTGAAATTTCCCTTATTTGGGGGCAAAAAGACAGAAATTTCCCTTATTTTGAGGCAAAATTGCAGAAATTTCACTTATTTCAGGGTAATACGTCAGAAATTCATCTTACTTTGGGGCAAAATACAGAAATTCCCTTTGTTTTGGGGGAAAAAGACAGAAATTCCACTTATTTAGAGGCAAAAAAGCAGAAATTCTTCTTTATTGGAGCAAAAATGAAGAAATTTATCTTTTTTTGTGGCAAAAGGTATACATTCCGCTTATTTTCGGGCTAAAAAGCAGAAATTCCCCGTATTTTGGATCAAAATTGCAGAAATTCCCCTTATTTTGGAGCAAAAATAAAGAAATTTCCCTTTTTTATGGCAAAAAGCTATGCATTCTTCTTATTTTCGGACAAAAAGGCAGAAATTCCCCGTATTTTGAAGCAAAATTGCAGAAATTCCCCTAATGGTGGGGCAAGAAGGGAGAAATTCCCTATATGTTGTGGCAAAAAGACAGAAATTCTCCTTATTTTGGGGCAAAACTCAGAAATTCCACTTATTTTAGGGAAAAATTCCAGAAATTTCCCTTATTTTGGGGCAAAATTGCAGAAATTTCACTTATTTCAGAAAAAAAGCAGAAATTTTCTTATTTTGGTGCAAAAAGGCAGAAATTTCTTTTATTTTGGTACAAAATTGCATAAATTATTCTTATTTTGGAAGAAAAAGGCAGAAATCTCCCATATTTTGGGGCAAAAATGCAGCAATTCCTCTTATTTTGAGGTAACAAGGCTTAAATTCCCCTTATTTGGGGGGAAAAAGGCAGAAATTTCCCTTATTTTCGAGCAAAATTGCAGAAATTTCACTTATTTCAGGGTAATAAGTCAGAAATTTTCCTTATTTTGGGGCAAAAAAGACAGAAATTCCCTTTGTTTTTGGGGATAAAGACAGAAATTCCACTTATTTAGAGACAAAAAAGCAAAAATTCCCCTTATTTTGGAGCAAAACTGAAGAAATTTCTATTTTTTATGGCAAAAAGGTATGCATTATTCTTATTTTCGGGCAAAAAGGCAGAAATTCCCCTATTTTGGAGCAAAATTGCAGAAATTCCCCTAATTGTGGGGCAAAAAGGGAGAAATTCCCTATATGTTGGGGCAAAAAGACAGAAATTCTCATTATTTTGGGGCAAAACTCAGAAATTCCACTTATTTTGGTGCAAAATTCCAGAAATTTCCCATATTTTGGGGGAAAATTGCAGAAATTTCACTTATTTTGGGGCAAAATTGCAGAAATTTAACTTATTTCAGAAAAAAATTCAGAAATTTTCCTATTTTGGTGCAAAAAGGCAGAAATTTCTTTTATTTTGGTACAAAATTGCAGAAATTTTTCTTATTTTGGGGCAAAAAGGCAGAAATCCCCATATTTTGGGGCAAAAAAGCAGAAATTCCTCTTATTTTGAGGTAAAAAGGCTGAAATTTCCCTTATTTGGGGGCAAAAAGGCAGAAATTTCCTTTATTTTGAGGCAAAATTGCAGAAATTTCACTTATTTCAGAGTAATAAGTCAGAAATTTTCCTTTTTTTGGGGCAAAAAACACAGAAATTCCCTTTGTTTTGGGGGAAAAAGACAGAAATTCCACTTTTTTAGAGGCAAAAAAGCAGAAATTCCTTTTATTTTGGAGTAAAAATGAAGAAATTTCCCTTTTTTGTGGCAAAATGTATACATTCCACTTATTTTTGGGCTAAAAAGCTGAAATTCCCCGTATTTTGGAGCAAAATTGCAGAAATTCCCTAATTGTGGGGCAAAATGCAGAAATTCCCTATATGTTAGGGCAAAAAGACAGAAATTCTCCTTATTTTGGGGCAAAACTCAGAAATTCCACTTATTTTAGGGAAAAATTCCAGAAATTTCCCTTATTTTGGGGCAAAATTGCAGAAATTTCACTTATTTCAGAAAAAAAGCAGAAATTTTCTTATTTTGGTGCAAAAAGGCAGAAATTTCTTTTATTTTGGTACAAAATTGCATAAATTATTCTTATTTTGGAAGAAAAAGGCAGAAATCTCCCATATTTTGGGGCAAAAATGCAGCAATTCCTCTTATTTTGAGGTAACAAGGCTTAAATTCCCCTTATTTGGGGGGAAAAAGGCAGAAATTTCCCTTATTTTCGAGCAAAATTGCAGAAATTTCACTTATTTCAGGGTAATAAGTCAGAAATTTTCCTTATTTTGGGGCAAAAAAGACAGAAATTCCCTTTGTTTTTGGGGATAAAGACAGAAATTCCACTTATTTAGAGACAAAAATGCAAAAATTCCCCTTATTTTGGAGCAAAACTGAAGAAATTTCTATTTTTTATGGCAAAAAGGTATGCATTATTCTTATTTTCGGGCAAAAAGGCAGAAATTCCCCTATTTTGGAGAAAAATTGCAGAAATTCCCCTAATTGTGGGGCAAAAAGGGAGAAATTCCCTGTATGTTGGGGCAAAAAGACAGAAATTCTCCTTATTTTGGGGCAAAACTCAGAAATTCCACTTATTTTGGTGCAAAATTCCAGAAATTTCCCTTATTTTGGGGAAAAATTGCAGAAATTTCACTTATTTTGGGGCAAAATTGCAGAAATTTAACTTATTTCAGAAAAAAATTCAGAAATTTTCCTATTTTGGTGCAAAAAGGCAGAAATTTCTTTTATTTTGGTACAAAATTGCAGAAATTTTTCTTTTTTTGGGGCAAAAAGGCAGAAATCCCCATATTTTGGGGCAAAAAAGCAGAAATTCCTCTTATTTTGAGGTAAAAAGGCTGAAATTTCCCTTATTTGGGGGCAAAAAGGCAGAAATTTCCTTTATTTTGAGGCAAAATTGCAGAAATTTCACTTATTTCAGAGTAATAAGTCAGAAATTTTCCTTTTTTTGGGGCAAAAAACACAGAAATTCCCTTTGTTTTGGGGGAAAAAGACAGAAATTCCACTTTTTTAGAGGCAAAAAAGCAGAAATTCCTTTTATTTTGGAGTAAAAATGAAGAAATTTCCCTTTTTTGTGGCAAAATGTATACATTCCACTTATTTTTGGGCTAAAAAGCTGAAATTCCCCGTATTTTGGAGCAAAATTGCAGAAATTCCCCTAATTGTGGGGCAAAATGCAGAAATTCCCTATATGTTAGGGCAAAAAGACAGAAATTCTCCTTATTTTGGGGCAAAACTCAGAAATTCCCCTTATTTTGGGGCAAAATTCCAGAAATTTCCCTTATTTTGTGGCAAAATTGCCGAAATTTCACTTATTTTGGGGCAAAATTGCAGAAATTTCACTTATTTCATGGTAAAAAGGCAAAAATTTTCCTCATTTTGGGGCAAAAATGAAGAAATTCCAAATATTTTGTGGCAAAAATGCAAAAATTCCCCTTATTTTGTGATAAAAAGGGAGAAATTTCCCTTATTTGGGGGCAAAAAGCAGAAATTTCCCTTATTTGGGGGCAAAATTGAAGAAATTTCACTTATTTCAGGGTAATAAGTCAGAAATTTTCCTTTTTTGGAGCAAAAAAACCAGAAATTCCTTTTGTTTTGGGGGAAAAAGTCAGAAATTCCACTTATTTAGAAGCAAAAAAGCAGAAATTCCCCTTATTTTGGAGCAAAAATGAAGAAATTTTTTTTTTGTGGCAAAAGGTATGCATTCTTCTTATTTTCAGGCTAAAAAGCAGAAATTCCCCGTATTTTGGAGCAAAATTGCAGAAATTCCCCTAATTGTGGGGCAAAAAGACAGAAATTCTTTTTATTTTGGGGCAAAACTCAGAAATTCCACTTATTTTGGGACAAAATTCCAGAAATTTCACTTATTTTGGGGCAAAATTGCAGAAATTTCACTTATTTTGGCAAAATTGCAGAAATTTCAATTATTTCAGAAAAAAAGCAGAAATTTTCTTATTTTGGTGCAAAAAGGCAGAAATTTCTTTTATTTTGGTACAAAATTGCAGAAATTTTTCTTATTTGGGGGCAAAAAGCAGAAATCCCCTATATTTTGGGGCAAAAATGCATAAATTCCTCTTATTTTGAGGTAAAAAGCCTGAAATTTCCCTTATTTGAGGGCAAAAGGACAGAAATTTCCCTTATTTTGAGGCAAAATTGCAGAAATTTCACTTATTTCAGGGTAATAAGTCAGAAATTCATCTTACTTTGGGGCAAAAAACAGAAATTCCCTTTGTTTTGGGGGAAAAAGACAGAAATTCCACTTATTTAGAGGCAAAAAAGCAGAAATTCTTCTTTATTGGAGCAAAAATGAAGAAATTTATCTTTTTTTGTGGCAAAAGGTATACATTCCGCTTATTTTCGGGCTAAAAAGCAGAAATTCCCCGTATTTTGGATCAAAATTGCAGAAATTCCCCTTATTTTGGAGCAAAAATAAAGAAATTTCCCTTTTTTTATGGCAAAAAGCTATGCATTCTTCTTATTTTCGGGCAAAAAGGCAGAAATTCCCCGTATTTTGGAGCAAAATTGCAGAAATTCCCCTAATTGTGGGGCAAAAAGGCAGAAATTCCCTATATGTTGGGGCAAAAAGACAGAAATTCTCCTTATTTCGGGGCAAAACTCAGAAATTGCACTTATTTTGGGACAAAATTCCAGAAATTTCCCTTATTTTAGGGCAAAATTGCAGAAATTTCACTTATTTTGGGGCAAAATTGCAGAAATTTCACTTATTTCAGAAAAAAAAGCAGAATTTATTTATTTTGGTGCAAAAAGGCAGAAATTTCTTTTATTTTGGTACAAAATTACAGAAATTTTTCTTATTTTGGGGCGAAAAGGCAGAAATCTCCCATATTTTGGGGCAAAAATGCAGAAATTTCTCTTATTTTGAGGTAAAAAGGCTGAAATTCCCCTTATTTGGGGGCAAAAAGGCAGAAATTTCCCTTATTTTGGGGCAAAATTGCAGAAATTTCACTTATTTCAGGGTAATAAGTCAGAAATTGTTTTTACTTTGGGGCAAAAAAGACAGAAATTCTCTTTGTTTTGGGGGAAAAAGACAGAAATTCCACTGATTTAGAGGCACAAAAGCAGAAATTCCCCTTATTTTGGAGCAAAACTGAAGAAATTTCCCTTTTTTATGGCAAAAAGGTATGCATTCTTCTTACTTTCGCGCAAAAAGGCAGAAATTCCCCGTATTTTGAAACAAAATTGCAGAAATTCCCCTAATGGTGGGGCAAGAAGGGAGAAATTCCCTATATTTTGGGGCAAAAAGACAGAAATTCTCCTTATTTTGGGGCAAAACTCAGAAATTCCACTTATTTTGGTGCAAAATTCCAGAAATTTCCCTTATTTGGGGGCAAAATTGCAGAAATTTCACTTATTTTGGGGCAAAATTGCAGAAATTTAACTTATTTAAGAAAAAAATTCAGAAATTTTTCTATTTTGGTGCAAAAAGGCAGAAATTTTTTTTATTTTGATACAAAATTGCAGAAATTTTTCTTTTTTTGGGGCAAAAAGGCAGAAATCACTATATATTGGGGCAAAAATGCAGAAATTCCTCTTATTTTGAGGAAAAAAGGCGAAATTTCCCTTATTTGGGGGCAAAAGGCAGAAATTTCCCTTATTTTGAGGCAAAATTGCAGAAATTTCACTTATTTCAGTGTAATAAGTCAGAAATTTTCCTTATTTTGGGGCAAAAAAGACAAAAATTCCCTTTGTTTTGGGGGAAAAAGACAGAAATTCCACTTTTTTAGAGGCAAAAAAGCAGAAATTCCTTTTATTTTGGAGTAAAAATGAAGAAATTTCCCTTTTTTGTGGCAAAAGGTATACATTCCACTTATATTTGAGCTAGAAAGCAGAAATTACCCGTATTTTGGAGCAAAATTGCAGAAATTTCCCTAATTGTGGGGCAAAAAGGCAGAAATTCCCTATATGTTAGGGCAAAAAGACAGAAATTCTCCTTATTTTGGGGCAAAACTCAGAAATTCCACATATTTTGGGGCAAAATTCCAGAAATTTCCCTAATTTTGTAGCAAAATTGCAGAAATTTCACTTATCTTGGGGCAAAATTGCAGAAATTTCACTTATTTCATAGTAAAAAGGCAGAAATTTTCCTTATTTTTGGGCAAAAATGCAGAGATTCCAAATATTTTGTGGTAAAAATGCAAAAATTCCCCTTATTTTGAGGTAAAAAGGCAGAAATTCCCCTTATTTGGGGGCGAAAAGCAGAAATTTTCCTTATTCTGGGGCAAAATTGCAGAAATTTCACTTATTTCAGGGTAATAAGTCAGAAATTTTCCTTATTTCGGGCAAAAAAGACAGAAATTCCCTTTGTTTTGGGAAAAAAAGACAGAAATTCCACTTATTTAGAAGCAAAAAAGCAGAAATTTCCCTTATTTTGGTGCAAAAATGAAGAAATTTCCCTTTTTTGTGGCAAAAGGTATACATTCCCCTTATTTTCAGGCTAAAAAGCAGAAATTCCCCGTATTTTGGAGCAAAATTGCATAAATTCCCCTAATTGTGGGGCAAAAAGGCAGAAATTCCCTATATGTTGGGGCAAAAAGACAGAAATTCTCTTTATTTTGGGGCAAAACTCAGAAATACCACTTATTTTGGGGCAAAATTCCAGAAATATCACTTATTTTGGGGCAAAATTGCAGAAATTTCACTTATTTTGGGGCAAAATTGCAGAAATTTCACTTATTTCAGAAAAAAAAGCAGAAATTTTCTTATTTTGATGCAAAAGGCAGAAATTTCTTTTATTTTGGTACAAAATTGCAGAAATTTTTCTTATTTGGGGGCAATAAGGCATAAATCTCTTATATTTTGGGGCAAAAATGCATAAATTCCTCTTATTTTGAGGTAAAAAGGCTGAAATTCCCCTTATTTGGGGGCAAAAAGGCAGAAATTTCCCTTATTTTGAGGCAAAATTGCAGAAATTTCACTTATTTCAGGGTAATAAGTCAGAAACTTTCCTTATTTTGGGGCAAAAAACAGAAATTTCCTTGGTTTGGGGGAAAAAGACAGAAATTCCACATAGTTAGAGGCAAAAAAGCAGAAATTCTTCTTATTTTGTAGCAAAAATGAAGAAATTTATCTTTTTTGTGGCAAAAGGTATACATTCCCCTTATTTTCGGGCTAAAAAGAAGAAATTCCCCGTATTTTGGAGCAAAATTGAAGAAATTCCCCTTATTTTGGAGCAAAAATGAAGAAATTTCCCTTTTTTATGGCAAAAAGGTATGCATTCTTTATATATTCGTGCAAAAAGGCAGAAATTCCCCGTATTTTGGAGCAAAATTGCAGAAATTCCCCTAAATGTGGGGCAAAAATGCAGAAATTCCCTATATTTTTAGGACAAAAAGAGAGAAATTCTCCTTATTTTGGGGCAAAACTCAGAAATTCCACTTATTTTGGGGCAAAATTCCAGAAATTTCCCTTATTTAGGGGCAAAATTCCAGAAATTTCACTTATTTTGGGGCAAAATTGCAGAAATTTCACTTATTTCAGAGACAAAAAGCAGAAATTTTCCTTATTTTGGTGCAAAAAGGCAGAAATTCCTAATATTTTGTAAGAAAAAGGCAGAAATTTCCCTTATTTTGAGGTAAAAAAGCTGAAATTCCCCTTCATTGGGGGCAAAAAGGCAGAAATTTCCCTTATTTTGGGGCAAAATTGCAGAAATTTCACTTATTTCAGGGTAATAAGTCAGAAATTTTCCTTATTTTGGGGCCAAATGACAGAAATTTTCTTTGTTTTGGGGGGAAAAGACAGAAATTCCACTTATTTAGAGGCAAAAAAGCATAAATTCCCCTTATTTTGGAGCAAAAATGAAGAAATTTCCCTTTTTTATGGCAAAAAGTTATGCATTCTTTATATTTTCGGGCAAAAAAGCAGAAATTCCCCGTATTTTGGAGCAAAATTGCAGAAATTCCCCTAATTGTGGGGCGAAAAGGCAGAAATTCCCTGTATGTTGAGGCAAAAAGACAGAAATTCTCCTTATTTTGGGGCAAAACTCAGAAATTCCACTTATTATGGGGCAAAATTGCAGAAATTTCACTTATTTCAGGGTAATAAGTCAGAAATTTTCCTTATTTTGGGGCAAAAAAGACAAAAATTCCCTTTGTTTTGAAGGATAAAGACAGAAATTCCACTTATTTAGAGGCAAAAAAGCAGAAATTCCCCTTATTTTGGAGCAAAACTGAAGAAATTTCTCTTTTTTATGGCAAAAAGGTATGCATTCTTCTTATTTTCGGGCAAAAGGCAGAAATTCCCCGTATTTTGGATCAAAATTGCAGAAATTCCCCTAATTGTGGGGCAAAACGGCAGAAATTCCCTATATGTTGGGGCAAAAAGACAGAAATTCTCCTTATTTCGGGGCAAAACTCAGAAATTCCACTTATTTTGGGGCAAAATTCCAGAAATTTCTCTTATTTTGGGGCAAAATTGCAGAAATTTCACTTATTTTGAAGCAAAATTGCAATAATTTCACTTATTTAAAAAAAATTCAAAAATTTTCCTATTTTGGTGAAAAAAGGCAGAAATTTCTTTGATTTTGGTACAAAATTGCAGAAATTTTTCTCATTTTGGGGCAAAAAGGCAGAAATCTCCCATATTTTGGGGCAAAAATGCAGAAATTCCCCTTATTTTGAGGTAAAAAGGCTGAAATTCCCATTATTTGGGGGCAAAAAGGCAGAAATTTCCCTTATTTTGAGGCAAAATTGCAGAAATTTCACTTATTTCATTGTAATAAGTCAGAAATTTTCCTTATTATGTGGCAAAAAAGACAGAAATTCCCTTTGTTTTGGGGGAAAAAGACAGAAATTCCACTATTTTAGAGGCAAAAAAGCAGAAATTCCTTTTATTTTGGAGTAAAAATGAAGAAATTTCCGTTTTTTGTGGCAAAAGGTATACATTCCACTTATTTTTGGGCTAAAAAGCAGAAATTCCCCGTATTTTGGAGCAAAATTGCAGAAATTCCCCTAATTGTGGGGCAAAAAGGCAGAAATTCCCTATATGTTGGGGCAAAAAGACAGAAATTCTCCTTATTTTGGGGCAAAACTCAGAAATTCCACTTATTTTGGGGCAAAATTGCAGAAATAACACTTATTTTGGGGCAAAATTGCAGAAATTTCACTTATTTCAGGGAAAAAAGGCAGAAATTTTTCTTATTTTGGGGCAAAAAAACAGAAATTTCTTTTATTATGTGGCAAAAATGCAGAAATTCCCCTTCTTTTGAGGTAAAAAAGCTGAAATTTCTCTTATTTAATGGCAAAAAGGCAGAAATTTCCTTTATTTTGGGGCAAAATTGGAGAAATTTCACTTATTTCAGGGTAATAAGTCAGAAATTTTACTTATTTTGGGGCCAAAATAACAGAAATTCTCTTTGTTTTGAAGGAAAAGACAGAAATTCCACTTATTTAGAGGCAAAAAAGCAGAAATTCCCCTTATTTTGAAGCAAAAATGAAGAAATTTCCTTTTTTTTAAGGCAAAAAGGTATGCATTCTTCTTATTTTCGGGCAAAAAGGCAGAAATTCCCCGTATTTTGGAGCAAAATTGCAGAAATTCTTCTAATTGTGGGGCAAAAAGACAGAAATTCCCTATATGTTGGGGCAAAAAGACAGAAATTCTCCTTATTTTGGGGCAAAACTCAGAAATTCCACTTATTTTGGGGCAAAATTCCAGAAATTTTCTTTATTTTGGGGCAAAATTGCAGAAATTTCACTTATTTTGGGGCAAAATTGCAGAAATTTCACTTATTTCATGGTAATAAGGCAGAAATTTTCCTTATTTTGGGGCAAAAATGCAGAAATTCCTAATATTTTGTGGTAAAAATGCAGAAATTCCCCTTATTTTGAGGTAAAAAGGCTGAAATTCCCCTTATTTGGGAACAAAAAAGCAGAAATTTCCCCTATTTTGGGGCAAAATTTCAGAAATTTCACTTATTTCAGGGTAATAAGAAATTTTCCTTATTTGGGGCAAAAAAGACAGAAATCCCATTTGTTTTGGGGGAAAAAGACAGAAATTCCACTTATTTAGAGGCAAAAAAGCAGAAATTCCCCTTATTTTGGAGCAAAAATGAAGAAATTTCCCTTTTTTGTGGCAAAAGGTATACATTCCCCTTATTTTCAGGCTAAAAAGCAGAAATTCCCCGTATTTTGGAGCAAAATTGCAAAAATTCCCCTAATTGTGGGGCAAAAATGCAGAAATTCTCTATATGTTAGGACAAAAAAAAAGAAATTCTTTTTATTTTGGGGCAAAACTCAGAAATTCTACTTATTTTGGGGCAAAATTCCAGATATTTCCCTTATTTGGGGGCAAAATTGCAGAAATTTTACTTATTTTGGGGCAAAATTGCAGAAATATCACTTATTTCAGGGAAAAAAGGCAGAAATTTTTCTTATTTTGGGGCAAAAAAGACAGAAATTCCCTTTGCTTTGGGGGAAAAAGAGAGAAATTCAACTTATTTAGAGGCAAAAAAGCAGAAATTCTTCTTATTTTGGAGCAAAAATGAAGAAATTTTCCTTTTTTATGGAAAAAAGTTATGCATTCTTCTTATTTTCAGACAAAAAGGCAGAAATTCACCGTATTTTGGAGCAAAATTGCAGAAATTTCCCTAATTGTGTGCAAAAAGGCAAAAATTCCCTATATGTTGTGGCAAAAAGACAGAAATTCTCCTTATTTTGGGGCAAAATTCAGAAATTTCACTTATTTTTGGGCAAAATTGCAGAAATTTCACTTATTTCAGAAAAAAACAAGAAATTTTCTTATTTTGGGGCAAAAGGCAGAAATTCTCCTTATTTTAGGGCAAAATTGCAGAAATTTCCCTTATTTTGTGACAAAAAACAGAAATTCTCTTTATTTTGGGGCAATATTACAGAAAATACCTTTATTATGGGGAAAAATTGCAGATATTTCTTTTATTTTAAGGATAAATTGCAGAAATTTCACTTATTTCAGAGAAAAAAAGCAAAACTTTTTCTTATTTTAGGGCAAAAAGCAGAAATTCCCATTATTTTGGGGCACAATGGCAGAAATTCACCTTATTTTGGGGTGAAATTGCAGACATTTCACATATTTCAGGGCAAAAAGGCAGAAATTCCCCTTATTTTGGAGCAAAAATGAAAAAATTTCCCTTTTCTATGGCAAAAAGGTATACATTCTTCTTATTTTCGGGCAAAAAGGCAGAAATTCCCTGTATTTTGGAGAAAAATTGCAGAAATTCCCCTAATTGTGGGGCAAAAAGGCAGAAATTTCCTATATGTTGGGGCAAAAAGACAGAAATTCTCCTTATTTTGGGGCAAAACTCAGAAATTGCACTTATTTTGGGGCAAAATGCCAGAAATTTCCCTTATTTTGGGGCAAAATTGCAGAAATTTCAATTATTTTGGGGCAAAATTGCAGAAATTTCTCTTATTTCGGAAAAAAAGCAGAATTTATTTATTTTGGTGCAAAAAGGCAGAAATTTCTTTTATTTTGGTACAAAATTGCAGAAATTATTCTTATTGTGGGGAAAAAATGCAGAAATCTCCCATATATTGGGGCAAAATGCAGAAATTCCTCTTATTTTGAGGTAAAAAGGCTGAAATTCCCATTATTTGGAAGCAAAAAGGCAGAAATTTCCCTTATTTTGAGACAAAATTGCAGAAATTTCACTTATTTCGGAGAAAAAAAGCAAAAATTTTTCTTATTTTAGGGCAAAATGCAGAAATTCCCATTATTTTGGGGGCAAAAAGGCATAAATTCCCCTTATTTGGGGGAAAAAAGGCAGATATTCCCCTTATTTTGGGATAAAATTGCAGAAATGTCCCTTGTTTGGGGGCAAAATGCAGAAAATCCCCATAATTTCGGGCAAAAAAGCAGAAATTCCCCGTATTTTGGAGCAAAATTGCAGAAATTCCCCTAATATTGGGGCAAAAATGCAGAAATTCCCTTTATTTGGGGCAAATCGGCAGAAGTTCCCCTTATTTTCGGGAAAAGAGGCAGAAATTCCCTGTATTTTGAACAAAATTGCAGAAACTCCCCTAATTTTGGAGCAAAAATACAGAAATTCTCATTTTTTCGAGGCAAAAATCAGAAATTTCTTTTATTTTGGGGCAAAATTTTAGAAATTTCTTTTATTTTGGTACAGAATTGCAGAAATTTTTTTTATTTTGTGGCAAAAAGGCACAAATTTCTCATATTTTGGAACAAAAATGCAGAAATTCTTCTTATTTTGAGGTAAAAAGGCTGAAATTCCCCTTATTTTGGGGCAAAAAGGCAGAAATTTCACTTATTTTGGGGCAAAATTGCAGAAATTTAACTTATTTCAGAAAAAAAGCAGAAATTTTCTTATTTTGGTGCAAAAAGGCAGAAATTTCTTTTATTTTGGTACAAAATTGCATAAATTTTTCTTATTCTGGAACAAAAAAGCAGAAATCTTCCATATTTTGGGGCAAAAATGCAGAAATTCCTCTTATTTTGAGGTAAAAAGGCTGAAATTCCCCTTATTTGGGGGCAAAAAGCAGAAATTTCCCTTATTTTGGAGCAAAATTGCAGAAATTTCACTTATTTCAGAGTAATAAGTCAGAAATTTTCCTTATTTTGGGGCAAAAAAGACAGAAATTCCCTTTGTTTTGGGGGATAAAGACAGAAATTCCACTTATTTAGAGGCAAAAAAGCAGAAATTCCCCTTATTTTGGAGCAAAACTGAAGAAATTTCCCTTATTTTGGGGCAAAATTGCAGAAATTTCACTTATTTTGGAGCAAAATTGCAGAAATTTCACTTATTTCAGAAAAAAAAGCAGAAATTTTCTTATTTTGGTGCAAAAAGTCAGAAGTTTCTTTTATTTTGGTACAAAATTGCATAAATTGTTCTTATTTTGGAACAAAAAGGCAGAAATCTCCCATATTTTGGGGCAAAAATGCAGAAATTCCTCTTATTTTGAGGTAACAAGGCTTAAATTCCCCTTATTTGGCGGGAAAAAAGCAGAAATTTCCCTTATTTTCGAGCAAAATTGCAGAAATTTCAGTTATTTCAGGGTAATAAGTCAGAAATTTTCCTTATTTTGGGGCAAAAAAACAGAAATTCCCTTTATTTTGGGGATAAAGACAGAAATTCCACTTATTTAGAGGCAAAAAAGCAGAAATTCCCCTTATTTTGGAGCAAAACTGAAGAAATTTCCCTTTTTTATGGCAAAAAAGTATGCATTCTTCTTATTTTCGGGCAAAAATGCAGAAATTCCCCGTATTTTGGAGCAAAATTGCAGAAATTCCCCTAATTGTGGGGCAAAAAGGCAGAAATTCCCTATATGTTGGGGCAAAAAGACAGAAATTCTCCTTATTTTGGGGCAAAACTCAGAAATTCCACTTATTTTGGGGCAAAATTCCAGAAATTTCCCTTATTTTGGGGCAAAATTGCAGAAATTTCACTTATTTCAGAAAAAAATTCAGAAATTTTCCTATTTTGGTGCAAAAAGGCAGAAATTTCTTTTATTTTGGTACAAAATTGCAGAAATTTTTCTTATTTTGGGGCAAAAGGCAGAAATCTCCCATATTTAGGGGAAAAATGCAGAAATTCCTCTTATTTTGAGGTAAAAAGGCTGAAATTTCTCTTATTTGGAGGAAAAAAGCAAAAATTTCCCTTATTTTGAGGCAAAATTGCAGAAATTTCACTTATTTCATTGTAATAAGTCAGAAATTTTCCTTATTTTGGGGCAAAAAAGACAGAAATTCCCTTTGTTTTGGGGGAAAAACACAGAAATTCCACTTTTTTAGAGGCAAAAAAGCAGAAATTCCTTTTATTTTGGAGTAAAAATGAAGAAATTTCCCTTTTTTGTGGCAAAAGGTATACATTCCACTTATTTTTGGGCTAAAAAGCAGAAATTCCTTGTATTATGGAGCAAAATTGCAGAAATTCTCCTAATTGTGGGGCAAAAAAGCAGAAATTCCCGATATGTTAGGGCAAAAAGACAGAAATTCTCCTTATTTTGGGGCAAAACTCAGAAATTCCACTTATTTTGGGGCAAACTTCCAGAAATTTCCCTTATTTTGTGGCAAAATTGCAGAAATTTCACTTATTTTGGGGCAAAATTGCAGAAATTTCACTTATGTCAGGGAAAAAAGGCAGAAATTTTCCTTATTTTGGGGCAAAATAACAGAAATTTCTTTTATTTTGTGGCAAAAATGCAGAAATTCCCCTTATTTTGAGGTAAAAAGGCTGAAATTTCCCTTATTTGGGGGCAAAAAGGCAGAAATTTTCCTTATTTTGGGGCAAAATTGGAGAAATTTCACTTATTTCAGGGTAATAAGTCAGAAATTTACCTTATTTTGGGGCAAAAAAGACAGAAATTCCCTTTGTTTTGGGGGAAAAGGACAGAAATTCCACTTATTTAGAGGCAAAAAAGCAGAAATTCCCATTATTTTGAAGCAAAAATGAAGAAATTTCGCTATTTTATGGCAAAAAGTTATGCATTCTTGTTATTTTCGGGCAAAAAGGCAGAAATTCCCCGTATTTTGGAGCAAAATTGCAGAAATTCCCCTTATTGTGGGGCAAAAAGGCAGAAATTCCCTATATGTTGGGGCAAAAAGGCAAAAATTCCCAATATGTTGGGGCAAAAAGACAGAAATACTCCTTATTTTGGGGCAAAACTCAGAAATTCCACTCATTTTGGGGCAAAATTCCAGAAATTTCCCTTACTTTGGGGCAAAATTGCAGAAATTCCACTTATTTTGGGGCAAAATTGCAGAAATTACCCGTATTTTGGAGCAAAATTGCAGAAATTCCCCTAATTGTGGGGCAAAAATGCAGAAATTCCCTATATGTTGGGGCAAAAAGGCAAAAATTCCCAATATGTTGGGGCAAAAAGACAGAAATTCTCCTTATTTTAGGGCAAAATTCAGAAATTATACTTATTTTTGGGCAAAATTGCAGAAATTTCACTTATTTCAGAAAAAAAGGAGAAATTTTCTTATTTTGGGGCAAAAGGCAGAAATTCCCCTTATTTTAGGGCAAAATTGCAGAAATTTCCCTTATTTTGAAACAAAAAACAGAAATTCCCTATATTTTGTGGCAAAATTGCAGAAAATGCCTTTATTATGGGGGAAAATTGCAGATATTTCTTTTATTTTAAGGCAAAATTGCAGAAATTTCACTTATTTCAGAGAAAAAAAGCAAAAATTTATCTTATTTTGGGGCAAAATGCAGAAATTCCCATTATTTTGGGGCACAATAGCAGAAATTCACCTTATTTTGGGGTAAAATTGCAGACATTTCACATATTTCAGGGCAAAAAGGCAGAAATTCCCCTTTTTTGGGGCAAAAAGGCTGAAATTCCCCTTATTTTCTATAAAATTGCAGAAATTCCCATTGTTTGGGGGCAAAAAGGCAGAAAATCTTCTTAATTTTGGGCAAAAAGGCAGAAATTCCTCGTATTTTGGAGAAAAATTGTAGAAATTCCCCTAATATTGGGGCAAAAAGGCAGAAATTCCCTTTATTTTGGGGCAAAAATACAGAAATTCTCCTTATTTCGGGACAAAAATCAAAAATTTCCTTTATTTTGGGGCAAAATTTTAGAAATTTCTTTTATTTTGGTACAGAATTGCAGAAATTTTTCTTATTTGGTGACAAAAAGGCAGAAAATTCCCATATTTTGGAACAGAAATGCAGAAATTGCCCTTATTTTGAGGTAAAAAGGCTGAAATTCCCCTTATTTTGGGGAAAAAAGGAAGAAATTTCATTTATTTTGGGGCAAAATTGCAGAAATTTCACTTATTTCAGAAAATAAAAGAGAAATTTTCTTATTTTGGGGCAAAATGCAGAAATTTCTTTTATTTTGGTACAAAATTGCAGAAATTTTTCTTATTTTGGGGCAAAAATTCATAAATTTTCCATATTTTAAGGCAAAAATGCAAAAATTCCACTTATTTTGAGGTAAAAAGTCTGAAATTCCCCTTATTTGGGGGCAAAAAGGCAGAAATGTTCCTTATTTTGTGGCTAAATTGCAGAAATTTTACTTATTTCAGGGTAATAAGTCAGAAATTTTCCTTATTTTGGGGCAAAAAAGACAGAAATTCCCTTTGTTTTGGGGGAAAAAGACAGAAATTCCACTTATATAGAGGCAAAAAAGCAGAAATTCCCATTATTTTGAAGCAAAAATTAAGAAATTTCCCTTTTTTATGGCAAAAAGGTATGCATTCTTTTTATTTTCGGGAAAAAAGGCAGAAATTCCCCGTATTTTGGAGCAAAATTGCAGAAATTTTACTTATTTCAGAAAAAAAAGGAGAAATTTTCTTATTTTGGGGCAAAAGGCAGAAATTCCCCTTATTTTAGGGCAAAATTGCAGAAATTTTCCATATTTGGGGACAAAAAACAGAAATTCCCTTTATTTTGGGGCAAAATTGCAGAAAATTCCTTTATTATGGGGAAAAATTGCAGATATTTCTTTTATTTTAATGCAAAATTGCAGAAATTTCACTTATTTCAGAGAAAAATAGCAAAACTTTTTCTTATTTTAGGGCAAAATGCAGAAATTCCCATTATTTTGGGACAAAAAGGCAGAAATTCACCTTATTTTTGGGTAAAATTGAAGACATGTCACATATTTCAGGGCAAATAGGCAGAAATTCCCCTTATTTGGGGGCAAAAAGGCAGAAATTCCCCTTATTTTGGGATAAAATTGCAGAAATTTCCCTTGTTTGGGGGCAAAAAGGCAAAAAATCCCCTTAATTTGGAGCAAAAAGGCAGAAATTCCCCGTATTTTGGAGCAAAATTGCAGAAATTCCCCTAATATTGGGGCAAAAATGCAGAAATTTCCTTTATTTGGGGCAAATCGGCAGAAGTTCTTCTTATTTTTGGGAAAAGAGGCAGAAATTCCCTGTATTTTGAAGCAAAATTGCAGAAACTCCCCTAATTTTGGGGCAAAAAGGCAGAAATTCCCTTTATTTTGGGGCAAAAATACAGAAATTCTCCTTATATCGGGGCAAAAATCAGAAATTTCCCTAATTTTGGAGCAAAATTTTAGAAATTTCTTTTATTTTGGTACAGAATTGCAGAAATTTTTCTTATTTTGTGGCAAAAATGCAGAAATTTCCCATATTTTGGGGCAAAAATGCAGAAATTCTTCTTATTTTGAGGTAAAAAGGCTGAAATTCCCCTTATTTGGGGGCAAAAAGGCAGAAATTTCTCTTATTTTGGGGCAAAATTGCAGAAATTTCACTTATTTCAGGGTAATAAGTCAAAAATTTTCCTTATTTTGAGGCAAAAAAGACAGAAATTCCCTTTGTTTTGGGGCACAATGGCAGAAATTCCACTTATTTAGAGGCAAAAAAGCAGATATTCCCCTTATTTTGAAGCAAAAATGAAGAAATTTCTATTTCTTATGGCAAAAAGGTATGCATTCTTCTTATTTTCGGGCAAAAAGGCAGAAATTCTTTGTATTTTGGAGCAAGATTGCAGAAATTCCCCTAATTGTGGGGCAAAAAGGCAGAAATCCCCTATATGTTGGGGCAAAAAGAAAGAAATTCTCCTTATTTTGGGGCAAAACTCAGAAATTCCACTTATTTTGGGGCAAAATTTCAGAAATTTCCCTTATTTTGGAGCAAAATTGCAGAAATTTCACTTATTTCAAAGAAAAAAAAGCACAAATTTTCTTATTTTGGGGCAAAAAGGCAGAAATTTCATTTATTTTGGTACAAAATTGCAGAAATTTTTCTTAATTTGGGCAAAAATGCAGAAATTTCCCATATTTTTCGACAAAAATGCAGAAATTCCCCTTATTTTGAGGTAAAAAGGCTGAAATTCCCCTTATTTGGGGGCAAAAAGTTAGAAATTCCCCTTATTTTAAAGGAAAAAGACAGAAATTCCGTTTATTTTTGTGGAAAAGTCAGAAATTGCAATTATTTTGAGTCAAAAAGGCGGAAAATCCCCTTATTTTGGGGTAAAAAATGAAGAAATTAACCTTTTTTATGGCAAAAAGGTATACATTCTTTTTATTTTCGAGCAAAATTGCAGAAATTCCCCTAATTATGGGGAAAAAAGGCAGAAATTCCCCGTAATTTGGAGCAAAATTGCAGAAATTCCCCTAATTTTGGGGCAAAAACGCAGAACGTCCCTTTATTTTGGGGTAAAACTGCAGAAATTTCACTTATTTCGCGGCAAAATGGCAGAAATTCCCTTTATTTTCGGAGAAAAAGGCAGAAAATCCCCATATTTTAGAGCAAAATTGCAGAAATTTACCTAATTTTGGGGTAAAACATGCAGTAATTTTCTTTATTTTGGGGCAAAAAGGCAGAAATTCCCCTTATTTTGGGGCAAAAATCAAAAATATCCCTTATTTTGGGGCAAAATTTTAGAAATTTCTTTTATTTTGGTACAGAATTGCAGAAATTTTTCTTATTTTGTGGCAAAAAGGAAGAAATTTCCCATATTTTGGAACAAAAATGCAGAAATTCCCCTTATTTTGAGGTAAAAAGGCTGAAATTCCCCTTATTTCGGGGCAAAAAGGCAGAAATTTCCCTTATTTTGGGGCAAAATTGCAGAAATTTCACTTATTTGAGGGTAATAAGTCAGAAATTTTCCTTACTTTGGGGCCAAAAGGACAAAAATTCCCTTTGTTTTGGGGGAAAAAGACAGAAATTCCACTTATTTAGAGGCAAAAAAGCAGAAATTTCTCTTATTTTGGAGCAAAAATGAAGAAATTTCCCTTTTTTATGGCAAAAAGTTATGCATTCTTCTTATTTTCGGGCAAAAAGGCAGAAATTCCCTGTATTTTGGAGCAAAATTGCAGAAATTCCCCTAATTGTGGGGCAAAAAGGCAGAAATTCCCTATATGTTGGGGCAAAAAGACAGAAATTCTTATTATTTTGGGGCAAAACTCAGAAATTCCACTTATTTTGGCGCAAAATTCCAGAAATTTCCCTTATTTTGAGGCAAAATTGCAGAAATTTCACTTATTTTGGGGCAAAATTGCAAAAATTTCACTTATGTCAGAATAAAAGCAGAAATTTTCTTATTTTGGCGCAAAAAGGCAGAAATTTCTAATATTTTGGTACAAAATTGCAGAAATTTTTCTTATTTTAGGGCAAAAAGGCAGAAATCTCCCATATTTTGGGGCAAAAATGCAGAAATTCCTCTTATTTTTAGGTAAAAAGGCTGAAACTCCCCTTATTTGGGGGCAAAAAGGCAGAAATTTCCCTTATTTTGAGGCAAAATTGCAGAAATTTCACTTATTTCAGAGAACAAAAGCAGAAATTTTCTTATTTTGGGGCAAAAAGGCAGAAATTTCTTTTATTTTGATACAAAATTGCAGAAATGTTTCTTATTTTGGGGCAAAAAGGCAGAAATCTCCCATATTTTGGGGCAAAAAAGCAGAAATTTCCCTTATTTTGAGGTAAAAACGCTGAAATTCCCCTTATTTGGGGGCAAAAAGGCAGAAATTTCCCTTATTTTGAGGCAAAATTGCAGAAATTTCACTTATTTCATTGTAATAAGTCAGAAATTTTCCTTATTTTGGGGCAAAAAAGACAGAAATTCCCTTTGTTTTGGGGGAAAAACACAGAAATTCCACTTTTTTAGAGGCAAAAAAGCAGAAATTCCTTTTATTTTGGAGTAAAAATGAAGAAATTTCCCTTTTTTGTGGCAAAAGGTATACATTCCACTTATTTTTGGGCTAAAAAGCAGAAATTCCTTGTATTATGGAGCAAAATTGCAGAAATTCTCCTAATTGTGGGGCAAAAAAGCAGAAATTCCCGATATGTTAGGGCAAAAAGACAGAAATTCTCCTTATTTTGGGGCAAAACTCAGAAATTCCACTTATTTTGGGGCAAACTTCCAGAAATTTCCCTTATTTTGTGGCAAAATTGCAGAAATTTCACTTATTTTGGGGCAAAATTGCAGAAATTTCACTTATGTCAGGGAAAAAAGGCAGAAATTTTCCTTATTTTGGGGCAAAATAACAGAAATTTCTTTTATTTTGTGGCAAAAATGCAGAAATTCCCCTTATTTTGAGGTAAAAAGGCTGAAATTTCCCTTATTTGGGGGCAAAAAGGCAGAAATTTTCCTTATTTTGGGGCAAAATTGGAGAAATTTCACTTATTTCAGGGTAATAAGTCAGAAATTTACCTTATTTTGGGGCAAAAAAGACAGAAATTCCCTTTGTTTTGGGGGAAAAGGACAGAAATTCCACTTATTTAGAGGCAAAAAAGCAGAAATTCCCATTATTTTGAAGCAAAAATGAAGAAATTTCGCTATTTTATGGCAAAAAGTTATGCATTCTTGTTATTTTCGGGCAAAAAGGCAGAAATTCCCCGTATTTTGGAGCAAAATTGCAGAAATTCCCCTTATTGTGGGGCAAAAAGGCAGAAATTCCCTATATGTTGGGGCAAAAAGGCAAAAATTCCCAATATGTTGGGGCAAAAAGACAGAAATACTCCTTATTTTGGGGCAAAACTCAGAAATTCCACTCATTTTGGGGCAAAATTCCAGAAATTTCCCTTACTTTGGGGCAAAATTGCAGAAATTCCACTTATTTTGGGGCAAAATTGCAGAAATTACCCGTATTTTGGAGCAAAATTGCAGAAATTCCCCTAATTGTGGGGCAAAAATGCAGAAATTCCCTATATGTTGGGGCAAAAAGGCAAAAATTCCCAATATGTTGGGGCAAAAAGACAGAAATTCTCCTTATTTTAGGGCAAAATTCAGAAATTATACTTATTTTTGGGCAAAATTGCAGAAATTTCACTTATTTCAGAAAAAAAGGAGAAATTTTCTTATTTTGGGGCAAAAGGCAGAAATTCCCCTTATTTTAGGGCAAAATTGCAGAAATTTCCCTTATTTTGAAACAAAAAACAGAAATTCCCTATATTTTGTGGCAAAATTGCAGAAAATACCTTTATTATGGGGGAAAATTGCAGATATTTCTTTTATTTTAAGGCAAAATTGCAGAAATTTCACTTATTTCAGAGAAAAAAAGCAAAAATTTATCTTATTTTAGGGCAAAATGCAGAAATTCCCATTATTTTGGGGCACAATAGCAGAAATTCACCTTATTTTGGGGTAAAATTGCAGACATTTCACATATTTCAGGGCAAAAAGGCAGAAATTCCCCTTTTTTGGGGCAAAAAGGCTGAAATTCCCCTTATTTTCTATAAAATTGCAGAAATTCCCATTGTTTGGGGGCAAAAAGGCAGAAAATCTTCTTAATTTTGGGCAAAAAGGCAGAAATTCCCCGTATTTTGGAGAAAAATTGTAGAAATTCCCCTAATATTGGGGCAAAAAGGCAGAAATTCCCTTTATTTTGGGGCAAAAATACAGAAATTCTCCTTATTTCGGGACAAAAATCAAAAATTTCCTTTATTTTGGGGCAAAATTTTAGAAATTTCTTTTATTTTGGTACAGAATTGCAGAAATTTTTCTTATTTGGTGACAAAAAGGCAGAAAATTCCCATATTTTGGAACAGAAATGCAGAAATTGCCCTTATTTTGAGGTAAAAAGGCTGAAATTCCCCTTATTTTGGGGAAAAAAGGAAGAAATTTCATTTATTTTGGGGCAAAATTGCAGAAATTTCACTTATTTCAGAAAATAAAAGAGAAATTTTCTTATTTTGGGGCAAAATGCAGAAATTTCTTTTATTTTGGTACAAAATTGCAGAAATTTTTCTTATTTTGGGGCAAAAATTCATAAATTTTCCATATTTTAAGGCAAAAATGCAAAAATTCCACTTATTTTGAGGTAAAAAGTCTGAAATTCCCCTTATTTGGGGGCAAAAAGGCAGAAATGTTCCTTATTTTGTGGCTAAATTGCAGAAATTTTACTTATTTCAGGGTAATAAGTCAGAAATTTTCCTTATTTTGGGGCAAAAAAGACAGAAATTCCCTTTGTTTTGGGGGAAAAAGACAGAAATTCCACTTATATAGAGGCAAAAAAGCAGAAATTCCCATTATTTTGAAGCAAAAATTAAGAAATTTCCCTTTTTTATGGCAAAAAGGTATGCATTCTTTTTATTTTCGGGAAAAAAGGCAGAAATTCCCCGTATTTTGGAGCAAAATTGCAGAAATTTTACTTATTTCAGAAAAAAAAGGAGAAATTTTCTTATTTTGGGGCAAAAGGCAGAAATTCCCCTTATTTTAGGGCAAAATTGCAGAAATTTTCCATATTTGGGGACAAAAAACAGAAATTCCCTTTATTTTGGGGCAAAATTGCAGAAAATTCCTTTATTATGGGGAAAAATTGCAGATATTTCTTTTATTTTAATGCAAAATTGCAGAAATTTCACTTATTTCAGAGAAAAATAGCAAAACTTTTTCTTATTTTAGGGCAAAATGCAGAAATTCCCATTATTTTGGGACAAAAAGGCAGAAATTCACCTTATTTTTGGGTAAAATTGAAGACATGTCACATATTTCAGGGCAAATAGGCAGAAATTCCCCTTATTTGGGGGCAAAAAGGCAGAAATTCCCCTTATTTTGGGATAAAATTGCAGAAATTTCCCTTGTTTGGGGGCAAAAAGGCAAAAAATCCCCTTAATTTGGAGCAAAAAGGCAGAAATTCCCCGTATTTTGGAGCAAAATTGCAGAAATTCCCCTAATATTGGGGCAAAAATGCAGAAATTTCCTTTATTTGGGGCAAATCGGCAGAAGTTCTTCTTATTTTTGGGAAAAGAGGCAGAAATTCCCTGTATTTTGAAGCAAAATTGCAGAAACTCCCCTAATTTTGGGGCAAAAAGGCAGAAATTCCCTTTATTTTGGGGCAAAAATACAGAAATTCTCCTTATATCGGGGCAAAAATCAGAAATTTCCCTAATTTTGGAGCAAAATTTTAGAAATTTCTTTTATTTTGGTACAGAATTGCAGAAATTTTTCTTATTTTGTGGCAAAAATGCAGAAATTTCCCATATTTTGGGGCAAAAATGCAGAAATTCTTCTTATTTTGAGGTAAAAAGGCTGAAATTCCCCTTATTTGGGGGCAAAAAGGCAGAAATTTCTCTTATTTTGGGGCAAAATTGCAGAAATTTCACTTATTTCAGGGTAATAAGTCAAAAATTTTCCTTATTTTGAGGCAAAAAAGACAGAAATTCCCTTTGTTTTGGGGCACAATGGCAGAAATTCCACTTATTTAGAGGCAAAAAAGCAGATATTCCCCTTATTTTGAAGCAAAAATGAAGAAATTTCTATTTCTTATGGCAAAAAGGTATGCATTCTTCTTATTTTCGGGCAAAAAGGCAGAAATTCTTTGTATTTTGGAGCAAGATTGCAGAAATTCCCCTAATTGTGGGGCAAAAAGGCAGAAATCCCCTATATGTTGGGGCAAAAAGAAAGAAATTCTCCTTATTTTGGGGCAAAACTCAGAAATTCCACTTATTTTGGGGCAAAATTTCAGAAATTTCCCTTATTTTGGAGCAAAATTGCAGAAATTTCACTTATTTCAAAGAAAAAAAAGCACAAATTTTCTTATTTTGGGGCAAAAAGGCAGAAATTTCATTTATTTTGGTACAAAATTGCAGAAATTTTTTTAATTTGGGCAAAAATGCAGAAATTTCCCATATTTTTCGACAAAAATGCAGAAATTCCCCTTATTTTGAGGTAAAAAGGCTGAAATTCCCCTTATTTGGGGGCAAAAAGTTAGAAATTCCCCTTATTTTAAAGGAAAAAGACAGAAATTCCGTTTATTTTTGTGGAAAAGTCAGAAATTGCAATTATTTTGAGTCAAAAAGGCGGAAAATCCCCTTATTTTGGGGTAAAAAATGAAGAAATTAACCTTTTTTATGGCAAAAAGGTATACATTCTTTTTATTTTCGAGCAAAATTGCAGAAATTCCCCTAATTATGGGGAAAAAAGGCAGAAATTCCCCGTAATTTGGAGCAAAATTGCAGAAATTCCCCTAATTTTGGGGCAAAAACGCAGAACGTCCCTTTATTTTGGGGTAAAACTGCAGAAATTTCACTTATTTCGCGGCAAAATGGCAGAAATTCCCTTTATTTTCGGAGAAAAAGGCAGAAAATCCCCATATTTTAGAGCAAAATTGCAGAAATTTACCTAATTTTGGGGTAAAACATGCAGTAATTTTCTTTATTTTGGGGCAAAAAGGCAGAAATTCCCCTTATTTTGGGGCAAAAATCAAAAATATCCCTTATTTTGGGGCAAAATTTTAGAAATTTCTTTTATTTTGGTACAGAATTGCAGAAATTTTTCTTATTTTGTGGCAAAAAGGAAGAAATTTCCCATATTTTGGAACAAAAATGCAGAAATTCCCCTTAATTTGAGGTAAAAAGGCTGAAATTCCCCTTATTTCGGGGCAAAAAGGCAGAAATTTCCCTTATTTTGGGGCAAAATTGCAGAAATTTCACTTATTTGAGGGTAATAAGTCAGAAATTTTCCTTACTTTGGGGCCAAAAGGACAAAAATTCCCTTTGTTTTGGGGGAAAAAGACAGAAATTCCACTTATTTAGAGGCAAAAAAGCAGAAATTTCTCTTATTTTGGAGCAAAAATGAAGAAATTTCCCTTTTTTATGGCAAAAAGTTATGCATTCTTCTTATTTTCGGGCAAAAAGGCAGAAATTCCCTGTATTTTGGAGCAAAATTGCAGAAATTCCCCTAATTGTGGGGCAAAAAGGCAGAAATTCCCTATATGTTGGGGCAAAAAGACAGAAATTCTTATTATTTTGGGGCAAAACTCAGAAATTCCACTTATTTTGGCGCAAAATTCCAGAAATTTCCCTTATTTTGAGGCAAAATTGCAGAAATTTCACTTATTTTGGGGCAAAATTGCAAAAATTTCACTTATGTCAGAATAAAAGCAGAAATTTTCTTATTTTGGCGCAAAAAGGCAGAAATTTCTAATATTTTGGTACAAAATTGCAGAAATTTTTCTTATTTTAGGGCAAAAAGGCAGAAATCTCCCATATTTTGGGGCAAAAATGCAGAAATTCCTCTTATTTTTAGGTAAAAAGGCTGAAACTCCCCTTATTTGGGGACAAAAAGGCAGAAATTTCCCTTATTTTGAGGCAAAATTGCAGAAATTTCACTTATTTCAGAGAACAAAAGCAGAAATTTTCTTATTTTGGGGCAAAAAGGCAGAAATTTCTTTTATTTTGATACAAAATTGCAGAAATGTTTCTTATTTTGGGGCAAAAAGGCAGAAATCTCCCATATTTTGGGGCAAAAAAGCAGAAATTTCCCTTATTTTGAGGTAAAAACACTGAAATTCCCCTTATTTGGGGGCAAAAAGGCAGAAATTTCCCTTATTTTGAGGCAAAATTGCAGAAATTTCACTTATTTCAGAATAATAAGTCAGAAATTTTCCTTATTTTGGGGCAAAAAACAGAAATTCTCTTTGTTTTAAAGGAAAAAGACTGATATTCCACTTATTTAGAGGCTACAAAGCAGAAATTCTTATTATTTTGGAGCAAAAATGAAGAAATTTTCCTTTTTTTGTGGAAAAAGGTATACATTCCTCTAATTTTCGGGCTAAAAAGCAGAAATTCCCCGTATTTTGGAGCAAAATTGCAGAAATTCCCCTAATTGTGTGGAAAAAAGGCAGAAATTCCCTATATGTTAGGGCAAAAAGACAGAAATTCTCCTTATTTTGGGGCAAAACTCAAAAATTCCACTTATTTT
Organism: Micromys minutus; assembly: GCF_963924665.1. Lineage (NCBI taxonomy): Eukaryota > Metazoa > Chordata > Mammalia > Rodentia > Muridae > Micromys > Micromys minutus. The sequence goes on along the minus strand of NW_027667699.1, from coordinate 209,823 downwards.
GGGGCAAAATTCCAGAAATTTCCCTTATTTTGGGGCAAAATTGCAGAAATTTCACTTATTTTGGGGCGAAATTGCAGAAATTTCACTTTTTTCATGGAAAAAAAGGCAGAAATTTTTCTTATTTTGGGGCAAAAAGGCAGAAATTCCTAATATTTTGTGGCAAAAATTCAGAAATTCCTCTTATTTTGAGGTAAAAAGGCTGAAATTCCCCTTATTTGGGGGCAAAAAGGCATAAATTTCCCTTATTTTGGGGCAAAATTGCAGAAATTTCACTTATTTCAGGGTAATAAGTCAGAAATTTTCCTTATTTTGGGGCAAAAAAGACAGAAATTCCCTTTGTTTTGGGATAAAAAGACAGAAATTCCACTTATTTAGAGGCAAAAAAGCAGAAATTCCACTTATTTTGGAGTAAAAATTAAGAGATTTCCCTTTTTTATGGCAAAAAGGTATGCATTCTTTTTATTTTCGGACAAAAAGGCAGAAATTCCCCGTATTTTGGAGCAAAATTGCAGAAATTTCACTTATTTCAGAATAAAAATGAGAAATTTTCTTATTTTGGGGCAAAAGGCAGAAATTCCCCTTATTTTATGGCAAAATTGCAGAAATTGCCTTTATTTGGGGACAAAAAACAGAAATTCCCTCTATTTTGGGGCAAAATTGCAGAAAATTTTTTTATTATGGGAAAAAATTGAAGATATTTCTTTTATTTTAAGGCAAAATTGCAGAAATTTCACTTATTTCAGAGAAAAAAACAAAAATCTTTCTTATTTTTGGCAAAATGCAGAAATTCCCATTATTTTGGGGCAAAAAGGCAGAAATTCACCTTATTTTGGGGTAAAATTGAAGACATGTCACATATTTCAGGGCATAAAGGCATCAATTGCCCTTATTTGGGGGCAAAAAGGCAGAAATTCCCCTTATTTTGGGATAAAATTGCAGAAATTACCCTTGTTTGGGGGCAAAAAGGCAGAAAATCCCCTTAATTTTGGGCAAAAAGGCAGAAATTCCCTGTATTTTGGAGCAAAATTGCAGAAATTCTCCTAATATTGGGGCAAAAATGCAGAAATTCCCTTTATTTGGGGCAAATTGGCAGAAGTTCCCCTTATTTTCAGGAAAAGAGGCAGAAATTCCCATTATTTTGAAGCAAAATTGCAGAAACTCCCCTAATTTTGGGGCAAAAAGGCAGAAATTCCCTTTATTTTGGGGCAAAAATACAGAAATTCTCCTTATATCTGGGCAAAAATCAGAAATTTCCCTTAATTTGGAGCAAAATTTTAGAAATTTCTTTTATTTTGGTACAGAATTGGAGAAATTTTTCTTATTCTGTGGCAAAAAGGCAGAAATTTCTTTTATTTTGGTGCAAAATTGCAGAAATTTTTCTTATTTTGGGGCAAAAAGGCATAAATTTCCCATATTTTGGGGCAAAAATGTAGAAATTTTCTTTATTTTGAGGTAAAAAGGCTGAAATTTCCCTTATTTGGGGGCAAAAAGGCAGAAATTTCTCTTATTTTGGGGCAAAATTGCAGAAATTTCACTTATTTCAGAAAAAAAAAGAAAAAATTTTCTTATTTGGGGGCAAAAAGGCAGAAATTTCTTTTATTTTGGTGCAAAATTACAGAAATTTTCTTTATTTTGGGGCAAAAAAGACAGAAATTCCCTTTGTTTTGGGGGAAAAAGACAGAAATTCCACTTATTTAGAGGCAAAAAAGCAGAAATTCCCCTTATTTTGGAGCAAAAATGAAGAAATTTCCCTTTTTCATGGCAAAAAGGTATGCATTCTTCTTATTTTCGGGCAAAAAGGCAGAAATTCCCTATATGTTGGGGCAAAAAGACAGAAATTCTCCTTATTTTGGGGCAAAACTCCGATATTCCACATATTTTGGGGCAAAATTCCATAAATTTCCCTTATTTTGGGGCAAAATTGCAGAAATATCACTTATTTTAAGGCAAAATTGGAGAAATTTCACTTATTTCAGAAGAAAAAAGAAGAAATTTTCTTGTTTTGGGGCAAAAAGGGAGAAATTTCTTTTATTTTTGTACAAAATTGCAGAAATTTTTCTTATTTTGGGGCAAAAATTCAGAAATTATCCTTATTTTTAGGTAAAAAGGCTGAAATTCTCTTTATTTGGGAGCAAAAAGGCAGAAATTGCCCTGATTTTGTGGCAAAATTCCAGAAATTTCACTTATTTTAGGGTAATAAGTCAGAAATTTTTTATTTTGGGGCAAAAAAGGCAGAAATTTCTTTTATTTTGGTACAAAATTAAAGAAATTTTTCTTATTTTGGGGCAAAAAAGAAGAAATTTCCCTTATTTTGGGGCAAAATTGCAGAAATTTCACTTATTTTGATGTAAAAAGGCTGAAATTCCCCTTATTTTGGGGCAAAATGGCAGAAGTTTTCCTTATTTTGGGGCAAAATTGCAGAAATTTCACTTATTTCAAGGTAATAAGTCAGAAATTTTCCTTATTTTGGGGCAAAAAAACAGAAATTCCTCGTTTTGGGGGAAAAAGACAGAAATTCCACTTATTTAGAGGCAAAAAAGCAGAAATTCCCCATATTTTGGAGCAAAATTGCAGAAATTCCCCTAATTGTGGGGCAAAAAGGCAGAAATTCCCTATATGTTAGGGCAAAACGACAGAAATTCTCCTCATTTGGGGGCAAAATTCAGAAATTCCATTTATTTGCGGGCAAAATTCCCAAAATTCCCCTTATTTTGGGGCAAAATTGCAGAAATTTCAATTATTTTGGGGCAAAATTGCAGAAATTTCACTTTTTTCAGGGAAAAAAGGCCGAAATTTTCCGTTTTTGGGGGCAAAAAGGCAGAAATTCCTAATATTTTGAGGCAAAAATGCAGAAATTCCTCTTATTTTGAGGTAAAAAGGCTGAAATTCCCCTTATTTGGGGGCAAAAATGCAGAAATTTCTCTAATACTGGGGCAAAATTGCAGAAATTTCACTTATTTCAGGGTAATAATTCAGAAATTTTCCTTATTTTGGGGCAAAAAATACAGAAATTCCATTTGTATGGGGGGAAAAAGACAGAAATTCCATTTATTTAGAGGCAAAAAAGCAGAAATTCCCCTTATTTTGGAGCAAAATTGCAGAAATTTCCCTTTTTATAGCCAAAAGGTATGCATTCTTCTTATTTTCAGGCAAAAAGGCAGAAATTCCCCGTATTTTAGAGTAAAATTGCAGAAATTCCCTTAATTGTAGGGCAAAAAGGCAGAAATTCTCCTTATTTTGTGGCAAAACTCAGAAATTCCACTTATTTTGGAACAAAATTTCAGAAATTTCCCTTATTTTTGGCCAAAATTGCAGAAATTTCACTTATTTTGGGGCAAAATTGCAGAAATTTCACTTATTTCAGAAAAAAAAAGCAGAAATTTTCTTATTTTGAGGCAAAAAGGCAGAAATTTCCCATATTTTGAGGCAAAAATGCAGAAACTCCCCTTATTTTGAGGTAAAAAGGCTGAAATTCCCCTTATTTGGGGGCAAAAAGGCAGAAATTTCCCATATTTTGGGGAAAAATTGCAGAAATTTCACTTATTTCAGGGTACTAAGTCAGAAATTTTTCTTACTTTGGGGCAAAAAAGACAGAAATTCCCTTTGTTTTCAGGGAAAAAGACAGAAATTCCACTTATTTAGAGGCAAAAATGCAGAAATTCCCCTTATTTTGGAGCAAAAATGAAGAAATTTCCCTTTTTTATGGCAAAAAGGTATGCATTCTTCTTATTTTCGGGCAAAAAGTCAGAAATTCTCCCTATTTTAGAGCAAAATTGCAGAAATTCCCCTAATTGTGGGGCAAAAAAACAGAAATTCCCTATATGTTGGGGCAAAAAGACAGAAATTTTCCATATTTTGGGGCAAAACTCAAAAATTCCACATATTTTGGGGCAAAATTCCAAAAATTTCCCTTATTTTGGGGCAAAATTGCAGAAATTTCACTTATTTAGGGGCAAAATTGCAGAAATTTCACTTATTTCAGGGGAAAAAGACAGAAATTTCTTTTATTTTGGTACAAAATTGCAGAAATTTTTCTTATTTTGGGCAAAAAGGCAGAAATTTCCCATATTTTGAGGCAAAAATGCAGAAATTTCACTTATTTCAGGGTAATAAGTCAGAAATTTTCATTACTTTGGAGCAAAAAAGACAGAAAGTCCCTTTGTTTTGGTGGAAAAAGACAGAAACTCCAATTCTTTAGAGGCAAAAATGCAGAAATTCCCCTTATTTTGGAGCAAAAATGAAGAAATTTCCCTTTTTTATGGCAAAAAGGTATGCATTCTTCTTTTTTTCAGGCAAAAAGTCAGAAATTCCCCCTATTTTAGAGCAAAATTGCAGAAATTCCCCTTATTGTGGGGCAAAAAGGCAGAAATTCCCTATATGTTGGGGGGAAAAGACAGAAATTCTCCTTATTTTAGAGCAAAAATCAGAAATTTCATTTATTTTGGGGCAAAATTGCAGAAATTTCACTTATTTCAGAAAAAAAAAAGCAGAAATTTTCTTATTTTGGGGCAAAAAGGTAGAAATTTCTTTTATTTTGGTACAAAATTGCAGAAAATTTTCTTATTTTGGGGCATAAAGGCAGAAATTTCTCATATTTTGGGGCAAAAATGCAGAAAATCCCCTTATTTTGAGGTAAAAAGGCTAAAATTCCCCTTATTTGGTTGCAAAAAGGCAGAAATTTCCCTTATTTTGGGGCAAAATTGCAGAAATTTCACTTATATCAGGGTAATAAGTCAGAAATTTTCCTTATTTTGGGGCAAAAAAGACAGAAATTCCCTTTGTTTTGGGGGAAAAACACAGAAATTCCACTTATTAAGAGGCAAAAAAGCAGAAATTCCCCTTATTTTGGAGCAAAAATGAAGAAATTTCCCTTTTTTATGGCAAAAAGGTATGCATTCTTCTTGTTTTCGGGCAAAAAGGCAGAAATTTCCCGTTTTTGAGCAAAATTGCAGAAATTCCCCTAATTTTGGGGCAAAAAGGCAGAAATTCCCTATATGTTAGGGCAAAACGACAGAAATTCTCCTTATTTTGGGGCAAAATTCAGAAATTCCATATCTTTTGGTGCAAAATTCCCAAAATTTCCCTTATTTTGGGGCAAAATTGCAGAAAGTTCATTTATTTAGGGGCAAAATTGCAGAAATTTCACTTTTTTCAGGGAAAAAAGGCCGAAATTTTCCATTTCTGGGGGCAAAAAGGCAGAAATTCTTAATATTTTGTGGCAAAAATGCAGAAATTTCCCTTATTTTGAGGTAAAAAGGCTGAAATTCCTCTTCTTTGGGGGCAAAAATGCAGAAATTTCTCTTATACTGGGGCAAAATTGCAGAAATTTCACTTATTTCAGGGTAATAATTCAGAAATTTTCCTTATTTTGGGGCAAAAAATACAGAAATTCCATTTGTATGGGGGGAAAAAGACAGAAATTCCATTTATTTAGAGGCAAAAAAGCAGAAATTCCCCTTATTTTGGAGCAAAATTGCAGAAATTTCCCTTTTTATAGCAAAAAGGTATGCATTCTTCTTATTTTCAGGCAAAAAGGCAGAAATTCCCTGTATTTTGGAGTAAAATTGCAGAAATTCCCTTAATTGTAGGGCAAAAAGACAGAAATTCTCCTTATTTTGGGGCAAAACTCAGAAATTCCACTTATTTTAGAACAAAATTTCAGAAATTTCCCTTATTTTTGGCCAAAATTGCAGAAATTTCACTTATTTTGGGGCAAAATTGCAGAAATTTCACTTATTTCAGGGAAAAAAAGCAGAAATTTTCTTATTTTGGGGCAAAAAGGCAGAAATTTCCCATATTTTGAGGCAAAAATGCAGAAATTCCCCTTATTTTGAGGTAAAAAGGCTGAAATTCCCCTTATTTGGGGGCAAAAAGGCAGAAATTTCCCATATTTTGGGGCAAAATTGCAGAAATTTCACTTATTTCAGGGTACTAAGTCAGAAATTTTTCTTACTTTGGGGCAAAAAAGACAGAAATTCCCTTTGTTTTCAGGGAAAAAAACAGAAATTCCACTTATTTAGAGGCAAAAATGCAGAAATTCCCCTTATTTTGGCGCAAAAATGAAGAAATTTCCCTTTTTTATGGCAAAAAGGTATGCATTCTTCTTATTTTCGGGCAAAAAGGCAGAAATTCCCCCTATTTTAGAGCAAAGTTGAAGAAATTCCCCTAATTGTGGGGCAAAAAAGCAGAAATTCCCTATATGTTGGGGCAAAAAGACAGAAATTCTCCTTATTTTAAAGCAAAACTCAGAAATTTCACTTATTTTGCGGCAAAATTACAGAAATTTAACTTATTTCAGAAAAAAAAAGCAGAAATTTTCTTATTTTGGGGCAAAAAGGCAGAAATTTCTTTTATTTTGGTACAAAATTGCAGAAATTATTCTTATTTTGGGGCAAAAAAGCAGAAATTTCTCATATTTTGGGGCAAAATTGCAGAAAATTTCCTTATTTTGAGGTAAAAAGGCTAAAATTCCCCTTATTTGGTTGCAAAAAGGCAGAAATTTTCCTTATTTGGGGGAAAAATTGCAGAAATTTCACTTATTTCAGGGTAATAAGTCAGAAATTTTCTTTATTTTGGGGCAAAAAAAGACAGAAATTCTCTTTGTTTTGGGGGTAAAAGACAGAAATTCCACTTATTTAGAGGCAAAAAAGCAGAAATTCCCATTATTTTGGAGCAAAAATGAAGAAATTTCCCTTTTTTATGGCAAAAAGGTATGCATTCTTCTTATTTTCGGGCAAAAAGGCAGAAATTCCCCCTATTTCAGAGCAAAATTGCAGAAATTCCCCTAATTGTAGGGCAAAAAAACAGAAATTCCCTATATGTTGGGGCAAAAAGATAGAAATTCTCCATATTTTGGGGCAAAACTCAGAAATTCCACTTATTTTGGGGCAAAATTCCAAAAATTTCCCTTATTTTGGGGCAAAATTGCAGAAATTTCACTTATTTAGGGGCAAAATTGCAGAAATTTCACTTATTTCAGGGGAAAAAGACAGAAATTTCTTTTATTTTGGTACAAAATTGCAGAAATTTTTCTTATTTTGGGCAAAAAGGCAGAAATTTCCCATATTTTGAGGCAAAAATGAAGAAATTTCACTTATTTCAGGGTAATAAGTCAGAAATTTTCCTTACTTTGGGGCAAAAAAGACAGAAATTCCCTTTGTTTTGGTGGAAAAAGACAGAAATTCCACTTATTTAGAGGCAAAAATGCAGAAATTCCCCTTATTTTGGAGCAAAAATGAAGAAATTTCCCTTTTTTATGGCAAAAAGGTATGCATTCTTCTTATTTTCGGGCAAAAAGGCAGAAATTCCCCATATTTTAGAGCAAAATTGCAGAAATTCCCCTTATTGTGGGGCAAAAAGGCAGAAATTCCCTATATGTTGGGGGAAAAGACAGAAATTCTCTTTATTTTAGAGCAAAACTCAGAAATTTCATTTATTTTGGGGCAAAATTGCAGAAATTTCACTTATTTCAGGAAAAAAAAGCAGAAATTTTCTTATTTTGGGGCAAAAAGGCAGAAATTTCTTTTATTTTGGTACAAAATTGCAGAAAATTTTCTTATTTTGGGGCAAAATGCAGAAATTTCTCATATTTTGGGGCAAAAATGCAGAAAATCCCCTTATTTTGAGGTAAAAAGGCTAAAATTCCCCTTATTTGGTTGCAAAAAGGCAGAAATTTCCCTTATTTTGGGGCAAAATTGCAGAAATTTCACTTATATCAGGGTAATAAGTCAGAAATTTTCCTTATTTTGGGGCAAAAAAGACAGAAATTCCCTTTGTTTTGGGGGAAAAAGACAGAAATTCCACTTATTAAGAGGCAAAAAAGCAGAAATTCCCCTTATTTTGGAGCAAAAATGAAGAAATTTCAATTTTTAATGGCAAAAAGGTATGCATTCTTCTTGTTTTCGGGCAAAAAGGCAGAAATTCCTCGTTTTTTGGAGCAAAATTGCAGAAATTCCCCTAATTTTGGGGCAAAAAGGCAGAAATTCCCTATATGTTAGGGCAAAACGACAGAAATTCTCCTTATTTTGGGGCAAAATTCAGAAATTCCATTTCTTTTGGTGCAAAATTCCCAAAATTCCCCTTATTTTGGGGCAAAATTGCAGAAATTTCAATTATTTTGGGGCAAAATTGCAGAAATTTCACTTTTTTCAGGGAAAAAAGGCCGAAATTTTTCGTTTTTGGGGGCAAAAATGCAGAAATTCCTAATATTTTGTGGCAAAAATGCAGAAATTTCCCTTATTTTGAGGTAAAAAGGCTGAAATTCCCCTTATTTGGGGGAAAAAATGCAGAAATTTCTCTTATACTGGGGCAAAATTGCAGAAATTTCACTTATTTCAGGGTAATAATTCAGAAATTTTCCTTATTTTGGGGCAAAAAATACAGAAATTCCATTTGTATGGGGGGAAAAAGACAGAAATTCCATTTATTTAGAGGCAAAAAAGCAGAAATTCCCCTTATTTTGGAGCAAAATTGCAGAAATTTCCCTTTTTATAGCAAAAAGGTATGCATTCTTCTTATTTTCAGGCAAAAAGGCAGAAATTTCCCGTATTTTGGAGTAAAATTGCAGAAATTCCATTAATTGTAGGGCAAAAAGACAGAAATTCTCCTTATTTTGGGGCAAAATGCAGAAATTCCACTTATTTTGGAACAAAATTTCAGAAATTTCCCTTATTTTTGGCCAAAATTGCAGAAATTTCACTTATTTTGGGGCAAAATTGCAGAAATTTCACTTATTTCAGGGAAAAAAAGCAGAAATTTTCTTATTTTGGGGCAAAAAGGCAGAAATTTCCCATATTTTGAGGCAAAAATGCAGAAATTCCCCTTATTTTGAGGTAAAAAGGCTGAAATTCTCCTTATTTGGGGGCAAAAAGGCAGAAATTTCCCATATTTTGGGGCAAAATTGCAGAAATTTCACTTATTTCAGGGTACTAAGTCAGAAATTTTTCTTACTTTGGGGCAAAAAAGACAGAAATTCCCTTTGTTTTCAGGGAAAAAGACAGAAATTCCACTTATTTAGAGGCAAAAATGCAGAAATTCCCCTTATTTTGGAGCAAAAATGAAGAAATTTCCCTTTTTTATGGCAAAAAGGTATGCATTCTTCTTATTTTCGGGCAAAAAGGCAGAAATTCCCTTTGCTTTGGGGGAAAAAAACAGAAATTCCACTTATTTAGAGGCAAAAAAGCAGAAATTCCCCATATTTTGGAGCAAAATTGCAGAAATTCCCCTAATTGTGGGGCAAAAAGGCAGAAATTCCCTATATGTTAGGGCAAAACGACATAAATTCTCCTCATTTGGGGGCAAAATTCAGAAATTCCATTTATTTTGGGGCAAAATTCCCAAAATTCCCCTTATTTTGGGGCTAAATTGCAGAAATTTCAATTATTTTGTGGCAAAATTGCAGAAATTTCACTTTTTTCAGAGAAAAAAGGCCGAAATTTTCCGTTTTTAGGGGCAAAAAGTCAGAAATTCCTAATATTTTGAGGCAAAAATGCAGAAATTCCTCATATTTTGAGGTAAAAAGGCTGAAATTCCCCTTATTTGGGGGCAAAAATGCAGAAATTTCTTTTATACTGGGGCAAAATTGCAGAAATTTCACTTATTTCAGGGTAATAATTCAGAAATTTTCCTTATTTTGGGGCAAAAAATACAGAAATTCCATTTGTATGGGTGGAAAAAGACAGAAATTCCATTTATTTAGAGGCAAAAAAGCAGAAATTCCCCTTATTTTGGAGCAAAATTGCAGAAATTTCCCTTTTTATAGCCAAAAGGTATGCATTCTTCTTATTTTCAGGCAAAAAGGCAGAAATTCCCCGTATTTTGGAGTAAAATTGCAGAAATTCCCTATATGTTGGGGCAAAAAGACAGAAATTCTCCTTATTTTGGGGCAAAACTCAGAAATTCCACTTATTTTGGAACAAAATTTCAGAAATTTCCCTTATTTTTGGCCAAAATTGCAGAAATTTCACTTATTTTGGGGCAAAATTGCAGAAATTTCACTTATTTCAGGGAAAAAAAGCAGAAATTTTCTTATTTTGGGGCAAAAAGGCAGAAATTTCCCATATTTTGAGGCAAAAATGCAGAAATTCCCCTTATTTTGAGGTAAAAAGGCTGAAATTCCCCTTATTTGGGGGCAAAAAGGCAGAAATTTCCCATATTTTGGGGCAAAATTGCAGAAATTTCACTTATTTCAGGGTACTAAGTCAGAAATTTTTCTTACTTTGGGGCAAAAAAGACAGAAATTCCCTTTGTTTTCAGGGAAAAAGACAGAAATTCCACTTATTTAGAGGCAAAAATGCAGAAATTCCCCTTATTTTGGAGCAAAAATGAAGAAATTTCCCTTTTTTATGGCAAAAAGGTATGCATTCTTCTTATTTTCGGGCAAAAAGGCAGAAATTCTCCCTATTTTAGAGCAAAATTGCAGAAATTCCCCTAATTGTGGGGCAAAAAGGCAGAAATTCCCTATATGTTGGGGCAAAATACAGAAATTCTCTTTATTTTGATGAAAAACTCAGAAATTCCACTTATTTTGGGGCAAAATTGCAGAAATTTCCCTTATTTTGGGGCAAAATTGCAGAAATTTCACTTATTTTGGGGCAAAATTGCAGAAATTTCACTTTTTTCAGGGTAATAAGTCAGAAATTTTCCTTATTTTGGGGCAAAAAAGACAGAAATTCCCTATGTTTTGGGGGAAAAGACAGTAATTCCACTTTTTTAGAGGCAAAAAAGCAGAAATTCCTTTTATTTTGGAGTAAAAATGAAGAAATTTCTTTTTTTTTGTGGCAAATGTATACATTCCCTTTATTTTCGGGCAAAACGCAGAAATTCCACTTATTTTGGAACAAAATTTCAGAAATTTCCCTTATTTTTGGCCAAAATTGCAGAAATTTCACTTATTTTGGGGCAAAATTGCAGAAATTTCACTTATTTCAGGGAAAAAAAGCAGAAATTTTCTTATTTTGGGGCAAAAAGGCAGAAATTTCTTATATTTTGAGGCAAAAATGCAGAAATTCCCCTTATTTTGAGGTAAAAAGGCTGAAATTCTCCTTATTTGGGGGCAAAAAGGCAGAAATTTCCCATATTTTGGGGCAAAATTGCAGAAATTTCACTTATTTCAGGGTACTAAGTCAGAAATTTTTCTTACTTTGGGGCAAAAAAGACAGAAATTCCCTCTGTTTTCAGGGAAAAAGACAGAAATTCCACTTATTTAGAGGCAAAAATGCAGAAATTCCCCTTATTTTGGAGCAAAAATGAAGAAATTTCCCTTTTTTATGGCAAAAAGGTATGCATTCTTCTTATTTTCGGGCAAAAAGGCAGAAATTCCCTTTGTTTTGGGGGAAAAAAACAGAAATTCCACTTATTTAGAGGCAAAAAAGCAGAAATTCCCCATATTTTGGAGCAAAATTGCAGAAATTCCCCTAATTGTGGGGCAAAAAGGCAGAAATTCCCTATATGTTAGGACAAAACGACAGAAATTCTCCTCATTTGGGGGCAAAATTCAGAAATTCCATTTATTTTGGGGCAAAATTCCCAAAATTCCCCATATTTTGGGGCAAAATTGCAGAAATTTCAATTATTTTGGGGCAAAATTGCAGAAATTTCACTTTTTTCAGGGAAAAAAGGCCGAAATTTTCCGTTTTTAGGGGCAAAAACTCAGAAATTCCTAATATTTTGAGGCAAAAATGCAGAAATTCCTCTTATTTTGAGGTAAAAAGGCTGAAATTCCCCTTATTTGCGGGCAAAAATGCAGAAATTTCTCTTATACTGGGGCAAAATTGCAGAAATTTCACTTATTTCAGGGTAATAATTCAGAAATTTTCCTTATTTTGGGGCAAAAAATACAGAAATTCCATTTGTATGGGTGGAAAAAGACAGAAATTCCATATATTTAGAGGCAAAAAAGCAGAAATTCCCCTTATTTTGGAGCAAAATTGCAGAAATTTCCCTTTTTATAGCCAAAAGGTATGCATTCTTCTTATTTTCAGGCAAAAAGGCAGAAATTCCCCGTATTTTGGAGTAAAATTGCAGAAATTCCCTATATGTTGGGGCAAAAAGACAGAAATTCTCCTTATTTTGGGGCAAAACTCAGAAATTCCACTTATTTTGGAACAAAATTTCAGAAATTTCCCTTATTTTTGGCCAAAATTGCAGAAATTTCACTTATTTTGGGGCAAAATTGCAGAAATTTCACTTATTTCAGGGAAAAAAAGCAGAAATTTTCTTATTTTGGGGCAAAAAGGCAGAAATTTCCCATATTTTGAGGCAAAAATGCAGAAATTCCCCTTATTTTGAGGTAAAAAGGCTGAAATTCTCCTTATTTGGGGGCAAAAAGGCAGAAATTTCCCATATTTTGGGGCAAAATTGCAGAAATTTCACTTATTTCAGGGTACTAAGTCAGAAATTTTTCTTACTTTGGGGCAAAAAAGACAGAAATTCCCTTTGTTTTCAGGGAAAAAGAAATTCCACTTATTTAGAGGCAAAAATGCAGAAATTCCCCTTATTTTGGAGCAAAAATGAAGAAATTTCCCTTTTTTATGGCAAAAAGGTATGCATTCTTCTTATTTTCGGGCAAAAAGGCAGAAATTCTCCCTATTTTAGAGCAAAATTGCAGAAATTCCCCTAATTGTGGGGCAAAAAGGCAGAAATTCCCTATATGTTGGGGCAAAATACAGAAATTCTCCTTATTTTGGTGAAAAACTCAGAAATTCCACTTATTTTGGGGCAAAATTGCAGAAATTTCCCTTATTTTGGGGCAAAATTGCAGAAATTTCACTTATTTTGGGGCAAAATTGCAGAAATTTCACTTTTTTCAGGGTAATAAGTCAGAAATTTTCCTTATTTTGGGGCAAAAAAGACAGAAATTCCCTATGTTTTGGGGGAAAAGACAGTAATTCCACTTTTTTAGAGGCAAAAAAGCAGAAATTCCTTTTGTTTTGGAGTAAAAATGAAGAAATTTCTTTTTTTTGTGGCAAATGTATACATTCCCTTTATTTTGGGGCAAAACGCAGAAATTCCACTTATTTTGGAACAAAATTTCAGAAATTTCCCTTATTTTTGGCCAAAATTGCAGAAATTTCACTTATTTTGGGGCAAAATTGCAGAAATTTCACTTATTTCAGGGAAAAAAAGCAGAAATTTTCTTATTTTGGGGCAAAAAGGCAGAAATTTCTTATATTTTGAGGCAAAAATGCAGAAATTCCCCTTATTTTGAGGTAAAAAGGCTGAAATTCTCCTTATTTGGGGGCAAAAAGGCAGAAATTTCCCATATTTTGGGGCAAAATTGCAGAAATTTCACTTATTTCAGGGTACTAAGTCAGAAATTTTTCTTACTTTGTGGCAAAAAAGACAGAAATTCCCTCTGTTTTCAGGGAAAAAGACAGAAATTCCACTTATTTAGAGGCAAAAATGCAGAAATTCCCCTTATTTTGGAGCAAAAATGAAGAAATTTCCCTTTTTTATGGCAAAAAGGTATGCATTCTTCTTATTTTCGGGCAAAAAGGCAGAAATTCCCTTTGTTTTGTGGGAAAAAGACAGAAATTCCACTTATTTAGAGGCAAAAAAGCAGAAATTCCCCATATTTTAGAGCAAAATTGCAGAAATTCCCCTAATTGTGGGGCAAAAAGGCAGAAATTCCCTATATGTTAGGGCAAAACGACAGAAATTCTCCTCATTTGGGGGCAAAATTCAGAAATTCCATTTATTTTAGGGCAAAATTCCCAAAATTCCCCTTATTTTGGGGCAAAATTGCAGAAATTTCAATTATTTTGGGGCAAAATTGCAGAAATTTCACTTTTTTCAGGGAAAAAAGGCCGAAATTTTCCGTTTTTAGGGGCAAAAACTCAGAAATTCCTAATATTTTGAGGCAAAAATGCAGAAATTCCTCTTATTTTGAGGTAAAAAGGCTGAAATTCCCCTTATTTGCGGGCAAAAATGCAGAAATTTCTCTTATACTGGGGCAAAATTGCAGAAATTTCACTTATTTCAGGGTAATAATTCAGAAATTTTCCTTATTTTGGGGCAAAAAATACAGAAATTCCATTTGTATGGGTGGAAAAAGACAGAAATTCCATTTATTTAGAGGCAAAAAAGCAGAAATTCCCCTTATTTTGGAGCAAAATTGCAGAAATTTCCCTTTTTATAGCCAAAAGGTATGCATTCTTCTTATTTTCAGGCAAAAAGGCAGAAATTCCCCGTATTTTGGAGTAAAATTGCAGAAATTCCCTATATGTTGGGGCAAAAAGACAGAAATTCTCCTTATATTGGGGCAAAACTCAGAAATTCCACATATTTTGGAACAAAATTTCAGACATTTCCCTTATTTTTGGCCAAAATTGCAGAAATTTCACTTATTTTGGGGCAAAATTGCAGAAATTTCACTTATTTCAGGGAAAAAAAGCAGAAATTTTCTTATTTTGGGGCAAAAAGGCAGAAATTTCCCATATTTTGAGGCAAAAATGCAGAAATTCCCCTTATTTTGAGGTAAAAAGGCTGAAATTCTCCTTATTTGGGGGCAAAAAGGCAGAAATTTCCCATATTTTGGGGCAAAATTGCAGAAATTTCACTTATTTCAGGGTACTAAGTCAGAAATTTTTCTTACTTTGGGGCAAAAAAGACAGAAATTCCCTTTGTTTTCAGGGAAAAAGACAGAAATTCCACTTATTTAGAGGCAAAAATGCAGAAATTCCCCTTATTTTGGAGCAAAAATGAAGAAATTTCCCTTTTTTATGGCAAAAAGGTATGCATTCTTCTTATTTTCGGGCAAAAAGGCAGAAATTCTCCCTATTTTAGAGCAAAATTGCAGAAATTCCCCTAATTGTGGGGCAAAAAGGCAGAAATTCCCTATATGTTGGGGCAAAATACAGAAATTCTCCTTATTTTGGTGAAAAACTCAGAAATTCCACTTATTTTGGGGCAAAATTGCAGAAATTTCCCTTATTTTGGGGCAAAATTGCAGAAATTTCACTTATTTTGGGGCAAAATTGCAGAAATTTCACTTTTTTCAGGGTAATAAGTCAGAAATTTTCCTTATTTTGGGGCAAAAAAGACAGAAATTCCCTATGTTCTGGGGGAAAAGACAGTAATTCCACTTTTTTAGAGGCAAAAAAGCAGAAATTCCTTTTATTTTGGAGTAAAAATGAAGAAATTTCTTTTTTTTTGTGTCAAATGTATACATTCCCTTTATTTTCGGGCAAAAAGGCAGAAATTCCCCGTATTTTGGAGCAAACTTGCAGATATTCCCCTAATTGTGGGGCAAAAAGGCAGAAATTCCCTATATGTTGGGGCAAAAAGACAGAAATTCTCCTTATTTTGGGGCAAAACTAAGAAATTCCACTTATTTTGGGGCAAAATTCCAGAAATTTCCCTTATTTTGGGGCAAAATTGCAGAAATTACACTTATTTTCAGGCAAAATTACATAAATTTCACTTATTTCAGAAAAAAAGCAGAATTTTCTTATTTTGGTGCAAGAAGGCAGAAATTTCTTTTATTTTGTTACAAAATTGCAATAATTTTTCTTATTTTGGGGCAAAAAGGCAGAAATCTCCCATATTTTGGGGCAAAAATGCAGAAATTCCTTTTATTTTGAGGTAAAAAGGCTGAAATTCCCCTTATTTGGGGGCAAAAGGGCAGAAATTTCCCTTATTTTGAGGCAAAATTGCAGAAATTTCACTTATTTCAGAAAAAAAAAAACAAAAACTTTTCTTATTTTAGGGCAAAATGCAGAAATTCCCATTATTTTGGGGCAAAAGGCAGAAATTCACCTTATTTTGTGGTAAAATTGCAGACATTTCACATATTTCAGGGCAAAAAGGTAGAAATTCCCCTTATTTGGGGGCAAAAAGGCAGAAATTCCCCTTATTTTTGGATAAAATTGCAGAAATGTCCCTTGTTTGGGGGCAAAAAGGCAGAAAATCCCCTTAATTTTTGGCAAAAAAGCAGAAATTTCCCGTATTTTGGAGAAAATTTGCAGAAATTCCCCTAATATTGGGGCAAAAATGCAGAAATTCCTATTATTTGGGGCAAATCGGCAGAAGTTCCCCTTATTTTCGAAAAAAGAGGCAGAAATTCCCTGTATTTTGAAGCAAAATTGCAGAAACTCCCCTAATTTTGGGGCAAAAAGGCATAAATTTCTAATATTTTGGGGCAAAAATGCAGAAATTTTTCTTATTTTGTGGTAAAAAGGCTGAAATTCCCCTTATTTGGGGGCAAAAAAGAAGAATTTCTCTTATTTTGGGGCAAAATTGCAGAAATTTCACTTATTTCAGAGTAATAAGTCAGAAATTTTCGTTATTTTGGGGCAAAAAAAACAGAAATTCCCTTTGTTTTGGGGGGAAAAGACAGAAATTCCACTTTTTTAGAGGCAAAAAAGCAGAAATAACTTTTACTTTGGAGTAAAAATGTAGAAATTTCCCTTTTTTATGGCAAAAAGGTATGCATTCTTCTTATTTTCGGGCAAAAAGGCAGAAATTCCCCGTATTTTCGAGCAAAATTGCAAAAATTCCCCTAATTTTAGGGCAAAAAGGCAGAAATTCCCTATATGTTGAGGCAAAAAGACAGAAATTCTCCTTATTTTGGGGCAAAACTCAGAAATTCCACTTATTTTGGGGCAAAATTCTAGAAATTTTTCTTATTTTAAAGCAAAATTGCAGAAATTTCACTTATTTTGGGGTAAAATTGCAGAAATTTCACTTATTTCAGGGAAAAAAGGCAGAAATTTTTCTTATTTTGGGGCAAAAATGAAAAATTTCCTAATATTTTGTGGCAAAAATGCCGAAATTCCCCTTATTTTGAGGTAAAAAAGCTGAAATTTCCCTTATTTGGGAGCAAAAAGGCAGAAATTTACCTTATTTTGGGGCAAAATTGCAGAAATTTCACTTATTTCAGGGTAATAAGTCAGAAATTTTCCTTATTTTGGGGCCAAAAGGACAGAAATTCCCTTTGTTTTGGGGGAAAAAGACAGAAATTCCACTTATTTAGAAGCAAAAAAGCATAAATTCCCCTCATTTTGGAGCAAAAATGAAGAAATTTCCCTTTTTTATGGCAAAAAGGTATGCATTCTTCTTATTTTCGGGCAAAAAGACAGAAATTCCCCGTATTTTGAAGCAAAATTGCAAAAATTCCCCTAATTGTGGGGCAAAAAAACAGAAATTCCCTATATGTTGGGGCAAAAAGACAGAAATTCTCCTTATTTTGGGGTAAAACTCAGAAATTCCACTTATTTTGGGGGCAAAATTCCAGAAATTTCCCTTATTTTGGGGCAAAATTGCAGAAATTTTACTTATTTTGGGGCAAAATTGCAGAAATTTCACTTATTTCAGAAAAATAAGCAGAATTTATTTATTTTGGTGCAAAAAGGCAGAAATTTCTTTTATTTTGGTACAAATTGCAGAAATTTTTCTTATTTTGGGGCAAAAAGGCAGAAATCTTCATATTTTGGGGCAAAAATGCAGAAATTCCTCTTATTTTGAGGTAAAAAGGCTGAAATTTCCCTTATTTGGGGGCAAAAAGGAAGAAATTTCCCATATTTTGAGGCAAAATTGCAGAAATTTCACTTATTTCAGGATAATAAGTCAGAAATTTTCGTTATTTTGGGGCAAAAGAGACAGAAATTTCCTTTGTTTTGGGGGAAAAAAACAGAAATTCCACTTTTTTAGAGGCAAAAAAAGCAGAAATTCCTTTTATTTTGGAGTAAAAATGAAGAAATTTTCCTTTTTTGTGGCAAAAGGTATACATTCCACTTATTTTTGGGCTAAAAAGCAGAAATTACCCGTATTTTGGAGCAAAATTGCAGAAATTCCCCTAATTGTGGGGCAAGAAGGGAGAAATTCCCTATATGTTGGGGCAAAAAGAAACAAATTCTCCTTATTTTGGGTCAAAACTCAGAAATTCTACTGATATTGGGGCAAAATTCCAGAAATTTCCCTTATTTTGGGGCAAAATTGCAGAAATTTCACTTATTTTTGGGCAAAATTGCAGAAATTTCACTTATTTCAGAAAAAAAAGCAGAAATTTTCTTATTTTGGTGCAAAAGGGCAGAAATTTCTTTTATTTTGGTACAAAATTGCAGAAATTTTTCTTATTTTGGGGCAAAAAGGCAGAAATCTCCCATATTTTGGGGCAAAAATGCAGAAATTTCTTTTATTTTGAGGTAAAAAGGCTGAAATTCCCCTTATTTGGGGGCAAAAAGGCAGAAATTTATTTTATTTTGGGGCAAAATTGCAGAAATTTCACTTATTTCAGGCTAATAAGTCAGAAATTTTCCTTATTTTGGGGCAAAAAAGACAGAAATTTCCTTTGTTTTGGGGGATAAAGACAGAAATACCACTTATTTAGAGGCAAAAAAGCAGAAATTCCCCTTATTTTGGAGCAAAACTGAAGAAATTTCTATTTTTTATGGCAAAAGGGTATGCATTCTTCTTATTTTCGGGCAAAAAGGCAGAAATTCCCCGTATTTTGGAGCAAAATTGCAGAAATTCCCCTAATTGTGGGGCAAGAAGAAGGAAATTCCCTATATGTTGGGGCAAAAAGACAGAAATTCTCCTTATTTTGGGGCAAAACTCAGAAATTCCACTTATTTTGGGGGCAAAATTCCAGAAATTTCCCTTATTTTGGGGCAAAATTGCAGAAATTTTACTTATTTTGGGGCAAAATTGCAGAAATTTCACTTATTTCAGAAAAATAAGCAGAATTTATTTATTTTGGTGCAAAAAGGCAGAAATTTCTTTTATTTTGGTACAAAATTGCAGAAATTTTTCTTATTTTGGGGCAAAAAGGCAGAAATCCCCCATATTTTGAGGCAAAAATGCAGAAATTCCTCTTATTTTGAGGTAATAAGGCTGAAATTTCCCTTATTTGGGGCCAAAAAGGCAGAAATTTACCTTATTTTGAGGCAAAATTGCAGAAATTTCACTTATTTCAGGGTAATAAGTCAGAAATTTTCTTTATTTTGGGGCAAAAAAGACAGAAATTCCCTTTGTTTTGGGAGAAAAAGACAGAAATTCCACTTTTTTAGAGGCAAAAAAGCAGAAATTCCTTTTATTTTGGAGTAAAAATGAAGAAATTTCCCTTTTTTATGGCAAAAAGGTATGCATTCCACTTATTTTCGGGCAAAAAGGCAGAAATTACCCGTATTTTGGAGCAATATTGCAGAAATTCCCCTAATTGTTGGGCAAAAAGGCAGAAATTCCCTATATGTTAGGGCAAAAAGACAGAAATTCTCCTTATTTTGGGGCAAAACTCAGAAATTCTACTTATTTTGGGGCAAAATTCCAGAAATTTCCCTTATTTTGGGGCAAAATTGCAGAAATTTCACTTATTTTGGGGCAAAATTGCAGAAATTTCATTTATTTCAGAATAATAAGTCAGAAATTTTCTTTATTTTGGGGCCAAAAAGACAGAAATTCCCTTTGTTTTGGGGGAAAAAGACAGAAATTCCACTTATTTAGAGGCAAAAAAGCAGAAATTCCTCTTATTTTGGAGCAAAATTGCAGAAATTCCCCTAATTGTGGGGCAAAAAGGCAGAAATTCCCTATATGTTGGGGCAAAAAGAAACAAATTCTCCTTATTTTGGGTCAAAACTCAGAAATTCCAGTGATATTGGGGCAAAATTCCAGAAATTTCCCGTATTTTGGGGCAAAATTGCAGAAATTTCACTTATTTTGAGGCAAAATTGCAGAAATTTCACTTATTTCAGAAAAAAAAGCAGAAATTTTCCTATTTTGGTGCAAAAAGGCAGAATTATCTTTTATTTTGGTACAAAATTGCAGAAATTTTTCTTATTTTGGGGCAAAAAGGCAGAAATCTCCCATATTTTGGGACAAAAATGAAGATATTCCTCTTATTTTGAGGTAAAAAGGCTGAAATTTCCTTTATTTGGGGGCAAAAAGGCAGAAATTTCCCTTATTTTGAGGAAAATTGCAGAAATTTCACTTATTTCAGGATAATAAGTCAGAAATTTTCGTTATTTTGGGGCAAAAAAGACAGAAATTCCCTTTGTTTTGGGGGAAAAAGACAGAAATTCCACTTTTTTAGAGGCAAAAAAGCAGAAATTCCTTTTATTTTGGAGTAAAAATGAAGAAATTTCTTTTTTTGTGGCAAAAGGTATACATTCCACTTATTTTTGGGCTAAAAAGCAGAAATTACCCGTATTTTGAAGCAAAATTGCAGAAAATCCCCTAATTGTGGGGCAAAAAGGCAGAAATTCCCTATATGTTAGGGCAAAAAGACAGAAATTCTCCTTATTTTGGGGCAAAACTCAGAAATTCCATTTATTTTGCGGCAAAATTCTAGAAATTTCCCTTATTTTGGGGCAAAATTGCAGAAATTTCACTTATTTTGGGGCAAAATTGCAGTAATTTCACTTATTTTGGGCAAAATTGCAGAAATTCCAAATATTTTGTGGCAAAAATGCAGAAATTCCCCTGAATTTAAGGTAAAAAGGCAGAAATTCCCCTTATTTGGGGGTAAAAAACAGAAATTTCCCTTATTTTGGGGCAAAATTGCAGAAATTTCACTTATTTTGGGGCAAAATTGCAGAAATTTCACTTATTTCAGAAAAAAATTCAGAAATTTTCCTATTTTGGTGCAAAAAGACAGAAATTTCTATTTTGGTACAAAATTGAAGAAATTTTTCTTTTTTTGGGGCAAAAAGGCACAAATCTCCCATATTTTGGGAAAAAAATGCAGAAATTCCTCTTATTTTGAGGTAAAAAGGTAGAAATTTCCCTTATTTGGGAGAAAAAGGCAGAAATTTCCCTTATTTTGAGGCAAAATTGCAGAAATTTCACTTATTTCAGTGTAATAAGTCAGAAATTTTCCTTATTTTGGGGCAAAAAAGACAGAAATTCTCTTTGTTTTGGGGGAAAAAGACAGAAATTCCACTTTTTTAGCGGCAAAAAAGCAGAAATTCATTTTATTTTGGAGTAAAAATGAAGAAATTTCTTTTTTTTTGTGGCAAAAGATATACATTCCCCTTATTTTCAGGTTAAAAAGCAGAAATTCCCCGTATTTTGGAGCAAAATTGCAGAAATTCCCCTAATTGTGGGGCAAAAAGGCAGAAATTTCCGATATGTTAGGGCAAAAAGACAGAAATTCTTTTTATTTTGGGGCTAAACTCAGAAATTCCACTTATTTTGGGGCAAAATTCCAGAAATTTCCCTTATTTTGGGGCAAAATTGCAGAAATTTCACTTATTTTGGGGCAAAATTGCAGAAATTTCACTTATTTCAGGGTAATAAGTCAGAAATTTTCCTTATTTTGGGGCCAAAAAGACAGAAATTTCCTTTGTTTTGGGGTGAAAAAGATAGGAATTCCACTTATTTAGAGGCAAAAAAGCAGAAATTCCTCTTATTTTGGAGCAAAAATGAAGAAATTTCCTTTTTTTATGGCAAAAAGGTATGCATTCTTCTTATTTTCGGGCAAAAAGGCAGAAATTCCCAGTATTTTGGAGCAAAATTGCAGAAATTCCCCTAATTGTGGGGCAAAAAGGCAGAAATTCCCTATATGTTGGGGCAAAAAGAAACAAATTCTCCTTATTTTGGGTCAAAACTCAGAAATTCCACTGATATTGGGGCAAAATTCCAGAAATTTTCCGTATTTTGGGGCAAAATTGCAGAAATTTCACTTATTTTGGGGCAAAATTGCAGAAATTTCACTTATTTCAGAAAAAAAAGCAGAAATTTTCTTATTTTGGTGCAAAAAGGCGGAAATTTCTTTTATTTTGGTACAAAATTGCAGAAATTTTTCTTATTTTGGGGCAAAAAGGCAGAAATCTCCCATATTTTGGGGCAAAAATGAAGAAATTTCTCTTATTTTGAGGTAAAAATCTGAAATTCCCATTATTTGGGGGCATAAAGGCAGAAATTTCCCTTATTTTGAGGCAAAATTGCAGAAATTTCACTTATTTAAGTGTAATAAGTCAGAAATTTTCTTTATTTTGGGGCAAAAAAGACAGAAATTCTTTTTGTTTTGAGGGAAAAAGGCAGAAATTCCACTTTTTTAGCGGCAAAAAAGCAAAAATTCATTTTATTTTGGAGTAAAAATGAAGAAATTTTTTTTTGTGGCAAAAAGTATACATTCCCCTTATTTTCAGGCTAAAAAGCAGAAATTCCCCGTATTTTGGAGCAAAATTGCAGAAATTCCCCTAATTGTGGGGCAAAAAGGCAGAAATTGCCTATATGTTGGGGCAAAAAGACAGAAATTCTCCTAATTTTGGGGCAAAACTCAGAAATTCCACTTATTTTGGGGCAAAATTCCAGAAATTTCCCTTATTTTGGGGCATAATTGCAGAAATTTCACTTATTTTGGGGCAAAATTGCAGAAATTTCACTTATTTCAGGGTAATAAGTCAGAAATTTTCCTCAATTTGGAGCAAAAAAACAGAAATTCCCTTTGTTTTGGGGGAAAAAGACAGAAATTCCACTTATTTAGAGGCAAAAAAGCTGAAATTCCCCTTATTTTGGAGCAAAAATGAAGAACTTTCCCTTTTTTATGGCAAAAAGGTATGCATTCTTCTTATTTTCGGGCAAAAAGGCAGAAATTCCCCGTATTTTGGAGCACAATTGCAGAAATTCCCCTAATTGTGGGGCGAAAAGGCAGAAATTCCCTATATGTTAGGGCAAAAAGACAGAAATTCTCCTTATTTTGGGGCAAAACTCAGAAATTCCACTTATTTTAAGGCAAAATTCCAGAAATTTCCTTTATTTGGGATCAAAATTGCAGAAATTTCTGTTATTTTGGGGCAAAATTGCAGAAATTTCACTTATTTCAGAAAAAAAAGCAGAAATTTTCTCATTTTGGTGCAAAAAGGCGGAAATTTCTTTTATTTTGGTACAAAATTGCAGAAATTTTTCTTATTTTGGGGCAAAAAGGCAGAAATCTCCCATATTTTGGGGCAAAAATGCAGAAATTCCTCTTATTTTGAGGTAAAAAGGCTGAAATTCCCCTTATTTGGAGGCAAAAAGGCAGAAATTTTTCTTATTTTGGGGCAAAATTGCAGAAATTTCACTTATTTCAGAGTAGTCAGAAATTTTTCTTATTTTGGGGCAAAAAAGCAGAAATTCCTTTTATTTTGGAGTAAAAATGAAGAAATTTTTTTTTTGTGGCAAATGGTATACATTCCCCTTATTTTCAGGCTAAAAAGCAGAAATTACCCGTATTTTGGAGCAAAATTGCAAAAATTCCGCTAATTGTGGGGCAAAAAGGCAGAAATTCCCTGTAAGTTAGAGCAAAAAAACAGAAAATCTCCTTATTTTGGGGCAAAACTCAGAAATTCTACTTACTTTGGGGCAAAATTCCAAAAATTTCCCTTATTTTGGGCCAAAATTGCAGAAATTTCACTTATTTTGAGGCAAAATTGCATAAATTTCACTTATTTCATCAGGGTAATAAGTCAGAAATTTTCCTTATTTTGGGGCAAAAAACACAGAAATTCCCTTTGTTTTGGGGGAAAAAGACAGAAATTCCACTTTTTTAGAGGCAAAAAAGCAGAAATTCCTTTTATTTTGGAGTAAAAATAAAGAAATTTCCCTTTTTTGTGGCAAAATGTATACATTCCACTTATTTTTGGGCTAAAAAGCTGAAATTACCCGTATTTTGGAGCAAAATTGCAGAAATTCCCCTAATTGTGGGGCAAAATGCAGAAATTCCCTATATGTTAGGGCAAACAGACAGAAATTCTCCTTATTTTGGGGCAAAACTCAGAAATTCCACTTATTTTGGGGCAAAATTCCAGAAATTTCCCTTATTTTGTGGCAAAATTGCAGAAATTTCCTTTACATTGGGGAAAAATTGCAGAAATTTCCCTTATTTTGGGGCAAAATTGCAGAAATTTCACTTATTTCATGGTAAAAAGGCAGAAATTTTTCTCATTTTGGGGCAAAAATGCAGAGATTCCAAATATTTTGTGGTAAAATTGCAAAAATTCCCCTTATTTTGAGGTAAAAAGGCAGAAATTCCCCTTATTTGGGGGCAAAAAGCAGAAATTTCCCTTATTCTGGGACAAAATTGCAGAAATTTCACTTATTTCAGGGTAATAAGTCAGAAATTTTCCTTATTTGGGGCAAAAAACACAGAAATTCCTTTTGTTTTGGGGGAAAAAGTCAGAAATTCCACTTATTTAGAAACAAAAAAGCAGAAATTCCCCTTATTTTGGAGCAAAAATGAAGAAATTTCCTTTTTTTGTGGCAAAAGGTATGCATTCTTCTTATTTTCAGGCTAAAAAGCAGAAATTCCCCGTATTTTGGAGCAAAATTGCAGAAATTCCCCTAATTGTGGGACAAAAAGGCAGAAATTTGCTATATGTTGGGGCAAAAAGACAGAAATTCTTTTTATTTTGGGGCAAAACTCAGAAATTCCACTTATTTTGGGACAAAATTCCAGAAATTTCACTTATTTTGGGGCAAAATTGCAGAAATTTCACTTATTTTGGCAAAATTGCAGAAATTTCAATTATTTCAGAAAAAAAGCAGAAATTTTCTTATTTTGGTGCAAAAAGGCAGAAATTTCTTTTATTTTGGTACAAAATTGCAGAAATTTTTCTTATTTGGGGGCAAAAAGCAGAAATCCCCTATATTTTGGGGCAAAAATGCATAAATTCCTCTTATTTTGAGGTAAAAAGGCTGAAATTTCCCTTATTTGGGGGCAAAAAGACAGAAATTTCCCTTATTTTGAGGCAAAATTGCAGAAATTTCACTTATTTCAGGGTAATAAGTCAGAAATTTTTCTTACTTTGGGGCAAAAAACAGAAATTCCCTTTGTTTTGGGGGAAAAAGACAGAAATTCCACTTATTTAGAGGCAAAAAAGCAGAAATTCTTCTTTATTGGAGCAAAAATGAAGAAATTTATCTTTTTTTGTGGCAAAAGGTATACATTCCGCTTATATTCGGGCTAAAAAGCAGAAATTCCCCGTATTTTGTATCAAAATTGCAGAAATTCTCCTTATTTTGGAGCAAAAATAAAGAAATTTCTCTTTTTTATGGTAAAAAGGTATGCATTCTTCTTATTTTCGGGCAAAAAGGCAGAAATTCCCCGTATTTTGGAGCAAAATTGCAGAAATTCCCCTAATTGTGGGGCAAAAAGGCAGAAATTCCCTATATGTTGGGGCAAAAAGAAACAAATTCTCCTTATTTTGGGGCAAAACTCAGAAATTCCACTTATTTTGGTGCAAAATTCCAGAAATTTCCCTTATTTTAGGGCAAAATTGCAGAAATTTCACTTATTTTGGGGCAAAATTGCAGAAATTTCACTTATTTCAGAAAAAAAGCAGAATTTATTTATTTTGGTGCAAAAAGGCAGAAATTTCTTTTATTTTGGTACAAAATTGCAGAAATTTTTCTTATTTTGGGGCAAAAAGGCAGAAATCTCCCATATTTTGTGGCAAAAATGCAGAAATTTCTCTTATTTTGAGGTAAAAAGGCTGAAATTCCCCTTATTTGGGGGCAAAAAGGCAGACATTTCCCTTATTTTGAGGCAAAATTGCAGAAATTTCACTTATTTCAGGGTAATAAGTCAGAAATTTTCCTTATTTTGGGGCAAAAAACACAGAAATTCCTTTTGTTTTGGGGGAAAAAGACAGAAATTCCACTTTTTTAGAGGCAAAAAAGCAGAAATTCCTTTTATTTTGGAGTAAAAATGAAGAAATTTCCCTTTTTTGTGGCAAAATGTATACATTCCACTTATTTTTGGGCTAAAAAGCAGAAATTACCCGTATTTTGGAGCAAAATTGCAGAAATTCCCCTAATTGTGGGGCAAAAGGCAGAAATTCCCTATATGTTGGGGAAAAAGACAGAAATTCTCCTTATTTTGGGGCAAAACTCAGAAATTCCACTTATTTTGGGGCAAAATTCCAGAAATTTCCCTTATTTTGTGGCAAAATTGCAGAAATTTCACTTATTTTGGGGCAAAATTGCAGAAATTTCACTTATTTCATGGTAAAAAGGCAGAAATTTTCCTCATTTTGGGGCAAAAAGGCAGAGATTCCAAATATTTTGTGGTAAAATTGCAAAAATTCCCCTTATTTTGAGGTAAAAAGGCAGAAATTCCCCTTATTTGGGGGCAAAAAGCAGAAATTTCCCTTATTCTGGGACAAAATTGCAGAAATTTCACTTATTTCAGAAAAAAATTCAGAAATTTTCCTATTTTGGTGCAAAAAGACAGAAATTTCTATTTTGGTAAAAAATTGAAGAAATTTTTCTTTTTTTGGGGCAAAAAGGCACAAATCTCCCATATTTTGGGAAAAAAATGCAGAAATTCCTCTTATTTTGAGGTAAAAAGGTAGAAATTTCCCTTATTTGGGAGAAAAAGGCAGAAATTTCCCTTATTTTGAGGCAAAATTGCAGAAATTTCACTTATTTCAGTGTAATAAGTCAGAAATTTTCCTTATTTTGGGGCAAAAAAGACAGAAATTCCCTTTGTTTTGGGGGAAAAAGACAGAAATTCCACTTTTTTAGCGGCAAAAAAGCAGAAATTCATTTTATTTTGGAGTAAAAATGAAGAAATTTCTTTTTTTTTTTGTGGCAAAAGATATACATTCCCCTTATTTTCAGGTTAAAAAGCAGAAATTCCCCGTATTTTGGAGCAAAATTGCAGAAATTCCCCTAATTGTGGGGCAAAAAGGCAGAAATTTCCGATATGTTAGGGCAAAAAGACAGAAATTCTTTTTATTTTGGGGCTAAACTCAGAAATTCCACTTATTTTGGGGCAAAATTCCAGAAATTTCCCTTATTTTGGGGCAAAATTGCAGAAATTTCCCTTATTTTGGGGCAAAATTGCAGAAATTTCACTTATTTCAGGGTAATAAGTCAGAAATTTTCCTTATTTTGGGGCCAAAAAGACAGAAATTTCCTTTGTTTTGGGGTGAAAAAGATAGGAATTCCACTTATTTAGAGGCAAAATAGCAGAAATTCCTCTTATTTTGGAGCAAAAATGAAGAAATTTCCTTTTTTTATGGCAAAAAGGTATGCATTCTTCTTATTTTCGGGCAAAAAGGCAGAAATTCCCAGTATTTTGGAGCAAAATTGCAGAAATTCCCCTAATTGTGGGGCAAAAAGGCAGAAATTCCCTATATGTTGGGGCAAAAAGAAACAAATTCTCCTTATTTTGGGTCAAAACTCAGAAATTCCACTGATATTGGGGCAAAATTCCAGAAATTTTCCGTATTTTGGGGCAAAATTGCAGAAATTTCACTTATTTTGGGGCAAAATTGCAGAAATTTCACTTCTTTCAGAAAAAAAAGCAGAAATTTTCTTATTTTGGTGCAAAAAGGCGGAAATTTCTTTTATTTTGGTACAAAATTGCAGAAATTTTTCTTATTTTGGGGCAAAAAGGCAGAAATCTCCCATATTTTGGGGCAAAAATGAAGAAATTTCTCTTATTTTGAGGTAAAAATCTGAAATTCCCATTATTTGGGGGCAAAAAGGCAGAAATTTCCCTTATTTTGAGGCAAAATTGCAGAAATTTCACTTATTTCAGTGTAATAAGTCAGAAATTTTCTTTATTTTGGGGCAAAAAAGACAGAAATTCTTTTTGTTTTGAGGGAAAAAGGCAGAAATTCCACTTTTTTAGCGGCAAAAAAGCAAAAATTCATTTTATTTTGGAGTAAAAATGAAGAAATTTTTTTTTTGTGGCAAAAAGTATACATTCCCCTTATTTTCAGGCTAAAAAGCAGAAATTCCCCGTATTTTGGAGCAAAATTGCAGAAATTCCCCTAATTGTGGGGCAAAAAGGCAGAAATTGCCTATATGTTGGGGCAAAAAGACAGAAATTCTCCTAATTTTGGGGCAAAACTCAGAAATTCCACTTATTTTGGGGCAAAATTCCAGAAATTTCCCTTATTTTGGGGCATAATTGCAGAAATTTCACTTATTTTGGGGCAAAATTGCAGAAATTTCACTTATTTCAGGGTAATAAGTCAGAAATTTTCCTCAATTTGGAGCAAAAAAACAGAAATTCCCTTTGTTTTGGGGGAAAAAGACAGAAATTCCACTTATTTAGAGGCAAAAAAGCTGAAATTCCCCTTATTTTGGAGCAAAAATGAAGAACTTTCCCTTTTTTATGGCAAAAAGGTATGCATTCTTCTTATTTTCGGGCAAAAAGGCAGAAATTCCCCGTATTTTGGAGCACAATTGCAGAAATTCCCCTAATTGTGGGGCGAAAAGGCAGAAATTCCCTATATGTTAGGGCAAAAAGACAGAAATTCTCCTTATTTTGGGGCAAAACTCAGAAATTCCACTTATTTTAAGGCAAAATTCCAGAAATTTCCTTTATTTGGGAGCAAAATTGCAGAAATTTCTGTTATTTTGGGGCAAAATTGCAGAAATTTCACTTATTTCAGAAAAAAAAGCAGAAATTTTCTCATTTTGGTGCAAAAAGGCGAAAATTTCTTTTATTTTGGTACAAAATTGCAGAAATTTTTCTTATTTTGGGGCAAAAAGGCAGAAATCTCCCATATTTTGGGGCAAAAATGCAGAAATTCCTCTTATTTTGAGGTAAAAAGGCTGAAATTCCCCTTATTTGGAGTCAAAAAAGGCAGAAATTTTTCTTATTTTGGGGCAAAATTGCAGAAATTTCACTTATTTCAGAGTAGTCAGTCAGAAATTTTTCTTATTTTGGGGCAAAAAAGCAGAAATTCCTTTTATTTTGGAGTAAAAATGAAGAAATTTTTTTTTTGTGGCAAATGGTATACATTCCCCTTATTTTCAGGCTAAAAAGCAGAAATTACCCGTATTTTGGAGCAAAATTGCAAAAATTCCGCTAATTGTGGGGCAAAAAGGCAGAAATTCCCTGTAAGTTAGAGCAAAAAAACAGAAAATCTCCTTATTTTGGGGCAAAACTCAGAAATTCTACTTACTTTGGGGCAAAATTCCAAAAATTTCCCTTATTTTGGGCCAAAATTGCAGAAATTTCACTTATTTTGAGGCAAAATTGCATAAATTTCACTTATTTCATCAGGGTAATAAGTCAGAAATTTTCCTTATTTTGGGGCAAAAAACACAGAAATTCCCTTTGTTTTGGGGGAAAAAGACAGAAATTCCACTTTTTTAGAGGCAAAAAAGCAGAAATTCCTTTTATTTTGGAGTAAAAATAAAGAAATTTCCCTTTTTTGTGGCAAAATGTATACATTCCACTTATTTTTGGGCTAAAAAGCTGAAATTACCCGTATTTTGGAGCAAAATTGCAGAAATTCCCCTAATTGTGGGGCAAAATGCAGAAATTCCCTATATGTTAGGGCAAACAGACAGAAATTCTCCTTATTTTGGGGCAAAACTCAGAAATTCCACTTATTTTGGGGCAAAATTCCAGAAATTTCCCTTATTTTGTGGCAAAATTGCAGAAATTTCCTTTACATTGGGGAAAAATTGCAGAAATTTCCCTTATTTTGGGGCAAAATTGCAGAAATTTCACTTATTTCATGGTAAAAAGGCAGAAATTTTTCTCATTTTGGGGCAAAAATGCAGAGATTCCAAATATTTTGTGGTAAAATTGCAAAAATTCCCCTTATTTTGAGGTAAAAAGGCAGAAATTCCCCTTATTTGGGGGCAAAAAGCAGAAATTTCCCTTATTCTGGGACAAAATTGCAGAAATTTCACTTATTTCAGGGTAATAAGTCAGAAATTTTCCTTATTTGGGGCAAAAAAGACAGAAATTCCTTTTGTTTTGGGGGAAAAAGTCAGAAATTCCACTTATTTAGAAACAAAAAAGCAGAAATTCCCCTTATTTTGGAGCAAAAATGAAGAAATTTCCTTTTTTTGTGGCAAAAGGTATGCATTCTTCTTATTTTCAGGCTAAAAAGCAGAAATTCCCCGTATTTTGGAGCAAAATTGCAGAAATTCCCCTAATTGTGGGACAAAAAGGCAGAAATTTGCTATATGTTGGGGCAAAAAGACAGAAATTCTTTTTATTTTGGGGCAAAACTCAGAAATTCCACTTATTTTGGGACAAAATTCCAGAAATTTCACTTATTTTGGGGCAAAATTGCAGAAATTTCACTTATTTTGGCAAAATTGCAGAAATTTCAATTATTTCAGAAAAAAAGCAGAAATTTTCTTATTTTGGTGCAAAAAGGCAGAAATTTCTTTTATTTTGGTACAAAATTGCAGAAATTTTTCTTATTTGGGGGCAAAAAGCAGAAATCCCCTATATTTTGGGGCAAAAATGCATAAATTCCTCTTATTTTGAGGTAAAAAGGCTGAAATTTCCCTTATTTGGGGGCAAAAAGACAGAAATTTCCCTTATTTTGAGGCAAAATTGCAGAAATTTCACTTATTTCAGGGTAATAAGTCAGAAATTTTTCTTACTTTGGGGCAAAAAACAGAAATTCCCTTTGTTTTGGGGGAAAAAGACAGAAATTCCACTTATTTAGAGGCAAAAAAGCAGAAATTCTTCTTTTTGGAGCAAAAATGAAGAAATTTATCTTTTTTTGTGGCAAAAGGTATACATTCCGCTTATTTTCGGGCTAAAAAGCAGAAATTCCCCGTATTTTGTATCAAAATTGCAGAAATTCCCCTTATTTTGGAGCAAAAATAAAGAAATTTCTCTTTTTTATGGTAAAAAGGTATGCATTCTTCTTATTTTCGGGCAAAAAGGCAGAAATTCCCCGTATTTTGGAGCAAAATTGCAGAAATTCCCCTAATTGTGGGGCAAAAAGGCAGAAATTCCCTATATGTTGGGGCAAAAAGAAACAAATTCTCCTTATTTTGGGGCAAAACTCAGAAATTCCACTTATTTTGGTGCAAAATTCCAGAAATTTCCCTTATTTTAGGGCAAAATTGCAGAAATTTCACTTATTTTGGGGCAAAATTGCAGAAATTTCACTTATTTCAGAAAAAAAGCAGAATTTATTTATTTTGGTGCAAAAAGGCAGAAATTTCTTTTATTTTGGTACAAAGTTGCAGAAATTTTTCTTATTTTGGGGCAAAAAGGCAGAAATCTCCCATATTTTGTGGCAAAAATGCAGAAATTTCTCTTATTTTGAGGTAAAAAGGCTGAAATTCCCCTTATTTGGGGGCAAAAAGGCAGAAATTTCCCTTATTTTGAGGCAAAATTGCAGAAATTTCACTTATTTCAGGGTAATAAGTCAGAAATTTTCCTTATTTTGGGGCAAAAAACACAGAAATTCCTTTTGTTTTGGGGGAAAAAGACAGAAATTCCACTTTTTTAGAGGCAAAAAAGCAGAAATTCCTTTTATTTTGGAGTAAAAATGAAGAAATTTCCCTTTTTTGTGGCAAAATGTATACATTCCACTTATTTTTGGGCTAAAAAGCAGAAATTACCCGTATTTTGGAGCAAAATTGCAGAAATTCCCCTAATTGTGGGGCAAAAGGCAGAAATTCCCTATATGTTGGGGAAAAAGACAGAAATTCTCCTTATTTTGGGGCAAAACTCAGAAATTCCACTTATTTTGGGGCAAAATTCCAGAAATTTCCCTTATTTTGTGGCAAAATTGCAGAAATTTCACTTATTTTGGGGCAAAATTGCAGAAATTTCACTTATTTCATGGTAAAAAGGCAGAAATTTTCCTCATTTTGGGGCAAAAAGGCAGAGATTCCAAATATTTTGTGGTAAAATTGCAAAAATTCCCCTTATTTTGAGGTAAAAAGGCAGAAATTCCCCTTATTTGGGGGCAAAAAGCAGAAATTTCCCTTATTCTGGGACAAAATTGCAGAAATTTCACTTATTTCAGGGTAATAAGTCAGAAATTTTCCTTATTTGGGGCAAAAAAGACAGAAATTCCTTTTGTTTTGGGGGAAAAAGTCAGAAATTCCACTTATTTAGAAGCAAAAAAGCAGAAATTCCCCTTATTTTGGAGCAAAAATGAAGAAATTTCCTTTTTTTGTGGCAAAAGTTATGCATTCTTCTTATTTTCAGGCTAAAAAGCAGAAATTCCCCGTATTTTGGAGCAAAATTGCAGAAATTCCCCTAATTGTGGGACAAAAAGGCAGAAATTCCCTATATGTTTTGGCAAAAAGACAGAAATTCTCCTTATTTTAGAGCAAAACTCAGAAATTTCACTTATTTTGACGCAAAATTGCAGAAATTTCACTTATTTCAGAAAAAAAAGCAGAAATTTTCTTAATTTGGGGCAAAAAGGCAGAAATTTCTCATATTTTGGGGCAAAAATGCAGAAAATCCCCTTAATTTGAGGTAAAAAGTCTAAAATTCCCCTTATTTGGTTGCAAAAAGCAGAAATTTCCCTTATTTTGGGGCAAAATTGCAGATATTTCATTTATTTCAGGGTAATAAGTCAGAAATTTTCCTTATTTTGGGGCAAAAAAGACACAAATTCTCTATGTTTTGGGGGAAAAAGACAGAAATTCCACTTATTTAGAGGCAAAAAACAGAAATTCCCCTTATTTTGGAGCGAAAATGAAGAAATTTCCCTTTTTTATGGCAAAAAGTTATGCATTCTTCTTATTTTCGGGCAAAAAGACAGAAATTCCCCGTATTTTTTAGCAAAATTGCAGAAATTCCCCTAATTGTGGGGCAAAAAGGCAGAAATTCCCTATGTGTTGGGGCAAAAAGACAGAAATTCTACTTATTTTGGGGCAAAACTCAGAAATTCCACTTATTTTGGGGCAAAATTCCAAAAATTTCCCTTATTTTGGGGCAAAATTGCAGAAATTTCACTTATTTTGGGGCAAAATTGCAGAAATTTCACTTATTTCAGGGAAAAAAAGACAGAAATTTCTTTTATTTTGGTACAAAATTGCAGAAATTTTTTTTATTTTTGGCAAAAAGGCAGAAATTTCCCATATTTTGGGGCAAAAATGCAGAAATTCCCCTTATTTTGAGGTAAAAATGCTGAAATTCCCCTTATTTTGGGGCAAAAAGCAGACATTTTCCTTATTTTGGGCAAAAATTGCAGAAATTTCACTTATTTTGAGTCAAAAAGGCAGAAAATCCAATTATTTTGGGGTAAAAATGAAGAAATTCCCCTTGTTTTGAGGTAAAAAGGCTGAAATTCCCCTTTTTTGGAGGCAAAAAGGCAGAAATTTCCCGTATTTTGGGGCAAAATTGCAGAAATTCCTCTAATTTTGGGGCAAAAACGCAGAACTTCCCCTTATTTTGGGGTAAAACTGCAGAAATTTCACTTATTTCGCGGCAAAATTGCAGAAATTCACTTCATTTTCGGCGAAAAGGGAGAAAATTCCCGTATTTTGGAGCAAAATTGCAGAAATTCACCTAATTTTGGGGTAAAATATGCAGTAATTTTCTTTATTTTAAGGCAAAAAGGCAGAAATTCCCCTTATTTTGTGGCAAAAATCAGAAATTCCCCTTATTTTAGAAAAAATTGCAGAAATTTCCTTTATTATGGGGAAAAATTGCAGAAATTTCTTTTATTGTAAGGCAAAATTGCAGAAATTTCATTTATTTCAGAGAAAAAAACAAAAATTTTTTTTTATTTTAGGGCAAAATGCAGAAATTTCCATTATTTTGGGGATCAAAGACAGAAATTCACCTTCTTTTGGGGTAAAATTTCAAACATTTCACATATTTCAGGGCAAAAAGGCAGAAATTCCCCTTATTTGGGGGTAAAAAGGCAGAAATTCTTCATATTTTGGGTTAAAATTGCAGAAATTTCCCTTGTTTGGGGGCAAAAAGGCAGAAAATCCCCTTAATTTTGGGCAAAAAGGCAGAAATTCCCCGTATTTTGGAGCAAAATTGCAGAAATTCCCCTAATTTTGGGGCAAAAAGGCAGAAATTCCCGATATGTTGGGGCAAAGAGACAGAAATTCTCCTTATTTTCGGGCAAAACTCAGAAATTCCATTTATTTTGGGGCAAAATTCCAGAAATTTCCCTTATTTTGGGGCAAAATTGCAGAAATTTCACTTATTTCAGGGCAAAATTCAAAAATTGCTTTTATTTTGGGGCAAAAAGACAGAAATTCCGTTTACTTTTGGGTAAAAAGGCAGAAATTTCACTTATTTTGAGGTAAGAAGGCAGAAATTCCTCTTATTTTGCAGCAAAAATGAAGAAATTTCCCTTTTTTGTGGCAAAAGGTATACATTCCCCTTATTTTTGGGCAAAAAAGCAGAAATTCCCCGTATTTTGGAGCACAATTGCAGAAAATCCCCTAATTGTGGGGCAAAAAGGCAGAAATTCCCATTATTTTGATGGCAAAAAGGCAGGAATTCACCTTATTTTGGGCTAAAATTGCAGAAATTTCACATATTTCAGGGCAAAAAGGCAGAAATTACCCGTATTTTGGAGCAAAATTGCAGAAATTCCTCTAATTTTTGGGCAAAAAGGCAGAAATTCCCCTTATTTTGGGGTAAAACTGCAGAAATTTCACTTATTTTACGGCAAAATGTCAGAAATTCCCCTTATTTTCGGCAAAAAAGGCAGAAAATCCCCTTATTTTAGGGCAAAATTGCAGAAATTTCCCTTATTTGGGGGCAAAAACAGAAATTTCCCTTCTTTTGAGGCAAAATTGCAGAAATTTCCCTTATTATGGGGAAAAATTGCAGAAATTTCCCTTATTTTAGGACAAAATTGCAGAAATTTCACTTATTTCAGAGAAAAAATGCAAAAATTTTTCTTATTTTGGGGCAAAAAGGCAGAAATTCCAATTATTTTGGGGCAAAAAGGCAGAAATTCACCTTATTTTGGGTTAAAATATCAGAAATTTCACATATTTCAGGGCAAAATGGCAGAAATTCCCCTTATTTGGGGGCAATAAGGCAGAAATTTCCCTTCTTTTAAGATAAAATTGCAGAAATTTCCCTTATTTGGGGGCAAAAAGGCAGAAAATCCACTTAATTTCGGGTAAAAAGGAAGAAATTCCTCGTATTTTGAAGCAAAATTGCAGAAACTCCCCTAATTTTGGGGCAAAAAGGCAGAAATTCCCTTTATTTTGGGGCAAAAATAGAGAAATTCTCCTTATTTTGGTGCAAAAATCAGAAATTTCCCTTATTTTTGGGCAAAATTATAGAAATTTCTTTTATTTTGTTACAGACTTGCAGAAATTTTTCTTATTTTGTGGCAAAAAGGCTAAAATTCTACTTATTTTGAGGTAAAATCCTGAAATTCCACATATTTTGGGGCAAAAAGGCAGAAATTCCCCTCATTTGGGAGCAAAAAGGCACATATTTCCCTTATTTTCAGGCATAATTGCAGGAATTTCATTTATTTCAGGGCAAAAAGTCAGAAATTCCTTTTATTTTGGGGCAAAAAGCAGAAATTTCTTTTATTATGGTACAAAATTGAAGAAATTTTTCGTATTTTGAAACAAAAAGGCAGAAAGTTCCCCTTATTTTGAGGCAAAAGGCAGAAATTATTTTTATTTTGAGGTAAAATGCAGAAATTCTTTTTATTTTGGGGCTAAAAGGCAGAAATTCCTCGTATTTTGAAGCAAAATTGCAGAAATTCTCATAATTTTCGGGCAAAAAAGCAGAAATTCTCCCTATTTTGGGGCAAAAAGACACAAAATCTCCTTTTTCGGGAGCAAACAGTCAGAAATTCCCCTTATTTTGGGGCAAAATTGCAGAAATTTCCTTTACATTGGGGCAATATTGCAGAAATTTCCCTTATTTTGAGGCAAAATTGCAGAAATTTCACTTATTTCAGGGAAAAAAGGCGGAAATTTTTTTTTGCGGGGAAAAAAGGCAGAAATTTTTTTTATTTTGGTACAAAATTGCAGAAATTTTTATTATTTTGGGGCAAAGAGTCAGAAATTCCCCATATTTTGGTGCAAAAAGGCTGAAATTCCCCTTATGTTGAGGTAAAATCCTGATATTCCCCATATTTTGGGGCAAAAAGGCAGAAATTCCCCTCATTTGGGGGCAAAAAGGCACAAATTTCCCTTATTTTCAGGCATAATTGCAGGAATTTCATTTATTTCAGGGCAAAAAGTCAGAAATTCCTTTTATTTTGGGGCAAAAAGCAGAAATTTCTTTTATTTTGATACAAAATTGTAGAAATTTTCCTTATTTTGGAACAAAAAGGCAAAAATTACCCATATTTTGTGGAAAAAGGCAGAAATTCTTCTTATTTTGAGGTAAAAAGGCTGAAATTCCCGTTATTTTGGGGCAAAAAGGCAGAAATTCTCTTTACTTTGTGGCAAAAAGGCAGAAATTCCCGTTAATTGGGGCAGAAAAGCAGAAATTTTCCTTATTTAAGGGCAATAGGGCAGAAATTCCCTATATTTTGTGGCAAAAATGCAGAAATTCCCCTTATTTAGAGGTAAAATGATGAAATTCCCCTTATTTTCGGCAAAAAGGCAGAAATTTCTATTATTTTGGGGCAAAATTGCAGAAATTTCAATTATTTCAGGGCAAAAAGTCAGAAATTTGCCTTATTTTGGGACAAAAAGCAGAAATTCCCCTAATTTTGGGGCCAAAAACAGAAATTCCCCTTATTTTGGGGTAAAATTGCAGAAATTTCAAATATTTCAGGGCAAAAAGGCAGAAATTCCACTTTATTTCGGACAATAACGCAGAAATTCCCCGTATTTTAAAGCTAAATTTCAGAAATTCCCCTTATATTGGTGCAAAAATGCAGAAATTCCTTTTATTTTTGTGCAATAAGGCAGATTTCCCCGTATTTTGAAGCAAAATTGCACATATTCCCCTAATTTTGAGGGAAAATGCAGAAATTCACATTATTTTGGAACAAAAAGACAGAAATTCTCCTTATTTCAGTACAAGAAGTCAGAAATTCCCCTTATTTTGGGGCAAAATTGCAGAAATTTCACTTATTTCAGAGAAAAAGCACAGAAATTTCTCTTATTTTGGGGAAAAAGGCAGAAATTTCTTTTATTTTGGTACAAAATTGCAGAAATTTTCTTTATTTTGGGGAAAATGCAGAAATTCCCCATATTTTTGGGCAAAAAGGCAGAGAAACCCTTATTTTGAGGCAAAAAGACAGAAATTCCCTTTCTTTTGTGGCAAAAAGGCAGAAATTTCCCTTATTTTCGGGCAAAATTGCAGAAATTTCACCTATTTCAGGGAAATATTCAAAAATTCCTTTTATTTTGGAACAAAAAGAGAGAAATTCCGTTTATTTTTGGGTAAAAAGGCAGAAATTTCAGTTATTTTGAGGTAAGAAGGCAGAAATGCCTCTTATTTTGCGGCAAAAATGAAGAAATTTCCCTTTTTTGTGGCAAAAGGTATACATTCCCCTAATTTTTGGGCAAAAAGGCAGAAATTCCCCGTATTTTGGAGCACAATTGCAGAAAATCCCCAAATTGTGGGGCAAAAAGGCAGAAATTCCCTATATGTTGGGGCAAAAATACAAAAATTCTCCTTATTTTGGGACAAAACTCAGAATTTCCACTTATTTTGGGGCAAAATTTCAGAAATTTCCCTTATTTTGGGGCAAAATTGCAGAAATTTCACTTATTTTGGGGCAAAATTGCAGAAATTTCCCTTATTTCAGGTAAAAATGGGAGAAATTTTTCTTATTTTGGGGCAAAAAGGCAGAAATTCCTAATATTTTGTGGCAAAAATGCAGAAATTCCCCTTATTTTGAGGTAAAAAGGCTGAAATTCCCCTTATTTGGGTGCAAAAAGGCAGAAATTTTTCTTATTTTGGGGCAAAATTGCAGACATTTCACTTATTTCAGGGTAATAAGTCAGAAATTTTCCTTATTTTGGGGCAAAAAAGACAGAAATTCCCCTAATTGTGGGGCAAAAAGGCAGAAATTCCCTATATGTTGGGGCAAAAAGACAGAAATTCTCCTTATTTTGGGGCAAAACTCAAAAATTCCACTTATTTTGGGGCAAAATTGCAGGAATTTACCTTATTTTGAGGCAAAATTGCAGAAATTTTCCTTATTTGGGGCAAAATTGCAGAAATTTCACTTATTTTCAGGTAAAAAGACTGAAATATCCTTTATTTTGGGGCAAAAAGGAAGAGATTCCCCTTATTTTGGGGCAAAATTGCAGAAATTTTTCTTATTTTGGGGCAAAAAGGCTGAAATTCTTCTTATTTTGAGGTAAAATGCTGAAATTCCCCATATTTTGGGGCAAAAGGCAAAAATTCTTCTTATTTTGGGGCAAAAAGGCACAAATTTCCCTTATTTTCGGGCAAAATTGCAGAAATTTCATTTATTTCAGGGCAAAAAGTCAGAAATTCCTTTTATTTTGGGGCAAAGAGCAGAAATTTCTTTTATTATGGTACAAAATTGAAGAAATTTTTCTTATTTTGAAACAAAAAGGCAGAAAATTCCCCTTATTTTGAGGCAAAAGGCAGAAATTATTCTCAATTTGAGGTAAAATGCAGAAATTCCCTTTATTTTGGGGCTAGAAAGCAGAAATTCCCCGTATTTTGAAGCAAAATTGCAGAAATTCTCATAATTTTCGGGCAAAAGGCAAAAATTCCCCTTATTTTGGGGCAAAAAGACAGAAAATCTCTTTTTTTGGGAGCAAACAGTCAGAAATTTTCCTTATTTTGGGGCAAAATTGCAGAAATTTATTTTACATTGGGGCAAAATTGCAGAAATTTCCATATTTTGGGGCAAAATTGCAGAAATTTCACTTATTTCAGGGAAAAAAGGCGAAAATTTTTTTTGGGGGGCAAAAAGGCAGAAATTTTTTTTATTTTGGTACAAAATTGCAGAAATTTTTCTTATTTTGGGGCAAAAAGTCAGAAATTCCTCATATTTTGGGGCAAAAAGGCAGAAATTCCCCTTATTTTGAGGTAAAAAGGCTGTAATTCCCCTTATTTTGGGGTAAAAAGACAGAAATTTCGTTTATTTTCGGGAAAAGGCAGAAATTGCACTTATTTTGAGTCAAAAAGGTGGAAAATCCCCTTATTTTGGGGCAAAAATGAAGAAATTTGCTTTTTTTATGGCAAAAAGGTATACATTCCCTTTATTTTTGGGCAAAATGGCACAAATTCCCCGTATTTTGGAGCAACATTGCAGAAATTCCCCTAATTTTTGGGCAAAAAGGCAGAAATTCCCCTTATTTTGGGGTAAAACTGCAGAAATTTCACTTTTTTGCGGTAAAATGTCAGAAATTCCCCTTATTTTCGGCAAAAAAAGCAGATAATCCCCTTATTTTAGGGAAAAATTGCAGAAATTTCTCTTATTTTGGGGCAAAATTGCAGAAATTTCACTTATTTCGCGGCAAAATGTCAGAAATTCCCCTTATTTTCGGCAAAAAAGGCAGAAAATTCCCGTATTTTGGAGAATAAATTGCAGAAATTCACCTAATTTTAGGGTAAAAAAATACAGTAATTTTCTTTATTTTTGGGCAAAAAGGCAGAAATTCTCCTTATTTTAGGGCAAAAAGGCAGAAATTCTTCTTATTTTAGGGCAAAATTGCAGAAATTTTCCTTATTTGGAAGCAAAAAACAGAAATTCCCCTTATTTTGGGGCAAAATTGCAGAAATTTCCCTTATTATGGGGAAAAATTGCAGAAATTTCCCTTACTTTAGGGCAAAATTGCAGAAATTTCACTTATTTCAGAGAAAAAAAGGAAAATTTTTCTTATTTTGGGGCAAAAAGGCAGAAATTCACCTTATTTTGGGGTAAAATTGCAGAAATTTCACATATTTCAGGGCAAAAAGACAGAAATTCCCCTTATTTTAAGGCAGAAAGGCAGAAATTCCCCTTATTTTGGAATAAAGTTGCAGAAATTTTTTTTCTTTAGGGGCAAAAAGGCAGAAAATCCACTTAATTTCGGGTAAAAAAGCAGAAATTCCTCTTATTTTGGAGCAAAATTGCAGAAACTCCCCTAATTTTGGGGCATAAAGGCAGAAATTCCCTTTATTTTGGGGCAAAAATAAAGAAATTCTCATTATTTTGGGGCAAAAATCAGAAATTTCCCTTATTTCGGGTCAAAATTTTAGAAATTTCTTTGATATTGTTACAGACTTGCAGAAATTTTTCTTATTTTGTGGCAAAAAGGCAGAAATTTCCCATATTTTGGTGCAAAAAGCCTAAAATTTCCTTTATTATGAGGTAAAATCCTGAAATTCCCCATATTTTGGGGCAAAAAGGCAGAAATTCCCCTCATTTGGAGGCAAAAATACACAAATTTCCCTTATTTTCGGGCATAATTGCAGGAATTTCATTTATTTCAGGGCAAAAAGTCAGAAATTCCTTTTATTTTGGGGCAAAAAGCAGAAATTTCTTTTATTTTGATACAAAATTGTAGAAATTTTCCTTATTTTGGAACAAAAAGGCAAAAATTACCCATATTTTGGGGAAAAAGGCAGAAATTCCCCTTATTTTGAGGTAAAAAGGCTGAAATTCCCGTTATTTTGGGGTAAAAAGGCAGAAATTCCCTTCACTTTGTGGCAAAAAGGCAGAAATTCCCGTTAATTGGGGCAGAAAAGCAGAAATTTTCCTTATTTAAGGGCAATAGGGCAGATATTCCCCATATTTTGTGGCAAAAAGGCAGAAATTCCCCTTATTTGGAGGTAAAATGATGAAATTCCCCTTTTTTTCGGCAAAAAGGCAGAAATTCCTATTATTTTGGGGCAAAATTGCAGAAATTTCCTTTATTTTGGGGCAAAATTGCAGAAATTTCCCTTATTTTGGGGCAAAATTGCAGAAATTTCACTTATTTCAGGGAAAAAGCACAGAAATTTCTCTTATTTTGGGGCAAAAAGGCAGAAATTTCTTTTATTTTGGTACAAAATTGCAGAAATTTTCTTTATTTTGGGGCAAAAATGAAGAAATTCCCCATATTTTGGGGCAAAAAGGAAGAGATTCCCCTTATCATGAGGTAAAATGCTGAAATATCCCTTATTTTGGGGCAAAAAGACAGAAAGTCCCTTTATTTTCTGGCAAAAAGGCAAAAATTTCCCTTATTTTGGGGCAAAATTGCAGAAATTTCACTTATTTCAGGGCAAAATTCAAAAATTCCTTTTATTTTTGGGCAAAAAGAGAAATTTTGTTTATTTTTGGGTAAAAAGGCAGAAATTTCACTTATTGTGAGGTAAGAAGGCAGAAATTCCTCTTATTTTGGGGCAAAAATGAAGAAATTTCCCTTTTTTTTGTGGCAAAAGGTATATATTCTCCTTATTTTCGGGCAAAAAAGCAGAAATATCCCGTTTTTTGGAGCACAATTGCAGAAAATCCCCTAATTGTGGGGCAAAAAGGCAGAAATTCCCTATATGTTGGGGCAAAAAGACAGAAATTCTCCTTATTTTGGGGCAAAACTCAGAAATTCCACTTATTTTGGGGCAAAATTCCAGAAATTTCCCTTATTTTGGGGCAAATTTGCAGAAATTTCACTTATTTTGGGGCAAAATTGCAGAAATTTCACTTATTTCAGATTAAAAAAAGGCAGAAATTTTTCTTATTTTGGGGCAAAAAGGCAGAAATTCCTAATATTTTGTGGCAAAAATGCAGAAATTCCCTTTATTTTGAGGTAAAAAGGCTGAAATTCCCCTTATTTGGGGGCAAAAAGGCAGAAATTTCCCTTATTTTGGGGCAAAATTGCAGAAATTTCACTTATTTCAGGGCAAAATTCAAAAATTCCTTTTATTTTGGGGCTAAAAGTCAGAAATTCCGTTTATTTTTGGGTAAAAAGGCAGAAATTTCACTTATTTTGAGGTAAGAAGGCAGAAATTCCTCTTATTTTGGGGCAAAAATGAAGAAATTTCCCTTTTTTGTGGCAAAAGGTATATATTCCACTTATTTTCGGGCAAAAAAGCAGAAATATCCCGTTTTTTGGAGCACAATTGCAGAAAATCCCCTAATTGTGGGGCAAAAAGGCAGAAATTCCCTATATGTTGGGGCAAAAAGACAGAAATTCTCCTTATTTTGGGGCAAAACTCAGAAATTCCACTTATTTTGGGGCAAAATTCCAGAAATTTCCCTTATTTTGGGGCAAAATTGCAGAAATTTTACTTATTTTGGGGCAAAATTGCAGAAATTTCACTTATTTCACATAAAAATGGCAGAAATTTTTCTTATTTTGGGGCAAAAAGGCAGAAATTCCTAATATTTTGTGGCAAAAATGCAGAAATTCCCCTTATTTTGAGGTAAAAAGGCTGAAATTCCCTTTATTTGGGGGCAAAAAGGCAGAAATTTTCCTTATTTTGGGGCAAAATTGCAAACATTTCACTTATTTCAGGGTAATAAGTCAGAAATTTTCCTTATTTTGGGGCAAAAAACACAGAAATTCCCTTTGTTTTGGAAGGAAAATACAGAAATTCCACTTCTTTAGAGACAAAAAGGCAGAAATTCCCCTTATTTTGAAGCAAAAATGAAGAAATTCCCCTAATTGTTGGGCAAAAAGGCAGAAATTCCCTATATGTTGGGGCAAAAAGACAGAAATTCTTCTTATTTTGGGACAAAACTCAGAAATTCCACTTATTTTGGGGCAAAATTGCAGGAATTTACCTTATTTTGAGGCAAAATTGCAGAAATTTCCCTTATTTGGGGCAAAATTGCAGAAATTTCACTTATTTTCAGGTAAAAAGGCTGAAATATCCTTTATTTTGGGGCAAAAAGGAAGAAATTCCCCTTATTTTGGGGCAAAATTGCAGAAATTTTCCTTATTTTGGGGAAAAAAGGCTGAAATTCTTATTTTGAGGTAAAATGCTGAAATTCCACATATTTTGGGGCAAAAGGCAAAACTTCTTCTTATTTTGGGGCAAAGAGGCACAAATTTCTCTTATTTTCGGGCAAAATTGCAGAAATTTCATTTATTTCAGGGCAAAAAGTCAGAAATTCCTTTTATTTTGGGGCAAAGAGCAGAAATTTCTTTTATTATGGTACAAAATTGAAGAAATTTTTCTTATTTTGAAACAAAAAGGCAGAAAATTCCCCTTATTTTGAGGCAAAAGGCAGAAATTATTCTCAATTTGAGGTAAAATTCAGAAATTCCCTTTATTTTGGGGCTAAAAAACAGAAATTCCCTGTATTTTGAAGCAAAATTGCAGAAATTCTCATAATATTTGGGCAAAAAGGCAGAAATTCTCCTTATTATGGGGCAAAAAGACAGAAAATCTCCTTTTTCGGGAGCAAACAGTCAGAAATTCCCCTTATTTGGGGGCAAAATTGCAGAAATTTCCTTTACATTGGGGCAAAATTGCAGAAATTTCCCTTATTTTGGGGCAAAACTGAAGAAATTTTCTTTTTTATGGCAAAAAGGTATGCATTCTTCTTATTTTCGGGCAAAAAGGCAGAAATTCCCCTATTTTGGAGCAAAATTGCAGAAATTCCCCTAATTGTGGGGCAAAAAGGGAGAAATTCCCTATATGTTGTGGCAAAAAGACAGAAATTCTCCTTATTTTGGGGCAAAACTCAGAAATTCCACTTATTTTAGGGCAAAATTCCAGAAATTTCCCTTATTTTGGGGCAAAATTGCAGAAATTTCACTTATTTTGGAGCAAAATTGCAGAAATTTCACTTATTTCAGAAAAAAAGCAGAAATTTTCTTATTTTGGTGCAAAAAGGCAGAAATTTCTTTTATTTTGGTACAAAATTGCATAAATTATTCTTATTTTGGAAGAAAAAGGCAGAAATCTCCCATATTTTGGGGCAAAAATGCAGCAATTCCTCATATTTTGAGGTAACAAGGCTTAAATTCCCCTTATTTGGGGGGAAAAAGGCAGAAATTTCCCTTATTTTCGAGCAAAATTGCAGAAATTTCACTTATTTCAGGTTAATAAGTCAGAAATTTTCCTTATTTTGGGGCAAAAAAGACAGAAATTCCCTTTGTTTTTGGGGATAAAGACAGAAATTCCACTTATTTAGAGACAAAAAAGCAAAAATTCCCCTTATTTTGGAGCAAAACTGAAGAAATTTCTATTTTTCATGGCAAAAAGGTATGCATTATTCTTATTTTCGGGCAAAAAGGCAGAAATTCCCCTATTTTGGAGCAAAATTGCAGAAATTCCCCTAATTGTGGGGCAAAAAGGGAGAAATTCCCTATATGTTGGGGCAAAAAGACAGAAATTCTCCTTATTTTGGGGCAAAACTCAGAAATTCCACTTATTTTGGTGCAAAATTCCAGAAATTTCCCTTATTTTGGGGAAAAATTGCAGAAATTTCACTTATTTTGGGGCAAAATTGCAGAAATTTAACTTATTTCAGAAAAAAATTCAGAAATTTTCCTATTTTGGTGCAAAAAGGCAGAAATTTCTTTTATTTTGGTACAAAATTGCAGAAATTTTTCTTATTTTGGGGCAAAAAGGCAGAAATCCCCATATTTTGGGGCAAAAAAGCAGAAATTCCTCTTATTTTGAGGTAAAAAGGCTGAAATTTCCCTTATTTGGGGGCAAAAAGGCAGAAATTTCCTTTATTTTGAGGCAAAATTGCAGAAATTTCACTTATTTCAGAGTAATAAGTCAGAAATTTTCCTTTTTTTGGGGCAAAAAAGACAGAAATTCCCTTTGTTTTGGGGGAAAAAGACAGAAATTCCACTTTTTTAGAGGCAAAAAAGCAGAAATTCCTTTTATTTTGGAGTAAAAATGAAGAAATTTCCCTTTTTTGTGGCAAAATGTATACATTCCACTTATTTTTGGGCTAAAAGACTGAAATTCCCCGTAT
Organism: Micromys minutus; assembly: GCF_963924665.1. Taxonomy (NCBI): domain Eukaryota; kingdom Metazoa; phylum Chordata; class Mammalia; order Rodentia; family Muridae; genus Micromys; species Micromys minutus. The sequence goes on along the minus strand of NW_027667699.1, from coordinate 165,379 downwards.
TTTGGAGCAAAATTGCAGAAATTCCACTAATTGTGGGGCAAAATGCAGAAATTCCCTATATGTTAGGGCAAAAAGACAGAAATTCTCCTTATTTTGGGGCAAAACTCAGAAATTCCCCTTATTTTGGGGCAAAATTCCAGAAATTTCCCTTATTTTGTGGCAAAATTGCCGAAATTTCACTTATTTTGGGGCAAAATTGCAGAAATTTCACTTATTTCATGGTAAAAAGGCAAAAATTTTCCTCATTTTGGGGCAAAAATGAAGAAATTCCAAATATTTTGTGGCAAAAATGCAAAAATTCCCCTTATTTTGTGATAAAAAGGCAGAAATTTCCCTTATTTGGGGGCAAAAAGCAGAAATTTCCCTTATTTGGGGGCAAAATTGAAGAAATTTCCCTTATTATGGGGAAAAATTGCAGAAATTTCCCTTATTTTAGGGCAAAATTGCAGAAATTTCACTTATTTCAGAGAAAAAAAGCAAAATTTTTCTTATTTTGGGGCAAAAAGGCAGAAATTCACCTTATTTTGGGGTAAAATTGCAGAAATTTCACATATTTCAGGGCAAAAAGACAGAAATTCCCCTTATTTTAAGGCAGAAAGGCAGAAATTCCCCTTATTTTGGAATAAAGTTGCAGAAATTTTTTTTCTTTAGGGGCAAAAAGGCAGAAAATCCACTTAATTTCGGGTAAAAAAGCAGAAATTCCTCTTATTTTGGAGCAAAATTGCAGAAACTCCCCTAATTTTGGGGCATAAAGGCAGAAATTCCCTTTATTTTGGGGCAAAAATAAAGAAATTCTCATTATTTTGGGGCAAAAATCAGAAATTTCCCTTATTTCGGGTCAAAATTTTAGAAATTTCTTTGATATTGTTACAGACTTGCAGAAATTTTTCTTATTTTGTGGCAAAAAGGCAGAAATTTCCCATATTTTGGTGCAAAAAGCCTAAAATTTCCTTTATTATGAGGTAAAATCCTGAAATTCCCCATATTTTGGGGCAAAAAGGCAGAAATTCCCCTCATTTGGAGGCAAAAATACACAAATTTCCCTTATTTTCGGGCATAATTGCAGGAATTTCATTTATTTCAGGGCAAAAAGTCAGAAATTCCTTTTATTTTGGGGCAAAAAGCAGAAATTTCTTTTATTTTGATACAAAATTGTAGAAATTTTCCTTATTTTGGAACAAAAAGGCAAAAATTACCCATATTTTGGGGAAAAAGGCAGAAATTCCCCTTATTTTGAGGTAAAAAGGCTGAAATTCCCGTTATTTTGGGGTAAAAAGGCAGAAATTCCCTTCACTTTGTGGCAAAAAGGCAGAAATTCCCGTTAATTGGGGCAGAAAAGCAGAAATTTTCCTTATTTAAGGGCAATAGGGCAGATATTCCCCATATTTTGTGGCAAAAAGGCAGAAATTCCCCTTATTTGGAGGTAAAATGATGAAATTCCCCTTTTTTTCGGCAAAAAGGCAGAAATTCCTATTATTTTGGGGCAAAATTGCAGAAATTTCCTTTATTTTGGGGCAAAATTGCAGAAATTTCCCTTATTTTGGGGCAAAATTGCAGAAATTTCACTTATTTCAGGGAAAAAGCACAGAAATTTCTCTTATTTTGGGGCAAAAAGGCAGAAATTTCTTTTATTTTGGTACAAAATTGCAGAAATTTTCTTTATTTTGGGGCAAAAATGAAGAAATTCCCCATATTTTGGGGCAAAAAGGAAGAGATTCCCCTTATCATGAGGTAAAATGCTGAAATATCCCTTATTTTGGGGCAAAAAGACAGAAAGTCCCTTTATTTTCTGGCAAAAAGGCAAAAATTTCCCTTATTTTGGGGCAAAATTGCAGAAATTTCACTTATTTCAGGGCAAAATTCAAAAATTCCTTTTATTTTTGGGCAAAAAGAGAAATTTTGTTTATTTTTGGGTAAAAAGGCAGAAATTTCACTTATTGTGAGGTAAGAAGGCAGAAATTCCTCTTATTTTGGGGCAAAAATGAAGAAATTTCCCTTTTTTTTGTGGCAAAAGGTATATATTCTCCTTATTTTCGGGCAAAAAAGCAGAAATATCCCGTTTTTTGGAGCACAATTGCAGAAAATCCCCTAATTGTGGGGCAAAAAGGCAGAAATTCCCTATATGTTGGGGCAAAAAGACAGAAATTCTCCTTATTTTGGGGCAAAACTCAGAAATTCCACTTATTTTGGGGCAAAATTCCAGAAATTTCCCTTATTTTGGGGCAAATTTGCAGAAATTTCACTTATTTTGGGGCAAAATTGCAGAAATTTCACTTATTTCAGATAAAAAAAAGGCAGAAATTTTTCTTATTTTGGGGCAAAAAGGCAGAAATTCCTAATATTTTGTGGCAAAAATGCAGAAATTCCCTTTATTTTGAGGTAAAAAGGCTGAAATTCCCCTTATTTGGGGGCAAAAAGGCAGAAATTTCCCTTATTTTGGGGCAAAATTGCAGAAATTTCACTTATTTCAGGGCAAAATTCAAAAATTCCTTTTATTTTGGGGCTAAAAGTCAGAAATTCCGTTTATTTTTGGGTAAAAAGGCAGAAATTTCACTTATTTTGAGGTAAGAAGGCAGAAATTCCTCTTATTTTGGGGCAAAAATGAAGAAATTTCCCTTTTTTGTGGCAAAAGGTATATATTCCACTTATTTTCGGGCAAAAAAGCAGAAATATCCCGTTTTTTGGAGCACAATTGCAGAAAATCCCCTAATTGTGGGGCAAAAAGGCAGAAATTCCCTATATGTTGGGGCAAAAAGACAGAAATTCTCCTTATTTTGGGGCAAAACTCAGAAATTCCACTTATTTTGGGGCAAAATTCCAGAAATTTCCCTTATTTTGGGGCAAAATTGCAGAAATTTTACTTATTTTGGGGCAAAATTGCAGAAATTTCACTTATTTCACATAAAAATGGCAGAAATTTTTCTTATTTTGGGGCAAAAAGGCAGAAATTCCTAATATTTTGTGGCAAAAATGCAGAAATTCCCCTTATTTTGAGGTAAAAAGGCTGAAATTCCCTTTATTTGGGGGCAAAAAGGCAGAAATTTTCCTTATTTTGGGGCAAAATTGCAAACATTTCACTTATTTCAGGGTAATAAGTCAGAAATTTTCCTTATTTTGGGGCAAAAAACACAGAAATTCCCTTTGTTTTGGAAGGAAAATACAGAAATTCCACTTCTTTAGAGACAAAAAGGCAGAAATTCCCCTTATTTTGAAGCAAAAATGAAGAAATTCCCCTAATTGTTGGGCAAAAAGGCAGAAATTCCCTATATGTTGGGGCAAAAAGACAGAAATTCTTCTTATTTTGGGACAAAACTCAGAAATTCCACTTATTTTGGGGCAAAATTGCAGGAATTTACCTTATTTTGAGGCAAAATTGCAGAAATTTCCCTTATTTGGGGCAAAATTGCAGAAATTTCACTTATTTTCAGGTAAAAAGGCTGAAATATCCTTTATTTTGGGGCAAAAAGGAAGAAATTCCCCTTATTTTGGGGCAAAATTGCAGAAATTTTCCTTATTTTGGGGAAAAAAGGCTGAAATTCTTATTTTGAGGTAAAATGCTGAAATTCCACATATTTTGGGGCAAAAGGCAAAACTTCTTCTTATTTTGGGGCAAAGAGGCACAAATTTCTCTTATTTTCGGGCAAAATTGCAGAAATTTCATTTATTTCAGGGCAAAAAGTCAGAAATTCCTTTTATTTTGGGGCAAAGAGCAGAAATTTCTTTTATTATGGTACAAAATTGAAGAAATTTTTCTTATTTTGAAACAAAAAGGCAGAAAATTCCCCTTATTTTGAGGCAAAAGGCAGAAATTATTCTCAATTTGAGGTAAAATTCAGAAATTCCCTTTATTTTGGGGCTAAAAAACAGAAATTCCCTGTATTTTGAAGCAAAATTGCAGAAATTCTCATAATATTTGGGCAAAAAGGCAGAAATTCTCCTTATTATGGGGCAAAAAGACAGAAAATCTCCTTTTTCGGGAGCAAACAGTCAGAAATTCCCCTTATTTGGGGGCAAAATTGCAGAAATTTCCTTTACATTGGGGCAAAATTGCAGAAATTTCCCTTATTTTGGGGCAAAACTGAAGAAATTTTCTTTTTTATGGCAAAAAGGTATGCATTCTTCTTATTTTCGGGCAAAAAGGCAGAAATTCCCCTATTTTGGAGCAAAATTGCAGAAATTCCCCTAATTGTGGGGCAAAAAGGGAGAAATTCCCTATATGTTGTGGCAAAAAGACAGAAATTCTCCTTATTTTGGGGCAAAACTCAGAAATTCCACTTATTTTAGGGCAAAATTCCAGACATTTCCCTTATTTTGGGGCAAAATTGCAGAAATTTCACTTATTTTGGAGCAAAATTGCAGAAATTTCACTTATTTCAGAAAAAAAGCAGAAATTTTCTTATTTTGGTGCAAAAAGGCAGAAATTTCTTTTATTTTGGTACAAAATTGCATAAATTATTCTTATTTTGGAAGAAAAAGGCAGAAATCTCCCATATTTTGGGGCAAAAATGCAGCAATTCCTCATATTTTGAGGTAACAAGGCTTAAATTCCCCTTATTTGGGGGGAAAAAAGCAGAAATTTCCCTTATTTTCGAGAAAAATTGCAGAAATTTCACTTATTTCAGGTTAATAAGTCAGAAATTTTCCTTATTGTGGGGCAAAAAAGACAGAAATTCCCTTTGTTTTTGGGGATAAAGACAGAAATTCCACTTATTTAGAGACAAAAAAGCAAAAATTCCCCTTATTTTGGAGCAAAACTGAAGAAATTTCTATTTTTCATGGCAAAAAGGTATGCATTATTCTTATTTTCGGGCAAAAAGGCAGAAATTCCCCTATTTTGGAGCAAAATTGCAGAAATTCCCCTAATTGTGGGGCAAAAAGGGAGAAATTCCCTATATGTTGGGGCAAAAAGACAGAAATTCTCCTTATTTTGGGGCAAAACTCAGAAATTCCACTTATTTTGGTGCAAAATTCCAGAAATTTCCCTTATTTTGGGGAAAAATTGCAGAAATTTCACTTATTTTGGGGCAAAATTGCAGAAATTTAACTTATTTCAGAAAAAAATTCAGAAATTTTCCTATTTTGGTGCAAAAAGGCAGAAATTTCTTTTATTTTGGTACAAAATTGCAGAAATTTTTCTTATTTTGGGGCAAAAAGGCAGAAATCCCCATATTTTGGGGCAAAAAAGCAGAAATTCCTCTTATTTTGAGGTAAAAAGGCTGAAATTTCCCTTATTTGGGGGCAAAAAGGCAGAAATTTCCTTTATTTTGAGGCAAAATTGCAGAAATTTCACTTATTTCAGAGTAATAAGTCAGAAATTTTCCTTTTTTTGGGGCAAAAAAGACAGAAATTCCCTTTGTTTTGGGGGAAAAAGACAGAAATTCCACTTTTTTAGAGGCAAAAAAGCAGAAATTCCTTTTATTTTGGAGTAAAAATGAAGAAATTTCCCTTTTTTGTGGCAAAATGTATACATTCCACTTATTTTTGGGCTAAAAGACTGAAATTCCCCGTATTTTGGAGCAAAATTGCAGAAATTCCACTAATTGTGGGGCAAAATGCAGAAATTCCCTATATGTTAGGGCAAAAAGACAGAAATTCTCCTTATTTTGGGGCAAAACTCAGAAATTCCCCTTATTTTGGGGCAAAATTCCAGAAATTTCCCTTATTTTGTGGCAAAATTGCCGAAATTTCACTTATTTTGGGGCAAAATTGCAGAAATTTCACTTATTTCATGGTAAAAAGGCAAAAATTTTCCTCATTTTGGGGCAAAAATGAAGAAATTCCAAATATTTTGTGGCAAAAATGCAAAAATTCCCCTTATTTTGTGATAAAAAGGCAGAAATTTCCCTTATTTGGGGGCAAAAAGCAGAAATTTCCCTTATTTGGGGGCAAAATTGAAGAAATTTCACTTATTTCAGGGTAACAAGTCAGAAATTTTCCTTATTTGGGGCAAAAAAGACAGAAATTTCTTTTGTTTTGGGGGAAAAAGTCAGAAATTCCACTTATTTAGAAGCAAAAAAGCAGAAATTCCCCTTATTTTGGAGCAAAAATGAAGAAATTTTTTTTTTGTGGCAAAAGGTATGCATTCTTCTTATTTTCAGGCTAAAAAGCAGAAATTCCCCGTATTTTGGAGCAAAATTGCAGAAATTCCCCTAATTGTGGGGCAAAAAGACAGAAATTCTTTTTATTTTGGGGACAAACTCAGAAATTCCACTTATTTTGGGACAAAATTCCAGAAATTTCACTTATTTTGGGGCAAAATTGCAGAAATTTCACTTATTTTGGCAAAATTGCAGAAATTTCAATTATTTCAGAAAAAAAGCAGAAATTTTCTTATTTTGGTGCAAAAAGGCAGAAATTTCTTTTATTTTGGTACAAAATTGCAGAAATTTTTCTTATTTGGGGGCAAAAAGCAGAAATCCCCTATATTTTGGGGCAAAAATGCATAAATTCCTCATATTTTGAGGTATAAAGGCTGAAATTTCCCTTATTTGGGGGCAAAAAGACAAAAATTTCCCTTATTTTGAGGCAAAATTGCAGAAATTTCACTTATTTCAGGGTAATAAGTCAGAAATTCATCTTACTTTGGGGCAAAAAACAGAAATTCCCTTTGTTTTGGGGGAAAAAGACAGAAATTCCACTTATTTAGAGGCAAAAAAGCAGAAATTCTTCTTTATTGGAGCAAAAATGAAGAAATTTATCTTTTTTTGTGGCAAAAGGTATACATTCCGCTTATTTTCGGGCTAAAAAGCAGAAATTCCCCGTATTTTGGATCAAAATTGCAGAAATTCCCCTTATTTTGGAGCAAAAATAAAGAAATTTCCCTTTTTTATGGCAAAAAGCTATGCATTCTTCTTATTTTCGGGCAAAAAGGCAGAAATTCCCCGTATTTTGGAGCAAAATTGCAGAAATTCCCCTAATTGTGGGGCAAAAAGGCAGAAATTCCCTATATGTTGGGGCAAAAAGACAGAAATTCTCCTTATTTCGGGGCAAAACTCAGAAATTCCACTTATTTTGGGGCAAAATTCCAGAAATTTCCCTTATTTTAGGGCAAAATTGCAGAAATTTCACTTATTTTGGGGCAAAATTGCAGAAATTTCACTTATTTCAGAAAAAAAAGCAGAATTTATTTATTTTGGTGCAAAAAGGCAGAAATTTCTTTTATTTTGGTACAAAATTGCAGAAATTTTTCTTATTTTGGGGCGAAAAGGCAGAAATCTCCCATATTTTGTGGCAAAAATGCAGAAATTTCTCTTATTTTGAGGTAAAAAGGCTGAAATTCCCCTTATTTGGGGGCAAAAAGGCAGAAATTTCCCTTATTTTGGGGCAAAATTGCAGAAATTTCACTTATTTCAGGGTAATAAGTCAGAAATTGTTTTTACTTTGGGGCAAAAAAGACAGAAATTCTCTATGTTTTGGGGGAAAAAGACAGAAATTCCACTTATTTAGAGGCACAAAAGCAGAAATTCCCCTTATTTTGGAGCAAAACTGAAGAAATTTCCCTTTTTTATGGCAAAAAGGTATGCATTCTTCTTACTTTCGGGCAAAAAGGCAGAAATTCCCCGTATTTTGAAGCAAAATTGCAGAAATTCCCCTAATGGTGGGGCAAGAAGGGAGAAATTCCCTATATTTTGGGGCAAAAAGACAGAAATTCTCCTTATTTTGGAACAAAACTCAGAAATTCCACTTATTTTGGTGCAAAATTCCAGAAATTTCCCTTATTTGGGGGCAAAATTGCAGAAATTTCACTTATTTTGGGGCAAAATTGCAGAAATTTAACTTATTTAAGAAAAAAATTCAGAAATTTTCCTATTTTGGTGCAAAAAGGCAGAAATTTTTTTTATTTTGATACAAAATTGCAGAAATTTTTCTTTTTTTGGGGCAAAAAGGCAGAAATCACTATATATTGGGGCAAAAATGCAGAAATTCCTCTTATTTTGAGGAAAAAAGGCGAAATTTCCCTTATTTGGGGGCAAAAAGGCAGAAATTTCCCTTATTTTGAGGCAAAATTGAAGAAATTTCACTTATTTCAGTGTAATAAGTCAGAAATTTTCCTTATTTTGGGGCAAAAAAGACAAAAATTCCCTTTGTTTTGGGGGAAAAAGACAGAAATTCCACTTTTTTAGAGGCAAAAAAGCAGAAATTCCTTTTATTTTGGAGTAAAAATGAAGAAATTTCCCTTTTTTGTGGCAAAAGGTATACATTCCACTTATATTTGGGCTAGAAAGCAGAAATTACCGGTATTTTGGAGCAAAATTGCAGAAATTCCCCTAAATGTGGGGCAAAAAGGCAGAAATTCCCTATATGTTAGGGCAAAAAGACAGAAATTCTCCTTATTTTGGGGCAAAACTCAGAAATTCCACTTATTTTGGGGCAAAATTTCAGAAATTTCCCTAATTTTGTAGCAAAACTGCAGAAATTTCACTTATCTTGGGGCAAAATTGCAGAAATTTCACTTATTTCATAGTAAAAAGGCAGAAATTTTCCTTATTTTTGGGCAAAAATGCAGAGATTCCAAATATTTTGTGGTAAAAATGCAAAAATTCCCCTTATTTTGAGGTAAAAAGGCAGAAATTCCCCTTATTTGGGGGCGAAAAGCAGAAATTTTCCTTATTCTGGGGCAAAATTGCAGAAATTTCACTTATTTCAGGGTAATAAGTCAGAAATTTTCCTTATTTCGGGCAAAAAAGACAGAAATTCCCTTTGTTTTGGGAAAAAAAGACAGAAATTCCACTTATTTAGAAGCAAAAAAGCAGAAATTTCCCTTATTTTGGTGCAAAAATGAAGAAATTTCCCTTTTTTGTGGCAAAAGGTATACATTCCCCTTATTTTCAGGCTAAAAAGCAGAAATTCCCCGTATTTTGGAGCAAAATTGCATAAATTCCCCTAATTGTGGGGCAAAAAGGCAGAAATTCCCTATATGTTGGGGCAAAAAGACAGAAAATCTTTTTATTTTGGGGCAAAACTCAGAAATTCCACTTATTTTGGGGCAAAATTCCAGAAATATCACTTATTTTGGGGCAAAATTGCAGAAATTTCACTTATTTGGGGGCAAAATTGCAGAAATTTCACTTATTTCAGAAAAAAAGCAGAAATTTTCTTATTTTGATGCAAAAGGCAAAAATTTCTTTCATTTTGGTACAAAATTGCAGAAATTTTTCTTATTTGGGGGCAATAACGCATAAATCTCTTATATTTTAGGGCAAAAATGCATAAATTCCTCTTATTTTGAGGTAAAAAGGCTGAAATTCCCCTTATTTGGGGGCAAAAAGGCAGAAATTTCCCTTATTTTGAGGCAAAATTGCAGAAATTTCACTTATTTCAGGGTAATAAGTCAGAAATTTTCCTTATTTTGGGGCAAAAAACAGAAATTTCTTTGGTTTTGGGGGAAAAAGACAGAAATTCCACTTATTTAGAGGCAAAAAAGCAGAAATTCTTCTTATTTTGAAGCAAAAATGAAGAAATTTATCTTTTTTGTGGCAAAAGGTATACATTCCCCTTATTTTCGGGCTAAAAAGAAGAAATTCCCCGTATTTTGGAGCAAAATAGAAGAAATTCCCCTTATTTTGGAGCAAAAATGAAGAAATTTCCCTTTTTTATGGCAAAAAGGTATGCATTCTTTATATATTCGTGAAAAAAGGCAGAAATTCCCCGTATTTTGGAGCAAAATTGCAGAAATTCCCCTAAATGTGGGGCAAAAATGCAGAAATTCCCTATATTTTTAGGACAAAAAGAGAGAAATTCTCCTTATTTTGGGGCAAAACTCAGAAATTCCACTTATTTTGGGGCAAAATTCCAGAAATTTCCCTTATTTAGGGGCAAAATTACAGAAATTTCACTTATTTTGGGGCAAAATTGCAGAAATTTCACTTATTTCAGAGAAAAAAAGCAGAAATTTTCCTTATTTTGGTGCAAAAAGGCAGAAATTCCTAATATTTTGTGGGAAAAAGGCAGAAATTCCCCTTATTTTGAGGTAAAAAAGCTGAAATTCCCCTTCATTGGGGGCAAAAAGGCAGAAATTTCCCTTATTTTGGGGCAAAATTGCAGAAATTTCACTTATTTCAGGGTAATAAGTCAGAAATTTTCCTTATTTTGGGGCCAAATGACAGAAATTTTCTTTGTTTTGGGGGGAAAAGACAGAAATTCCACTTATTTAGAGGCAAAAAAGCATAAATTCCCCTTATTTTGGAGCAAAAATGAAGAAATTTCCCTTTTTTATGGCAAAAAGGTATGCATTCTTTATATTTTCGGGCAAAAAAGCAGAAATTCCCCGTATTTTGGAGCAAAATTGCAGAAATTCCCCTAATTGTGGGGCGAAAAGGCAGAAATTCCCTGTATGTTGAGGCAAAAAGACAGAAATTCTCCTTATTTTGGGGCAAAACTCAGAAATTCCACTTATTATGGGGAAAAATTGCAGAAATTTCACTTATTTCAGGGTAATAAGTCAGAAATTTTCCTTATTTTGGGGCAAAATAGACAAAAATTCCCTTTGTTTTGAAGGATAAAGACAGAAATTCCACTTATTTAGAGGCAAAAAAGCAGAAATTCCCCTTATTTTGGAGCAAAACTGAAGAAATTTCTCTTTTTTATGGCAAAAAGGTATGCATTCTTCTTATTTTCGGGCAAAAGGCAGAAATTCCCGGTATTTTGGATCAAAATTGCAGAAATTCCCCTAATTGTGGGGCAAAACGGCAGAAATTCCCTATATGTTGGGGCAAAAAGACAGAAATTCTCCTTATTTCGGGGCAAAACTCAGAAATTCCACTTATTTTGGGGCAAAATTCCAGAAATTTCCCTTATTTTGGGGCAAAATTGCAGAAATTTCACTTATTTTGAAGCAAAATTGCAGAAATTTCACTTATTTAAAAAAAATTCAGAAATTTTTCTATTTTGGTGCAAAAAGGCAGAAATTTCTTTGATTTTGGTACAAAATTGCAGAAATTTTTCTCATTTTGGGGCAAAAAGGCAGAAATCTCCAAAATTTTGGGGCAAAAATGCAGAAATTCCCCTTATTTTGAGGTAAAAAGGCTGAAATTCCCATTATTTTGGGGCAAAAAGGCAGAAATTTCCCTTATTTTGAGGCAAAATTGCAGAAATTTCACTTATTTCATTGTAATAAGTCAGAAATTTTCCTTATTATGGGGCAAAAAAGACAGAAATTCCCTTTGTTTTGGGGGAAAAAGACAGAAATTCCACTATTTTAGAGGCAAAAAAGCAGAAATTCCTTTTATTTTGGAGAAAAAATGAAGAAATTTCCGTTTTTTGTGGCAAAAGGTATACATTCCACTTATTTTTGTGCTAAAAAGCAGAAATTCCCCGTATTTTGGAGCAAAATTGCAGAAATTCCCCTAATTGTGGGGCAAAAAGGCAGAAATTCCCTATATGTTTGGGCAAAAAGACAGAAATTCTCCTTATTTTGGGGCAAAACTCAGAAATTCCACTTATTTTGGGGCAAACTTCCAGAAATTTCCCTTATTTTGGGGCAAAATTGCAGAAATTTCACTTATTTTGGGGCAAAAAAACAGAAATTTATTTTGTGGCAAAAATGCAGAAATTCCCCTTCTTTTGAGGTAAAAAGGCTGAAATTTCCCTTATTTAATGGCAAAAAGGCAGAAATTTCCTTTATTTTGGGGCAAAATTGGAGAAATTTCACTTATTTCAGGGTAATAAGTCAGAAATTTTACTTATTTTGGGGCCAAAATAACAGAAATTCTCTTTGTTTTGAAGGAAAAGACAGAAATTCCATTTATTTAGAGGCAAAAAAGCAGTAATTCCCCTTATTTTGAAGCAAAAATGAAGAAATTTCCTTTTTTTTATGGCAAAAAGGTATGCATTCTTCTTATTTTCGGGCAAAAAGGCAGAAATTCCCCGTATTTTGGAGCAAAATTGCAGAAATTCTTATAATTGTGGGGCAAAAAGACAGAAATTCCCTATATGTTGGGGCAAAAAGACAGAAATTCTCCTTATTTTGGGGCAAAACTCAGAAATTCCACTTATTTTGGGGCAAAATTCCAGAAATTTTCTTTATTTTGGGGCAAAATTGCAGAAATTTCACTTATTTTGGGGCAAAATTGCAGAAATTTCACTTATTTCATGGTAAAAAGGCAGAAATTTTCCTTATTTTGGGGCAAAAATGCAGAAATTCCTAATATTTTGTGGCAAAAATGCAGAAATTCCCCTTATTTTGAGGTAAAAAGGCTGAAATTCCCCTTATTTGGGAACAAAAAAGCAGAAATTTCCCCTATTTTGGGGCAAAATTGCAGAAATTTCACTTATTTCAGGGTAATAAGTAAGAAATTTTCCTTATTTGGGGCAAAAAAGACAGAAATCCCATTTGTTTTGGGGGAAAAAGACAGAAATTCCACTTATTTAGAGGCAAAAAAGCAGAAAATCCCCTTATTTTGGAGCAAAAATGAAGAAATTTCCCTTTTTTGTGGCAAAAGGTATACATTCCCCTTATTTTCAGGCTAAAAAGGAGAAATTCCCCGTATTTTGGAGCAAAATTGCAAAAATTCCCCTAATTGTGGGGCAAAACTGCAGAAATTCTCTATATGTTAGGGCAAAAGGAAAGAAATTCTTTTTATTTTGGGGCAAAACTCAGAAATTCTACTTATTTTGGGGCAAAATTCCAGATATTTCCCTTATTTTGGGGCAAAATTGCAGAAATTTTACTTATTTTGGGGCAAAATTGCAGAAATTTCACTTATTTCAGGGAAAAAAGGCAGAAATTTTTCTTATTTTGGGGCAAAAAAGACAGAAATTCCCCTTGCTTTGGGGGAAAAAGAGAGAAATTCAACTTATTTAGAGGCAAAAAAGCAGAAATTCTTCTTATTTTGGAGCAAAAATGAAGAAATTTTCCTTTTTTATGGAAAAAAGGTATGCATTCTTCTTATTTTCAGACAAAAAGGCAGAAATTCACCGTATTTTGGAGCAAAATTGCAGAAATTTCCCTAATTGTGTGCAAAAAGGCAAAAATTCCCTATATGTTGTGGCAAAAAGACAGAAATTCTCCTTATTTTGGGGCAAAATTCAGAAATTTCACTTATTTTTGGGCAAAATTGCAGAAATTTCACTTATTTCAGAAAAAAAATGAGAAATTTTCTTATTTTGGTGCAAAAGGCAGAAATTCTCCTTATTTTAGGGCAAAATTGCAGAAATTTCCCTTATTTTGTGACAAAAAACAGAAATTCTCTTTATTTTGGGGCAATATTACAGAAAATACCTTTATTATGGGGAAAAATTGCAGATATTTCTTTTATTTTAAGGATAAATTGCAGAAATTTCACTTATTTCAGAGAAAAAAAGCAAAACTTTTTCTTATTTTAGGGCAAAAAGCAGAAATTCCCATTATTTTGGGGCACAATGGCAGAAATTCACCTTATTTTGGGGTGAAATTGCAGACATTTCACATATTTCAGGGCAAAAAGGCAGAAATTCCCCTTATTTTGGAGCAAAAATGAAAAAATTTCCCTTTTTATGGCAAAAAGGTATACATTCTTCTTATTTTCGGGCAAAAAGGCAGAAATTCTCTGTATTTTGGAGAAAAATTGCAGAAATTTCCCTAATTGTGGGGCAAAAAGGCAAAAATTTCCTATATGTTGGGGCAAAAAGACAGAAATTCTCTTTATTTTGGGGCAAAACTCAGAAATTGCACTTATTTTGGGGCAAAATGCCAGAAATTTCCCTTATTTTGGGGCAAAATTGCAGAAATTTCACTTATTTTGGGGCAAAATTGCAGAAATTTCTCTTATTTCGGAAAAAAAGCAGAATTTGTTTATTTTGGTGCAAAAAGGCAGAAATTTCTTTTATTTTGGTACAAAATTGCAGAAATTTTTCTTATTGTGGGGCAAAAATGCAGAAATCTCCCATATATTGGGGCAAAATGCAGAAATTCCTCTTATTTTGAGGTAAAAAGGCTGAAATTCCCATTATTTGGACGCAAAAATGCAGAAATTTCCCTTATTTTGAGACAAAATTGCAGAAATTTCACTTATTTCGGAGAAAAAAAGCAAAAAATTTTCTTATTTTAGGGCAAAATGCAGAAATTCCCATTATTTTGGGGGCAAAAAGGCATAAATTCCCCTTATTTGGGGGCAAAAAGGCAGATATTCCCCTCATTTTGGGATAAAATTGCAGAAATGTCCCTTGTTTGGGGGCAAAATGCAGAAAATCCCCATAATTTCGGGCAAAAAAGCAGAAATTCCCCGTATTTTGGAGCAAAATTGCAGAAATTCCCCTAATATTGGGGCAAAAATGCAGAAATTCCCTTTATTTGGGGCAAATCGGCAGAAGTTCCCCTTATTTTCGGGAAAAGAGGCAGAAATTCCCTGTATTTTGAACAAAATTGCAGAAACTCCCCTAATTTTGGAGCAAAAATACAGAAATTCTCATTTTTTCGAGGCAAAAATCAGAAATTTCTTTTATTTTGGGGCAAAATTTTAGAAATTTCTTTTATTTTGGTACAGAATTGCAGAAATTTTTCTTATTTTGTGGCAAAAAGGCACAAATTTCTCATATTTTGGAACATAAATGCAGAAAATCTTCTTATTTTGAGGTAAAAAGGCTGAAATTCCCCTTATTTTGGGGCAAAAAGGCAGAAATTTCACTTATTTTGGGGCAAAATTGCAGAAATTTCCCTTATTTTGGAGCAAAACTGAAGAAATTTCCCTTATTTTGGGGCAAAATTGCAGAAATTTCACTTATTTTGGAGCAAAATTGCAGAAATTTCACTTATTTCAGAAAAAAAAGCAGAAATTTTCTTATTTTGGTGCAAAAAGGCAGAAGTTTCTTTTATTTTGGTACAAAATTGCATAAATTATTCTTATTTTGGAACAAAAAGGCAGAAATCTCCCATATTTTTGGGCAAAAATGCAGAAATTCCTCTTATTTTGAGGTAACAAGGCTTAAATTCCCCTTATTTGGCGGGAAAAAGGCAGAAATTTCCCTTATTTTCGAGCAAAATTGCAGAAATTTCAGTTACTTCAGGGTAATAAGTCAGAAATTTTCCTTATTTTGGGGCAAAAAAGACAGAAATTCCCTTTTTTTGGGGGGATAAAGACAGAAATTCCACTTATTTAGAGGCAAAAAAGCAGAAATTCCCCTTATTTTGGAGCAAAACTGAAGAAATTTCCCTTTTTTATGGCAAAAAAGTATGCATTCTTCTTATTTTCGGGCAAAAAGGCAGAAATTCCCCGTATTTTGGAGCAAAATTGCAGAAATTCCCCTAATTGTGGGGCAAAAAGGCAGAAATTCCCTATATGTTGGGGCAAAAAGACAGAAATTCTCCTTATTTTGGGGCAAAACTCAGAAATTCCACTTATTTTGGGGCAAAATTCCAGAAATTTCCCTTATTTTGAGGCAAAATTGCAGAAATTTCACTTATTTCAGAAAAAAGTTCAGAAATTTTCCTATTTTGGTGCAAAAAGGCAGAAATTTCTTTTATTTTGGTACAAAATTGCAGAAATTTTTCTTATTTTGGGGCAAAAGGCAGAAATCTCCCATATTTAGGGGAAAAATGCAGAAATTCCTCTTATTTTGAGGTAAAAAGGCTGAAATTTCTCTTATTTGGGGGAAAAAAGCAAAAATTTCCCTTATTTTGAGGCAAAATTGCAGAAATTTCACTTATTTCATTGTAATAAGTCAGAAATTTTCCTTATTTTGGGGCAAAAAAGACAGAAATTCCCTTTGTTTTGGGGGAAAAACACAGAAATTCCACTTTTTTAGAGGCAAAAAAGCAGAAATTCCTTTTATTTTGGAGTAAAAATGAAGAAATTTCCCTTTTTTGTGGCAAAAGGTATACATTCCAATTATTTTTGGGCTAAAAAGCTGAAATTCCTTGTATTATGGAGCAAAATTGCAGAAATTCTCCTAATTATGGGGCAAAAAAGCAGAAATTCCCTATATGTTAGGGCAAAAAGACAGAAATTCTCCTTATTTTGGGGCAAAACTCAGAAATTCCACTTATTTTGGGGCAAACTTCCAGAAATTTCCCTTATTTTGTGGCAAAATTGCAGAAATTTCACTTATTTTGGGGCAAAATTGCAGAAATTTCACTTATGTCAGGGAAAAAAGGCAGAAATTTTCCTTATTTTGGGGCAAAAAACAGAAATTTCTTTTACTTTGTGGCAAAAATGCAGAAATTCCCTTTATTTTGAGGTAAAAGGCTGAAATTTCCCTTATTTGGGGGCAAAAAGGCAGAAATTTTCCTTATTTTGGGGCAAAATTGGAGAAATTTCACTTATTTCAGGGTAATAAGTCAAAAATTTACCTTATTTTGGGGCAAAAAAGACAGAAATTCCCTTTGTTTTGGGGGAAAAGGACAGAAATTCCACTTATTTAGAGGCAAAAAAGCAGAAATTCCCATTATTTTGAAGCAAAAATGAAGAAATTTTGCTATTTTATGGCAAAAAGTTATGCATTCTTGTTATTTTCGGGCAAAAAGGCAGAAATTCCCCGTATTTTGGAGCAAAATTGCAGAAATTCCCCTTATTGTGGGGCAAAAAGGCAGAAATTCCCTATATGTTGGGGCAAAAAGGCAAAAATTCCCAATATGTTGGGGCAAAAAGACAGAAATACTTCTTATTTTGGGGCAAAACTCAGAAATTCCACTTATTTTGGGGCAAAATTCCAGAAATTTCCCTTACTTTGGGGCAAAATTGCAGAAATTCCACTTATTTTGGGGCAAAATTGCAGAAATTACCCGTATTTTGGAGCAAAATTGCAGAAATTCCCCTAATTGTGGGGCAAAAATGCAGAAATTCCCTATATGTTGGGGCAAAAAGGCAAAAATTCCCAATATGTTGGGGCAAAAAGACAGAAATTCTCCTTATTTTAGGGCAAAATTCAGAAATTATACTTATTTTTGGGCAAAATTGCAGAAATTTCACTTATTTCAGAAAAAAAGGAGAAATTTTCTTATTTTGGGGCAAAAGGCAGAAATTCCCCTTATTTTAGGGCAAAATTGCAGAAATTTCCCTTATTTTGTGACAAAAAACAGAAATTCCCTTTATTTTGTGGCAAAATTGCAGAAAATACCTTTATTATGGGGGAAAATTGCAGATATTTCTTTTATTTTAAGGCAAAATTGCAGAAATTTCACTTATTTCAGAGAAAAAAAGCAAAAATTTATCTTATTTTAGGGCAAAATGCAGAAATTCCCATTATTTTGGGGCACAATAGCAGAAATTCACCTTATTTTGGGGTAAAATTGCAGACATTTCACATATTTCAGGGCAAAAAGGCAGAAATTCCCCTTTTTTTGGGGCAAAAAGGCTGAAATTCCCCTTATTTTCTATAAAATTGCAGAAATTCCCCTTGTTTGGGGGCAAAAAGGCAGAAAATCTTCTTAATTTTGGGCAAAAAGGCAGAAATTCCCCGTATTTTGGAGAAAAATTGCAGAAATTCCCCTAATATTGGGGCAAAAAGGCAGAAATTCCCTTTATTTTGGGGCAAAAATACAGAAATTCTCCTTATTTCGGGACAAAAATCAAAAATTTCCTTTATTTTGGGGCAAAATTTTAGAAATTTCTTTTATTTTGGTACAGAATTGCAGAAATTTTTCTTATTTGGTGACAAAAAGGCAGAAAATTCCCATATTTTGGAACAGAAATTGCCCTTATTTTGAGGTAAAAAGGCTGAAATTCCCCTTATTTTGGGGAAAAAAGGAAGAAATTTCATTTATTTTGGGGCAAAATTGCAGAAATTTCACTTATTTCAGAAAATAAAGGAGAAATTTTCTTATTTTGGGGCAAAATGCAGAAATTTCTTTTATTTTGGTACAAAATTGCAGAAATTTTTCTTATTTTGGGGCAAAAATTCATAAATTTTCCATATTTTGGGGCAAAAATGCAAAAATTCCCCTTATTTTGAGGTAAAAAGGCTGAAATTCCCCTTATTTGGGGGCAAAAAGGCAGAAATTTTCCTTATTTTGGGGCTAAATTGCAGAAATTTTACTTATTTCAGGGTTATAAGTCAGAAATTTTCCTTATTTTGGGGCAAAAAAGACAGAAATTCCCTTTGTTTTGGGGGAAAAAGACAGAAATTCCACTTATATAGAGGCAAAAAAGCAGAAATTCCCATTATTTTGAAGCAAAAATTAAGAAATTTCCCTTTTTTATGGCAAAAAGGTATGCATTCTTTTTATTTTCGCGCAAAAAGGCAGAAATTCCCCGTATTTTGGAGCAAAATTGCAGAAATTTTACTTATTTCAGAAAAAAAAAAGGAGAAATTTTCTTATTTTGGGGCAAAAGGCAGAAATTCCCCTTATTTTAGGGCAAAATTGCAGAAATTTTCCATATTTGGGGACAAAAAACAGAAATTCCCTTTATTTTGGGGCAAAATTGCAGAAAATTCCTTTATTATGGGGAAAAATTGCAGATATTTCTTTTATTTTAATGCAAAATTGCAGAAATTTCACTTATTTCAGAGAAAAATAGCAAAAATTTTTCTTATTTTAGGGCAAAATGCAGAAATTCCCATTATTTTGGGACAAAAAGGCAGAAATTCACCTTATTTTTGGGTAAAATTGAAGACATGTCACATATTTCAGGGCAAATAGGCAGAAATGCCCCTTATTTGGGGGCAAAAAGGCAGAAATTCCCCTTATTTTGGGATAAAATTGCAGAAATTTCCCTTGTTTGGGGGCAAAAAGGCAAAAAATCCCCTTAATTTCGAGCAAAAAGGCAGAAATTCCCCGTATTTTGGAGCAAAATTGCAGAAATTCCCCTAATATTAGGGCAAAAATGCAGAAATTTCCTTTATTTGGGGCAAATCGGCAGAAGTTCTTCTTATTTTTGGAAAAAGAGGCAGAAATTCCCTGTATTTTGAAGCAAAATTGCAGAAACTCCCCTAATTTTGGGGCAAAAAGGCAGAAATTCCCTTTATTTTGGGGCAAAAATACAGAAATTCTCCTTATATCGGGGCAAAAATCAGAAATTTCCCTAATTTTGGAGCAAAATTTTAGAAATTTCTTTTATTTTGGTACAGAATTGCAGAAATTTTTCTTATTTTGTGGCAAAAATGCAGAAATTTCCCATATTTTGGGGCAAAAATGCAGAAATTCTTCTTATTTTGAGGTAAAAAGGCTGAAATTCCCCTTATTTGGGGGCAAAAAGGCAGAAATTTCTCTTATTTTGGGGCAAAATTGCAGAAATTTCACTTTTTTCAGGGTAATAAGTCAGAAATTTTCCTTATTTTGAGGCAAAAAAGACAGAAATTCCCTTTGTTTTGGGGCACAATGGCAGAAATTCCACTTATTTAGAGGCAAAAAAGCAGATATTCCCCTTATTTTGAAGCAAAAATGAAGAAATTTCTATTTCTTATGGCAAAAAGGTATGCATTCTTCTTATTTTCGGGCAAAAAGGCAGAAATTCTTTGTATTTTGGAGCAAGATTGCAGAAATTCCCCTAATTGTGGGGCAAAAAGGCAGAAATCCCCTATATGTTGGGGCAAAATGAAAGAAATTCTCCTTATTTTGGGGCAAAACTCAGAAATTCCACTTATTTTGGGGCAAAATTTCAGAAATTTCCCTTATTTTGGAGCAAAATTGCAGAAATTTCACTTATTTCAAAGAAAAAAAAGCACAAATTTTCTTATTTTGGGGCAAAAAGGCAGAAATTTCATTTATTTTGGTACAAAATTGCAGAAATTTTTCTTAATTTGGGCAAAAATGCAGAAATTTCCCATATTTTTCGACAAAAATGCAGAAATTCCCCTTATTTTGAGGTAAAAATGCTGAAATTCCCCTTATTTTGGGGCAAAAAGTTAGAAATTCCCCTTATTTTAAAGGAAAAAGACAGAAATTCCGTTTATTTTTGTGGAAAAGTCAGAAATTGCACTTATTTTGAGTCAAAAAGGCGGAAAATCCCCTTATTTTGGGGTAAAAAATGAAGAAATTAACCTTTTTTATGGCAAAAAGGTATACATTCTTTTTATTTTCGAGCAAAATTGCAGAAATTCCCCTAATTATGGGGAAAAAAGGCAGAAATTCCCCGTAATTTGGAGCAAAATTGCAGAAATTCCCCTAATTTTGGGGCAAAAACGCAGAACGTCCCTTTATTTTGGGGTAAAACTGCAGAAATTTCACTTATTTCGCGGCAAAATGGCAGAAATTCCCTTTATTTTCGGAGAAAAAGGCAGAAAATCCCCGTATTTTAGAGCAAAATTGCAGAAATTTACCTAATTTTGGGGTAAAACATGCAGTAATTTTCTTTATTTTGGGGCAAAAAGGCAGAAATTCCCCTTATTTTGGGGCAAAAATCAAAAATATCCCTTATTTTGGGGCAAAATTTTAGAAATTACTTTTATTTTGGTACAGAATTGCAGAAATTTTTCTTATTTTGTGGCAAAAAGGAAGAAATTTCCCATATTTTGGAACAAAAATGCAGAAATTCCCCTTATTTTGAGGTAAAAAGGCTGAAATTCCCCTTATTTTGGGGCACAAAGAAAGAAATTTCACTTATTTTGGGGCAAAATTGCAGAAATTTCACTTATTTCAGAAAATAAAGGAGAAATTTTCTTATTTTCGGGCAAAAAGTCAGAAATTTCTTTTTTTTGGTACAAAATTGCAGAAATTTTTCTTATTTTGGGACAAAAAGGCATAAATTTCCAATATTTTGGGGCAAAAATGCTGAAATTCCCCTTATTTCGGGGCAAAAAGGCAGAAATTTCCCTTATTTTGGGGCAAAATTGCAGAAATTTCACTTATTTCAGGGTAATAAGTCAGAAATTTTCCTTACTTTGGGGCCAAAAGGACAAAAATTCCCTTTGTTTTGGGGGAAAAAGACAGAAATTCCACTTATTTAGAGGCAAAAAAGCAGAAATTTCTCTTATTTTGGAGCAAAAATGAAGAAATTTCCCTTTTTTATGGCAAAAAGTTATGCATTCTTCTTATTTTCGGGCAAAAAGGCAGAAATTCCCCGTATTTTGGAGCAAAATTGCAGAAATTCCCCTAATTGTGGGGCAAAAAGGCAGAAATTCCCTATATGTTGGGGCAAAAAGACAGAAATTCTCATTATTTTGGGGCAAAACTCAGAAATTCCACTTATTTTGGCGCAAAATTCCAGAAATTTCCCTTATTTTGAGGCAAAATTGCAGAAATTTCACTTATTTTGGGGCAAAATTGCAAAAATTTCACTTATGTCAGAAAAAAAAGCAGAAATTTTATTATTTTGGTGCAAAAAGGCAGAAATTTCTAATATTTTGGTACAAAATTGCAGAAATTTTTCTTATTTTAGGGCAAAAAGGCAGAAATCTCCCATATTTTGGGGCAAAAATGCAGAAATTCCTCTTATTTTTAGGTAAAAAGCCTGAAATTCCCCTTATTTGGGGGCAAAAAGGCAGAAATTTCCCTTATTTTGAGGCAAAATTGCAGAAATTTCACTTATTTCAGAGAACAAAAGCAGAAATTTTCTTATTTTGGGGCAAAAAGGCAGAAATTTCTTTTATTTTGGTACAAAATTGCAGAAATGTTTCTTATTTTGGGGCAAAAAGGCAGAAATCTCCCATATTTTGGGGCAAAAAAGCAGAAATTTCCCTTATTTTGAGGTAAAAACGCTGAAATTCCCCTTATTTGGGGGCAAAAAGGCAGAAATTTCCCTTATTTTGAGGCAAAATTGCAGAAATTTCACTTATTTCAGAATAATAAGTCAGAAATTTTCCTTGTTTTGGGGCAAAAAACAGAAATTCTCTTTGTTTTAAAGGAAAAAGACTGATATTCCACTTATTTAGAGGCTACAAAGCAGAAATTCTTATTATTTTGGAGCAAAAATGAAGAAATTTTCCTTTTTTTGTGGAAAAAGGTATACATTCCTCTAATTTTCGGGCTAAAAAGCAGAAATTCCCTGTATTTTGGAGCAAAATTGCAGAAATTCCCCTAATTGTGGGGCAAAAAGGCAGAAATTCCCTATATGTTGGGGCAAAAAGACAGAAATTCTCCTTATTTTGGGGCAAAACTCAGAAATTCCACTTATTTTGGGGCAAAATTCCAGAAATTTCCCTTATTTTGGGGCAAAATTGCAGAAATTTCACTTATTTTGGGGCGAAATTGCAGAAATTTCACTTTTTTCATGGAAATAAAGGCAGAAATGTTCCTTATTTTGGTGCAAAAAGGCAGAAATTCCTCTTATTTTGAGGTAAAAAGGCTGAAATTCCCCTTATTTGGGGGCAAAAAGGCATAAATTTCCCTTATTTTGAGGCAAAATTGCAGAAATTTCACTTATTTCAGAGAACAAAAGCAGAAATTTTCTTATTTTGGGGCAAAAAGGCAGAAATTTCTTTTATTTTGGTACAAAATTGCAGAAATGTTTCTTATTTTGGGGCAAAAAGGCAGAAATCTCCCATATTTTGGGGCAAAAAAGCAGAAATTTCCCTTATTTTGAGGTAAAAACGCTGAAATTCCCCTTATTTGGGGGCAAAAAGGCAGAAATTTCCCTTATTTTGAGGCAAAATTGCAGAAATTTCACTTATTTCAGAATAATAAGTCAGAAATTTTCCTTGTTTTGGGGCAAAAAACAGAAATTCTCTTTGTTTTAAAGGAAAAAGACTGATATTCCACTTATTTAGAGGCTACAAAGCAGAAATTCTTATTATTTTGGAGCAAAAATGAAGAAATTTTCCTTTTTTTGTGGAAAAAGGTATACATTCCTCTAATTTTCGGGCTAAAAAGCAGAAATTCCCCGTATTTTGGAGCAAAATTGCAGAAATTCCCCTAAGTGTGGGGCAAAAAGGCAGAAATTCCCTATATGTTGGGGCAAAAAGACAGAAATTCTCCTTATTTTGGGGCAAAACTCAGAAATTCCACTTATTTTGGGGCAAAATTCCAGAAATTTCCCTTATTTTGGGGCAAAATTGCAGAAATTTCACTTATTTTGGGGCGAAATTGCAGAAATTTCACTTTTTTCATGGAAATAAAGGCAGAAATGTTCCTTATTTTGGGGCAAAAAGGCAGAAATTCCTCTTATTTTGAGGTAAAAAGGCTGAAATTCCCATTATTTGGGGGCAAAAAGGCATAAATTTCCCTTATTTTGGGGCAAAATTGCAGAAATTTCACTTATTTCAGGGTAATAAGTCAGAAATTTTCCTTATTTTGGGGCAAAAAAGACAGAAATTCCCTTTGTTTTGGGATAAAAAGACAGAAATTCCACTTATTTAGAGGCAAAAAAGCAGAAATTCCACTTATTTTGGAGTAAAAATTAAGAGATTTCCCTTTTTTATGGCAAAAAGGTATGCATTCTTTTTATTTTCGGACAAAAAGGCCGAAATTCCCCGTATTTTGGAGCAAAATTGCAGAAATTTCACTTATTTCAGAATAAAAATGAGAAATTTTCTTATTTTGGGGCAAAAGGCAGAAATTCCCCTTATTTTATGGCAAAATTGCAGAAATTGCCTTTATTTGGGGACAAAAAACAGAAATTCCCTTTATTTTGGGGCAAAATTGCAGAAAATTTTTTTATTATGGGAAAAAATAGAAGATATTTCTTTTATTTTAAGGCAAAATTGCAGAAATTTCACTTATTTCAGAGAAAAAAACAAAAATCTTTCTTATTTTTGGCAAAATGCAGAAATTCCCATTATTTTGGGGCAAAAAGGCAGAAATTCACCTTATTTTGGGGTAAAATTGAAGACATGTCACATATTTCAGGGCATAAAGGCAGAAATTGCCCTTATTTGGGGGCAAAAAGGCAGAAATTCCCCTTATTTTGGGATAAAATTGCAGAAATTACCCTTGTTTGGGGGCAAAAAGGCAGAAAATCCCCTTAATTTCGGGCAAAAAGGCAGAAATTCCCTGTATTTTGGAGCAAAATTGCAGAAATTCTCCTAATATTGGGGCAAAAATGCAGAAATTCCCTTTATTTGGGGCAAATTGGCAGAAGTTCCCCTTATTTTCAGGAAAAGAGGCAGAAATTCCCATTATTTTGAAGCAAAATTGCAGAAACTCCCCTAATTTTGGGGCAAAAAGGCAGAAATTCCCTTTATTTTGGGGCAAAAATACAGAAATTCTCCTTATATCTGGGCAAAAATCAGAAATTTCCCTTATTTTGGAGCAAAATTTTAGAAATTTCTTTCATTTTGGTACAGAATTGGAGAAATTTTTCTTATTCTGTGGCAAAAAGGCAGAAATTTCTTTTATTTTGGTGCAAAATTGCAGAAATTTTTCTTATTTTGGGGCAAAAAGGAATAAATTTCCCATATTTTGGGGCAAAAGTGTAGAAATTTTCTTTATTTTGAGGTAAAAAGGCTGAAATTTCCCTTATTTGGGGGCAAAAAGGCAGAAATTTCTCTTATTTTGGGGCAAAATTGCAGAAATTTCACTTATTTCAGAAAAAAAGGAAAAATTTTCTTATTTGGGGGCAAAAAGGCAGAAATTTCTTTTATTTTGGTGCAAAATTACAGAAATTTTCTTTATTTTGGGGCAAAAAAGACAGAAATTCCCTTTGTTTTGGGGGAAAAAGACAGAAATTCCACTTATTTAGAGGCAAAAAAGCAGAAATTCCCCTTATTTTGGAGCAAAAATGAAGAAATTTTCCTTTTTCATGGCAAAAAGGTATGCATTCTTCTTATTTTCGGGCAAAAAGGCAGAAATTCCCTATATGTTGGGGCAAAAAGACAGAAATTCTCCTTATTTTGGGGCAAAATTCCATAAATTTCCCTTATTTTGGGGCAAAATTGCAGAAATATCACTTATTTTAAGGCAAAATTGGAGAAATTTCACTTATTTCAGAAGAAAAAAGCAGAAATTTTCTTGTTTTGGGGCAAAAAGGGAGAAATTTCTTTTATTTTTGTACAAAATTGCAGAAATTTTTCTTATTTTGGGGCAAGAAGGTAGAAATTTCCTATATTTTGGGGCAAAAATTCAGAAATTCTCCTTATTTTTAGGTAAAAAGGCTGAAATTCTCTTTATTTGGGAGCAAAAAGGCAGAAATTGCCCTGATTTTGTGGCAAAATTCCAGAAATTTCACTTATTTTAGGGTAATAAGTCAGAAATTTTTTATTTTGGGGCAAAAAGGCAGAAATTTCTTTTATTTTGGTACAAAATTACAGAAATTTTTCTTATTTTGGGGCAAAAAAAAAGAAATTTCCCTTATTTTGGGGCAAAATTGCAGAAATTTCACTTATTTTGATGTAAAAAGCCTGAAATTCCCCTTATTTTGGGGCAAAATGGCAGAAGTTTTCCTTATTTTGGGGCAAAATTGCAGAAATTTCACTTATTTCAAGGTAATAAGTCAGAAATTTTCCTTATTTTGGGGCAAAAAAACAGAAATTCCTTGTTTTGGGGGAAAAAGACAGAAATTCCACTTATTTAGAGGCAAAAAAGCAGAAATTCCCCATATTTTGGAGCAAAATTGCAGAAATTCCCCTAATTGTGGGGCAAAAAGGCAGAAATTCCCTATATGTTAGGGCAAAACGACAGAAATTCTCCTCATTTGGGGGCAAAATTCAGAAATTCCATTTATTTTGGGGCAAAATTCCCAAAATTCCCCTTATTTTGGGGCAAAATTGCAGAAATTTCAATTATTTTGGGGCAAAATTGCAGAAATTTCACTTTTTTCAGGGAAAAAAGGCCGAAATTTTCCGTTTTTAGGGGCAAAAAGGCAGAAATTCCTAATATTTTGAGGCAAAAATGCAGAAATTCAATTTATTTAGAGGCAAAAAAGCAGAAATTCCCCTTATTTTGGAGCAAAATTGCAGAAATTTCCCTTTTTATAGCCAAAAGGTATGCATTCTTCTTATTTTCAGGCAAAAAGGCAGAAATTCCCCGTATTTTGGAGTAAAATTGCAGAAATTCCCTATATGTTGGGGCAAAAAGACAGAAATTCTCCTTATTTTGGGGCAAAACTCAGAAATTCCACTTATTTTGAAACAAAATTTCAGAAATTTCCCTTATTTTTGGCCAAAATTGCAGAAATTTCACTTATTTTGGGGCAAAATTGCAGAAATTTCACTTATTTCAGGGAAAAAAAGCAGAAATTTTCTTATTTTGGGGCAAAAAGGCAGAAATTTCCCATATTTTGAGGCAAAAATGCAGAAATTCCACTTATTTTGAGGTAAAAAGGCTGAAATTCCCCTTATTTGGGGGCAAAAAGGCAGAAATTTCCCATATTTTGGGGCAAAATTGCAGAAATTTCACTTATTTCAGGGTACTAAGTCAGAAATTTTTCTTACTTTGGGGCAAAAGAGACAGAAATTCCTTTTGTTTTCAGGGAAAAAGACAGAAATTCCACTTATTTAGAGGCAAAAATGCAGAAATTCCCCTTATTTTGAAGCAAAAATGAAGAAATTTCTATTTCTTATGGCAAAAAGGTATGCATTCTTCTTATTTTCGGGCAAAAAGGCAGAAATTCTTTGTATTTTGGAGCAAGATTGCAGAAATTCCCCTAATTGTGGGGCAAAAAGGCAGAAATCCCCTATATGTTGGGGCAAAAAGAAAGAAATTCTCCTTATTTTGGGGCAAAACTCAGAAATTCCACTTATTTTGGGGCAAAATTTCAGAAATTTCCCTTATTTTGGAGCAAAATTGCAGAAATTTCACTTATTTCAAAGAAAAAAAGCACAAATTTTCTTATTTTGGGGCAAAAAGGCAGAAATTTCATTTATTTTGGTACAAAATTGCAGAAATTTTTCTTAATTTGGGCAAAAATGCAGAAATTTCCCATATTTTTCGACAAAAATGCAGAAATTCCCCTTATTTTGAGGTAAAAAGGCTGAAATTCCTCTTATTTTGGGGCAAAAAGTTAGAAATTCCCCTTATTTTAAAGGAAAAAGACAGAAATTCCGTTTATTTTTGTGGAAAAGTCAGAAATTGCACTTATTTTGAGTCAAAAAGGCGGAAAATCCCCTTATTTTGGGGTAAAAAATGAAGAAATTAACCTTTTTTATGGCAAAAAGGTATACATTCTTTTTATTTTCGAGCAAAATTGCAGAAATTCCCCTAATTATGGGGAAAAAAGGCAGAAATTCCCCGTAATTTGGAGCAAAATTGCAGAAATTCCCCTAATTTTGGGGCAAAAACGCAGAACGTCCCTTTATTTTGGGGTAAAACTGCAGAAATTTCACTTCTTTCGCTGCAAAATGGCAGAAATTCCCTTTATTTTCGGAGAAAAAGGCAGAAAATCCCCGTATTTTAGAGCAAAATTGCAGAAATTTACCTAATTTTGGGGTAAAACATGCAGTAATTTTTTTAATTTTGGGGCAAAAAGGCAGAAATTCCCCTTATTTTGGGGCAAAAATCAAAAATATCCCTTATTTTGGGGCAAAATTTTAGAAATTTCTTTTATTTTGGTACAGAATTGCAGAAATTTTTCTTATTTTGTGGCAAAAAGGAAGAAATTTCCCATATTTTGGAACAAAAATGCAGAAATTCCCCTTATTTTTAGGTAAAAAGGCTGAAATTCCCCTTATTTTGGGGCACAAAGAAAGAAATTTCACTTATTTTGGGGCAAAATTGCAGAAATTTCACTTATTTCAGAAAATAAAGGAGAAATTTTCTTATTTTCGGGCAAAAAGTCAGAAATTTCTTTTTTTGGTACAAAATTGCAGAAATTTTTCTTATTTTGGGGCAAAAAGGCATAAATTTCCCATATTTTGGGGCAAAAATGCTGAAATTCCCCTTATTTCGGGGCAAAAAGGCAGAAATTTCCCTTATTTTGGGGCAAAATTGCAGAAATTTCACTTATTTCAGGGTAATAAGTCAGAAATTTTCCTTACTTTGGGGCCAAAAGGACAAAAATTCCCTTTGTTTTGGGGGAAAAAGACAGAAATTCCACTTATTTAGAGGCAAAAAAGCAGAAATTTCTCTTATTTTGGAGCAAAAATGAAGAAATTTCCCTTTTTTATGGCAAAAAGTTATGCATTCTTCTTATTTTCGGGCAAAAAGGCAGAAATTCCCCGTATTTTGGAGCAAAATTGCAGAAATTCCCCTAATTGTGGGGCAAAAAGGCAGAAATTCCCTATATGTTGGGGCAAAAAGACAGAAATTCTCATTATTTTGGGGCAAAACTCAGAAATTCCACTTATTTTGGCGCAAAATTCCAGAAATTTCCCTTATTTTGAGGCAAAATTGCAGAAATTTCACTTATTTTGGGGCAAAATTGCAAAAATTTCACGTATGTCAGAAAAAAAAGCAGAAATTTTATTATTTTGGTGCAAAAAGGCAGAAATTTCTAATATTTTGGTACAAAATTGCAAAAATTTTTCTTATTTTAGGGCAAAAAGGCAGAAATCTCCCATATTTTGGGGCAAAAATGCAGAAATTCCTCTTATTTTTAGGTAAAAAGGCTGAAATTCCCCTTATTTGGGGGCAAAAAGGCAGAAATTTCCCTTATTTTGAGGCAAAATTGAAGAAATTTCACTTATTTCAGAGAACAAAAGCAGAAATTTTCTTATTTTGGGGCAAAAAGGCAGAAATTTCTTTTATTTTGGTACAAAATTGAAGAAATGTTTCTTATTTTGGGGCAAAAAGGCAGAAATCTCCCACATTTTGGGGCAAAAAAGCAGAAATTTCCCTTATTTTGAGGTAAAAACGCTGAAATTCCCCTTATTTGGGGGCAAAAAGGCAGAAATTTCCCTTATTTTGAGGCAAAATTGCAGAAATTTCACTTATTTCAGAATAATAAGTCAGAAATTTTCCTTATTTTGGGGCAAAAAACAGAAATTCTCTTTGTTTTAAAGGAAAAAGACTGATATTCCACTTATTTAGAGGCTAAAAAGCAGAAATTCTTATTATTTTGGAGCAAAAATGAAGAAATTTTCCTTTTTTTGTGGAAAAAGGTACACATTCCTCTAATTTTCGGGCTAAAAAGCAGAAATTCCCCGTATTTTGGAGCAAAATTGCAGAAATTCCCCCAATTATGGGGCAAAAAGGCAGAAATTCCCTATATGTTGGGGCAAAAAGACAGAAATTCTCCTTATTTTGGGGCAAAACTCAGAAATTCCACTTATTTTGGGGCAAAATTCCAGAAATTTCCCTTATTTTGGGGCAAAATTGCAGAAATTTCACTTATTTTGGGGCGAAATTGCAGAAATTTCACTTTTTTCATGGAAATAAAGGCAAAAATGTTCCTTATTTTGGTGCAAAAAGGCAGAAATTCCTCTTATTTTGAGGTAAAAAGGCTGAAATTCCCCTTATTTGGGGGCAAAAAGGCATAAATTTCCCTTATTTTGGGGCAAAATTGCAGAAATTTCACTTATTTCAGGGTAATAAGTCAGAAATTTTCCTTATTTTGGGGCAAAAAAGACAGAAATTCCCTTTGTTTTGGGATAAAAAGACAGAAATTCCACTTATTTAGAGGCAAAAAAGCAGAAATTCCACTTATTTTGGAGTAAAAATTAAGAGATTTCCCTTTTTTATGGCAAAAAGGTATGCATTCTTTTTATTTTCGGACAAAAAGGAAGAAATTCCCCGTATTTTGGAGCAAAATTGCAGAAATTTCACTTATTTCAGAATAAAAATGAGAAATTTTCTTATTTTGGGGCAAAAGGCAGAAATTCCCCTTATTTTATGGCAAAATTGCAGAAATTGCCTTTATTTGGGGACAAAAAACAGAAATTGCCTGTATTTTGGGGCAAAATTGCAGAAAATTTTTTTATTATGGAAAAAAATTGAAGATATTTCTTTTATTTTAAGGCAAAATTGTAGAAATTTCACTTATTTCAGAGAAAAAACAAAAATCTTTCTTATTTTTGGCAAAATGCAGAAATTCCCATTATTTTGGGGCAAAAAGGCAGAAATTCACCTTATTTTGGGGTAAAATTGAAGACATGTCACATATTTCAGGGCATAAAGGCAGAAATTGCCCTTATTTGGGGGCAAAAAGGCAGAAATTCCCCTTATTTTGGGATAAAATTGCAGAAATTACCCTTGTTTGGGGGCAAAAAGGCAGAAAATCCCCTTAATTTCGGGCAAAAAGGCAGAAATTCCCTGTATTTTGGAGCAAAATTGCAGAAATTCTCCTAATATTGGGGCAAAAATGCAGAAATTCCCTTTATTTGGGGCAAATTGCCAGAAGTTCCCCTTATTTTCAGGAAAAGAGGCAGAAATTCCCATTATTTTGAAGCAAAATTGCAGAAACTCCCCTAATTTTGGGGCAAAAAGGCAGAAATTCCCTTTATTTTGGGGCAAAAATACAGAAATTCTCCTTATATCTGGGCAAAAATCAGAAATTTCCCTTATTTTGGAGCAAAATTTTAGAAATTTCTTTTATTTTGGTACAGAATTGGAGAAATTTTTCTTATTCTGTGGCAAAAAGGCAGAAATTTCTTTTATTTTGGTGCAAAATTGCAGAAATTTTTCTTATTTTGGGGCAAAAAGGCATAAATTTCCCATATTTTGGGGCAAAAATGTAGAAATTTTCTTTATTTTGAGGTAAAAAGGCTGAAATTTCTCTTATTTGGGGGCAAAAAGGCAGAAATTTCTCTTATTTTGGGGCAAAATTGCAGAAATTTCACTTATTTCAGAAAAAAAGGAAAAATTTTCTTATTTGGGGGCAAAAAGGCAGAAATTTCTTTTATTTTGGTGCAAAATTACAGAAATTTTCTTTATTTTGGGGGAAAAAAGACAGAAATTCCCTTTGTTTTGGGGGAAAAAGACAGAAATTCCACTTATTTAGAGGCAAAAAAGCAGAAATTCCCCTTATTTTGGAGCAAAAATGAAGAAATTTCCCTTTTTCATGGCAAAAAGGTATGCATTCTTCTTATTTTCGGGCAAAAAGGCAGAAATTCCCTATATGTTGGGGCAAAAAGACAGAAATTCTCCTTATTTTGGGGCAAAACTCAGATATTCCACATATTTTGGGGCAAAATTCAATAAATTTCCCTTATTTTGGGGCAAAATTGCAGAAATATCACTTATTTTAAGGCAAAATTGGAGAAATTTCACTTATTTCAGAAGAAAAAAGCAGAAATTTTCTTGTTTTGGGGCAAAAAGGGAGAAATTTCTTTTATTTTTGTACAAAATTGCAGAAATTTTTCTTATTTTGGGGCAAGAAGGCAGAAATTTCCTATATTTTGGGGCAAAAATTCAGAAATTCCCCTTATTTTTAGGTAAAAAGGCTGAAATTCTCTTTATTTGGGAGCAAAAAGGCAGAAATTGCCCTGATTTTGTGGCAAAATTCCAGAAATTTCACTTATTTTAGGGTAATAAGTCAGAAATTTTTTATTTTGGGGCAAAAAGGCAGAAATTTATTTTATTTTGTTACAAAATTACAGAAATTTTTCTTATTTTGGGGCAAAAAAGAAGAAATTTCCCTTATTTTGGGGCAAAATTGCAGAAATTTCACTTATTTTGATGTAAAAAGGCTGAAATTCCCCTTATTTTGGGGCAAAATGGCAGAAGTTTTCCTTATTTTGGGGCAAAATTGCAGAAATTTCACTTATTTCAAGGTAATAAGTCAGAAATTTTCCTTATTTTGGGGAAAAAAAATAGAAATTCCTTGTTTTGGGGGAAAAAGACAGAAATTCCACTTATTTAGAGGCAAAAAAGCAGAAATTCCCCATATTTTGGAGCAAAATTGCAGAAATTCCCCTAATTGTGGGGCAAAAAGGCAGAAATTCCCTATATGTTAGGGCAAAACGACAGAAATTCTCCTCATTTGGGGGCAAAATTCAGAAATTCCATTAATTTTGGGGCAAAATTCCCAAAATTCCCCTTATTTTGGGGCAAAATTGCAGAAATTTCAATTATTTTGGGGCAAAATTGCAGAAATTTCACTTTTTTCAGGGAAAAAAGGCCGAAATTTTCTGTTTTTGGGGGCAAAAAGGCAGAAATTCCTAATATTTTGAGGCAAAAATGCAGAAATTCCTCTTATTTTGAGGTAAAAAGGCTGAAATTCCCCTTATTTGGGGGCAAAAATGCAGAAATTTCTCTAATACTGGGGCAAAATTGCAGAAATTTCACTTATTTCAGGGTAATAATTCAAAAATTTTCCTTATTTTGGGGCAAAAAATACAGAAATTCCATTTGTATGGGGGGAAAAAGACTGAAATTCCATTTATTTAGAGGCAAAAAAGCAGAAATTCCCCTTATTTTGGAGCAAAATTGCAGAAATTTCCCTTTTTATAGCCAAAAGATATGCATTCTTCTTATTTTCAGGCAAAAAGGCAGAAATTCCCCGTATTTTGGAGTAAAATTGCAGAAATTCCCTTAATTGTAGGGCAAAAAGACAGAAATTCTCCTTATTTTGGGGCAAAACTCAGAAATTCCACTTATTTTGGAACAAAATTTCAGAAATTTCCCTTATTTTTGGCCAAAATTGCAGAAATTTCACTTATTTTTGGGCAAAATTGCAGAAATTTCACTTATTTCAGGGAAAAAAAACAGAAATTTTCTTATTTTGGGGCAAAAAGGCAGAAATTTCCCATATTTTGAGGCAAAAATGCAGAAATTCCCCTTATTTTGAGGTAAAAAGGCTGAAATTCCCCTTATTTGGGGGCAAAAAGGCAGAAATTTCCCATATTTTGGGGCAAAATTGCAGAAATTTCACTTATTTCAGGGTACTAAGTCAGAAATTTTTCTTACTTTGGGGCAAAAAAGACAGAAATTCCCTTTGTTTTCAGGGAAAAAAACAGAAATTCCACTTATTTAGAGGCAAAAATGAAGAAATTCCCCTTATTTTGGAGCAAAAATGAAGAAATTTCCCTTTTTTATGGCAAAAAGGTATGCATTCTTCTTATTTTCGGGGAAAAAGTCAGAAATTCCCCCTATTTTAGAGCAAAATTGCAGAAATTCCCCTAATTGTGGGGCAAAAAAACAGAAATTCCCTATATGTTGGGGCAAAAAGACAGAAATTCTCCATATTTTGGGGCAAAACTCAGAAATTCCACTTATTTTGGGGCAAAATTCCAAAAATTTCCCTTATTTTTGGGCAAAATTGCAGAAATTTCACTTATTTAGGGGCAAAATTGCAGAAATTTCACTTATTTCAGAGGAAAAAGACAGAAATTTCTTTTATTTTGGTACAAAATTGCAGAAATTTTTCTTATTTTGGGCAAAAAGGCAGAAATTTCCCATATTTTGAGGCAAAAATGCAGAAATTTCACTTATTTCAGGGTAATAAGTCAGAAATTTTCATTACTTTGGCGCAAAAAAGACAGAAATTCCCTTTGTTTTGGTGGAAAAAGACAGAAATTCCAATTCTTTTGAGGCAAAAATGCAGAAATTCCCATTATTTTGGAGCAAAAATGAAGAAATTTTTCTTTTTTATGGCAAAACGGTATGCATTCTTCTTATTTTCAGGCAAAAAGTCAGAAATTCCATCTATTTTAGAGCTAAATTGCAGAAATTCCCCTTATTGTGGGGCAAAAAGGCAGAAATTCCCTATATGTTGGGGGGAAAAGACAGAAATTCTCCTTATTTTAGATCAAAACTGAGAAATTTCATTTATTTTGGGGCAAAATTGCAGAAATTTCACTTATTTCAGAAAAAAAAGCAGAAATTTTCTTATTTTGGGGCAAAAAGGCAGAAATTTCTTTTATTTTGGTACAAAATTGCAGAAAATTTTCTTATTTTGGGGCAAAAAGGCAGAAATTTCTCATATTTTGGGGCAAAAATGCAGAAAATCCCCTTATTTTGAGGTAAAAAGGCTAAAATTCCCCTTATTTGGTTGCAAAAAGGCAGAAATTTCCCTTATTTTGGGGCAAAATTGCAGAAATTTCACTTATATCAGGGTAATAAGTCAGAAATTTTCCTTATTTTGGGGCAAAAAAGACAGAAATTCCCTTTGTTTTGGGGGAAAAAGACAGAAATTCCACTTATTAAGAGGCAAAAAAGCAGAAATTCCCCTTATTTTGGAGCAAAAATGAAGAAATTTCCCTTTTTTATGGCAAAAAGGTATGCATTCTTCTTGTTTTCGGGCAAAAAGGCAGAAATTCCCCGTTTTTTGGAGCAAAATTGCAGAAATTCCCCTAATTTTGGGGCAAAAAGGCAGAAATTCCCTATATGTTAGGGCAAAACGACAGAAATTCTCCTTATTTTGGGGCAAAATTCAGAAATTCCATTTCTTTTGGTGCAAAATTCCCAAAATTTCCCTTATTTTGGGGCAAAATTGCAGAAAGTTCATTTATTTAGGGGCAAAATTGCAGAAATTTCACTTTTTTCAGGGAAAAAAGGCCGAAATTTTCCATTTTTGGGGGCAAAAAGGCAGAAATTCTTAATATTTTGTGGCAAAAATGCAGAAATTTCCCTTATTTTGAGGTAAAAAGGCTGAAATTCCCCTTATTTGGGGGCAAAAATGCAGAAATTTCTCTTATACTGGGGCAAAATTGCAGAAATTTCACTTATTTCAGGGTAATAATTCAGAAATTTTCCTTATTTTGGGGCAAAAAATACAGAAATTCCATTTGTATGGGGGGGAAAAAGACAGAAATTCCATTTATTTAGAGGCAAAAAAGCAGAAATTCCCCTTATTTTGGAGCAAAATTGCAGAAATTTCCCTTTTTATAGCAAAAAGGTATGCATTCTTCTTATTTTCAGGCCAAAAGGCAGAAATTCCCTGTATTTTGGAGTAA
The DNA here is from genome assembly GCF_963924665.1 of Micromys minutus. Taxonomy (NCBI): domain Eukaryota; kingdom Metazoa; phylum Chordata; class Mammalia; order Rodentia; family Muridae; genus Micromys; species Micromys minutus. The sequence goes on along the minus strand of NW_027667699.1, from coordinate 130,885 downwards.
AATTGCAGAAATTCCCTTAATTGTAGGGCAAAAAGACAGAAATTCCCTATGTTCTGGGGGAAAAGACAGTAATTCCACTTTTTTAGAGGCAAAAAAGCAGAAATTCCTTTTATTTTGGAGTAAAAATGAAGAAATTTCTTTTTTTTTTGTGGCAAATGTATACATTCCCTTTATTTTCGGGCAAAACGCAGAAATCCCACTTATTTTGGAACAAAATTTCAGAAATTTCCCTTATTTTTGGCCAAAATTGCAGAAATTTCACTTATTTTGGAGCAAAATTGCAGAAATTTCACTTATTTCAGGGAAAAAAAGCAGAAATTTTCTTATTTTGGGGCAAAAAGGCAGAAATTTCCCATATTTTGAGGCAAAAATGCAGAAATTCCCCTTATTTTGAGGTAAAAAGGCTGAAATTCTCCTTATTTTGGGGCAAAAAGGCAGAAATTTCCCATATTTTGGGGCAAAATTGCAGAAATTTCACTTATTTCAGGGTACTAAGTCAGAAATTTTTCTTACTTTGGGGCAAAAAAGACAGAAATTCCCTTTGTTTTGGGGGAAAAAGACAGAAATTCCACTTATTTAGAGGCAAAAAAGCAGAAATTCCCCTTATTTTGGAGCAAAAATGAAGAAATTTCCCTTTTTTATGGCAAAAAGGTATGCATTCTTCTTGTTTTCGGGCAAAAAGGCAGAAATTCCCCGTTTTTTGGAGCAAAATTGCAGAAATTCCCCTAATTTTGGGGCAAAAAGGCAGAAATTCCCTATATGTTAGGGCAAAACGACAGAAATTCTCCTTATTTTGGGGCAAAATTCAGAAATTCCATTTCTTTTGGTGCAAAATTCCCAAAATTTCCCTTATTTTGGGGCAAAATTGCAGAAAGTTCATTTATTTAGGGGCAAAATTGCAGAAATTTCACTTTTTTCAGGGAAAAAAGGCCGAAATTTTCCATTTTTGGGGGCAAAAAGGCAGAAATTCTTAATATTTTGTGGCAAAAATGCAGAAATTTCCCTTATTTTGAGGTAAAAAGGCTGAAATTCCCCTTATTTGGGGGCAAAAATGCAGAAATTTCTCTTATACTGGGGCAAAATTGCAGAAATTTCACTTATTTCAGGGTAATAATTCAGAAATTTTCCTTATTTTGGGGCAAAAAATACGGAAATTCCATTTGTATGGGGGGAAAAAGACAGAAATTCCATTTATTTAGAGGCAAAAAAGCAGAAATTCCCCTTATTTTGGAGCAAAATTGCAGAAATTTCCCTTTTTATAGCAAAAAGGTATGCATTCTTCTTATTTTCAGGCAAAAAGGCAGAAATTCCCTGTATTTTGGAGTAAAATTGCAGAAATTCCCTTAATTGTAGGGCAAAAAGACAGAAATTCCCTATGTTCTGGGGGAAAAGACAGTAATTCCACTTTTTTAGAGGCAAAAAAGCAGAAATTCCTTTTATTTTGGAGTAAAAATGAAGAAATTTCTTTTTTTTTGTGGCAAATGTATACATTCCCTTTATTTTCGGGCAAAACGCAGAAATTCCACTTATTTTGGAACAAAATTTCAGAAATTTCCCTTATTTTTGGCCAAAATTGCAGAAATTTCACTTATTTTGGGGCAAAATTGCAGAAATTTCACTTATTTCAGGAAAAAAAGCAGAAATTTTCTTATTTTGGGGCAAAAAGGCAGAAATTTCCCATATTTTGAGGCAAAAATGCAGAAATTCCCCTTATTTTGAGGTAAAAAGGCTGAAATTCCCCTTATTTGGGGGCAAAAAGGCAGAAATTTCCCATATTTTGGGGCAAAATTGCAGAAATTTCACTTATTTCAGGGTACTAAGTCAGAAATTTTTCTTACTTTGGGGCAAAAAAGACAGAAATTCCCTTTGTTTTCAGGGAAAAAGACAGAAATTCCACTTATTTAGAGGCAAAAATGCAGAAATTCCCCTTATTTTGGAGCAAAAATGAAGAAATTTCCCTTTTTTATGGCAAAAAGGTATGCATTCTTCTTATTTTCGGGCAAAAAGGCAGAAATTCCCTTTGTTTTGGGGGAAAAAGACAGAAATTCCACTTATTTAGAGGCAAAAAAGCAGAAATTCCCCATATTTTGGAGCAAAATTGCAGAAATTCCCCTAATTGTGGGGCAAAAAGGCAGAAATTCCCTATATGTTAGGGCAAAACGACAGAAATTCTCCTCATTTGGGGGCAAAATTCAGAAATTCCATTTATTTTGGGGCAAAATTCCCAAAATTCCCCTTATTTTGGGGCAAAATTGCAGAAATTTCAATTATTTTGGGGCAAGATTGCAGAAATTTCACTTTTTTCAGGGAAAAAAAGGCCGAAATTTTCCGTTTTTAGGGGCAAAAAGTCAGAAATTCCTAATATTTTGAGGCAAAAATGCAGAAATTCCTCTTATTTTGAGGTAAAAAGGCTGAAATTCCCCTTTTTTGCGGGCAAAAATGCAGAAATTTCTCTTATACTGGAGCAAAATTGCAGAAATTTCACTTATTTCAGGGTAATAATTCAGAAATTTTCCTTATTTTGGGGCAAAAAATACAGAAATTCCATTTGTATGGGTGGAAAAAGACAGAAATTCCATTTATTTAGAGGCAAAAAAGCAGAAATTCCCCTTATTTTGGAGCAAAATTGCAGAAATTTCCCTTTTTATAGCCAAAAGGTATGCATTCTTCTTATTTTCAGGCAAAAAGGCAGAAATTCCCCGTATTTTGGAGTAAAATTGCAGAAATTCCCTATATGTTGGGGCAAAAAGACAGAAATTCTCTTTATTTTGGGGCAAAACTCAGAAATTCCACTTATTTTGGAACAAAATTTCAGAAATTTCCCTTATTTTTGGCCAAAATTTCAGAAATTTCACTTATTTTGGGGCAAAATTGCAGAAATTTCACTTATTTCAGGGAAAAAAAGCAGAAATTTTCTTATTTTGGGGCAAAAAGGCAGAAATTTCCCATATTTTGAGGCAAAAATGCAGAAATTCCCCTTATTTTGAGGTAAAAAGGCTGAAATTCTCCTTATTTGGGGGCAAAAAGGCAGAAATTTCCCATATTTTGGGGCAAAATTGCAGAAATTTCACTTATTTCAGGGTACTAAGTCAGAAATTTTTCTTACTTTGGGGCAAAAAAGACAGAAATTCCCTTTGTTTTCAGGGAAAAAGACAGAAATTCCACTTATTTAGAGGCAAAAATGCAGAAATTCCCCTTATTTTGGAGCAAAAATGAAGAAATTTCCCTTTTTTATGGCAAAAAGGTATGCATTCTTCTTGTTTTCGGGCAAAAAGGCAGAAATTCCCCGTTTTTTGGAGCAAAATTGCAGAAATTCCCCTAATTTTGGGGCAAAAAGGCAGAAATTCCCTATATGTTAGGGCAAAACGACAGAAATTCTCCTTATTTTGGGGCAAAATTCAGAAATTCCATTTCTTTTGGTGCAAAATTCCCAAAATTTCCCTTATTTTGGGGCAAAATTGCAGAAAGTTCATTTATTTAGGGGCAAAATTGCAGAAATTTCACTTTTTTCAGGGAAAAAAGGCCGAAATTTTCCATTTTTGGGGGCAAAAAGGCAGAAATTCTTAATATTTTGTGGCAAAAATGCAGAAATTTCCCTTATTTTGAGGTAAAAAGGCTGAAATTCCCCTTATTTGGGGGCAAAAATGCAGAAATTTCTCTTATACTGGGGCAAAATTGCAGAAATTTCACTTATTTCAGGGTAATAATTCAGAAATTTTCCTTATTTTGGGGCAAAAAATACGGAAATTCCATTTGTATGGGGGGAAAAAGACAGAAATTCCATTTATTTAGAGGCAAAAAAGCAGAAATTCCCCTTATTTTGGAGCAAAATTGCAGAAATTTCCCTTTTTATAGCAAAAAGGTATGCATTCTTCTTATTTTCAGGCAAAAAGGCAGAAATTCCCTGTATTTTGGAGTAAAATTGCAGAAATTCCCTTAATTGTAGGGCAAAAAGACAGAAATTCCCTATGTTCTGGGGGAAAAGACAGTAATTCCACTTTTTTAGAGGCAAAAAAGCAGAAATTCCTTTTATTTTGGAGTAAAAATGAAAAAATTTCTTTTTTTTTTGTGGCAAATGTATACATTCCCTTTATTTTCGGGCAAAACGCAGAAATTCCACTTATTTTGGAACAAAATTTCAGAAATTTCCCTTATTTTTTGCCAAAATTGCAGAAATTTCACTTATTTTGGGGCAAAATTGCAGAAATTTCACTTATTTCAGGGAAAAAAAGCAGAAATTTTCTTATTTTGGGGCAAAAAGGCAGAAATTTCCCATATTTTGAGGCAAAAATGCAGAAATTCCCCTTATTTTGAGGTAAAAAGGCTGAAATTCTCCTTATTTGGGGGCAAAAAGGCAGAAATTTCCCATATTTTGGGGCAAAATTGCAGAAATTTCACTTATTTCAGGGTACTAAGTCAGAAATTTTTCTTACTTTGGGGCAAAAAAGACAGAAATTCCCTTTGTTTTCAGGGAAAAAGACAGAAATTCCACTTATTTAGAGGCAAAAATGCAGAAATTCCCCTTATTTTGGAGCAAAAATGAAGAAATTTCCCTTTTTTATGGCAAAAAGGTATGCATTCTTCTTATTTTCGGGCAAAAAGGCAGAAATTCCCTTTGTTTTGGGGGAAAAAGACAGAAATTCCACTTATTTAGAGGCAAAAAAGCAGAAATTCCCCATATTTTGGAGCAAAATTGCAGAAATTCCCCTAATTGTGGGGCAAAAAGGCAGAAATTCCCTATATGTTAGGGCAAAACGACAGAAATTCTCCTCATTTGGGGGCAAAATTCAGAAATTCCATTTATTTTGGGGCAAAATTCCCAAAATTCCCCTTATTTTGGGGCAAAATTGCAGAAATTTCAATTATTTTGGGGCAAAATTGCAGAAATTTCACTTTTTTCAGGGAAAAAAGGCCGAAATTTTCCGTTTTTAGGGGCAAAAAGGCAGAAATTCCTAATATTTTGAGGCAAAAATGCAGAAATTCAATTTATTTAGAGGCAAAAAAGCAGAAATTCCCCTTATTTTGGAGCAAAATTGCAGAAATTTCCCTTTTTATAGCCAAAAGGTATGCATTCTTCTTATTTTCAGGCAAAAAGGCAGAAATTCCCCGTATTTTGGAGTAAAATTGCAGAAATTCCCTATATGTTGGGGCAAAAAGACAGAAATTCTCCTTATTTTGGGGCAAAACTCAGAAATTCCACTTATTTTGGAACAAAATTTCAGAAATTTCCCTTATTTTTGGCCAAAATTGCAGAAATTTCACTTATTTTGGGGCAAAATTGCAGAAATTTCACTTATTTCAGGGAAAAAAAGCAGAAATTTTCTTATTTTGGGGCAAAAAGGCAGAAATTTCCCATATTTTGAGGCAAAAATGCAGAAAATCTTCTTATTTTGAGGTAAAAAGGCTGAAATTCTCCTTATTTGGGGGCAAAAAGGCAGAAATTTCCCATATTTTGGGGCAAAATTGCAGAAATTTCACTTATTTCAGGGTACTAAGTCAGAAATTTTTCTTACTTTGGGGCAAAAAAGACAGAAATTCCCTTTGTTTTCAGGGAAAAAGACAGAAATTCCACTTATTTAGAGGCAAAAATGCAGAAATTCCCCTTATTTTGGAGCAAAAATGAAGAAATTTCCCTTTTTTATGGCAAAAAGGTATGCATTCTTCTTATTTTCGGGCAAAAAGGCAGAAATTCTCCCTATTTTAGAGCAAAATTGCAGAAATTCCCCTAATTGTGGGGCAAAAAGGCAGAAATTCCCTATATGTTGGGGCAAAATACAGAAATTCTCCTTATTTTGGTGAAAAACTCAGAAATTCCACTTATTTTGGGGCAAAATTGCAGAAATTTCCCTTATTTTGGGGCAAAATTGCAGAAATTTCACTTATTTTGGGGCAAAATTGCAGAAATTTCACTTTTTTCAGGGTAATAAGTCAGAAATTTTCCTTATTTTGGGGCAAAAAAGACAGAAATTCCCTATGTTCTGGGGGAAAAGACAGTAATTCCACTTTTTTAGAGGCAAAAAAGCAGAAATTCCTTTTATTTTGGAGTAAAAATGAAGAAATTTCTTTTTTTTGTGGCAAATGTATACATTCCCTTTATTTTCGGGCAAAAAGACAGAAATTCCCCGTATTTTGGAGCAAACTTGCAGATATTCCCCTAATTGTGGGGCAAAAAGGCAGATATTCCCTATATGTTGGGGCAAAAAGACAGAAATTCTCCTTATTTTGGGGCAAAACTCAGAAATTCCACTTATTTTGGGGCAAAATTCCAGAAATTTCCCTTATTTTGGGGCAAAATTGCAGAAATTTCACTTATTTTCAGGCAAAATTACATAAATTTCACTTATTTCAGAAAAAAAGCAGAATTTTCTTATTTTGGTGCAAAAAGGCAGAAATTTCTTTTATTTTGTTACAAAATTGCAGAAATTTTTCTTATTTTGGGGCAAAAAGTCAGAAATCTCCCATATTTTGGGGCAAAAATGCAGAAATTCCTCTTATTTTGAGGTAAAAGGCTGAAATTCCCCTTATTTGGGGGCAAAAAGGCAGAAATTTCCCTTATTTTGAGGCAAAATTTCAGAAATTTCACTTATTTCAGGGTAATAAGTCAGAAATTTTCTCTATTTTGGGGCAAAAAAGACAGAAATTCCCTTTGTTTTCAGGGAAAAAGACAGAAATTCCACTTATTTAGAGGCAAAAATGCAGAAATTCCCCTTATTTTGGAGCAAAAATGAAGAAATTTCCCTTTTTTATGGCAAAAAGGTATGCATTCTTCTTATTTTCGGTCAAAAAGGCAGAAATTCCCCATATTTTAGAGCAAAATTGCAGAAATTCCCCTAATTGTGGGGCAAAAACGCAGAAATTCCCTATATGTTGGGGCAAAATACAGAAATTCTCCTTATTTTGGTGAAAAACTCAGAAATTCCACTTATTTTGGGGCAAAATTGCAGAAATTTCACTTATTTTGGGGCAAAATTGCAGAAATTTCACTTTTTTCAGGGTAATAAGTCAGAAATTTTCCTTATTTTGGGGCAAAAAAGACAGAAATTCCCTATGTTCTGGGGGAAAAAGACAGTAATTCAACTTTTTTAGAGGCAAAAAAGCAGAAATTCCTTTTATTTTGGAGTAAAAATGAAGAAATTTCTTTTTTTGTGGCAAAAGGTATACATTCCCTTTATTTTCGGGCAAAAAGGCAGAAATTCCCCGTATTTTGGAGCAAACTTGCAGATATTACCCTAATTGTGGGGCAAAAAGGCAGAAATTTCCTATATGTTAGGTCAAAAAGACAGAAATTCTCTTTATTTTTGGGGCAAAACTCAGAAATTCCATTTATTTTGGGGCAAAATTCCAGAAATTTCTTTTATTTTGGGGCAAAATTGCAGAAATTTCACTTATTTTGGGGCAAAATTGCAGAAATTTCACTTATTTCATGGTAAAAAGTCAGAAATTATCCTTATTTTGATGCAAAAATGCAGAAATTCCAAATATTTTGTGGCAAAAATGAAGAAATTCCCTTTATTTTGAGGTAAAAAGGCAGAAATTCCCCTTATTTGGGGGCAAAAAAAAGAAATTTCACTTATTTTGGGGCAAAAACTCAGAAATTCCACACTTTTTTGGTCAAAATTCCAGAAATTTCCCTTATTTTGGGGCAAAATTGCAGAAATTTCACTTATTTTGGTGCAAAATTGCAGAAATTTAACTTATTTCAGAAAAAAATTCAAAAATTTTCTTATTTTGGTGCAAAAAGGCAGAATTATCTTTTATTTTGGTACAAAATTGCAGAAATTTTTCTTCTTTTGGGGCAAAAAGGCAGAAATCTCCCATATTTTGGAGCAAAAATGAAGATATTCCTCTTATTTTGAGGTAAAAAGGCTGAAATTTCCTTTATTTGGGGGCAAAAAGGCAGAAATTTCCCTTATTTTGAGGAAAATTGCAGAAATTTCACTTATTTCAGGGTAATAAGTCAGAAATTTTCGTTATTTTGGGGCAAAAAAGACAGAAATTCCCTTTGTTTTGGGGGAAAAAGACAGAAATTCCACTTTTTTAGAGGCAAAAAAGCAGAAATTCCTTTTATTTTGGAGTAAAAATGAAGAAATTTCTTTTTTTGTGGCAAAAGGTATACATTCCACTTATTATTGGGCTAAAAAGCAGAAATTACCCGTATTTTGGAGCAAAATTGCAGAAAATCCCCTAATTGTGGGGCAAAGAGGCAGAAATTCCCTATATGTTAGGGCAAAAAGACAGAAATTCTCCTTATTTTGGGGCAAAACTCAGAAATTCCACTTATTTTGCGGCAAAATTCTAGAAATTTCCCTTATTTTGGGGCAAAATTGCAGAAATTTCACTTATTTTGGGGCAAAATTGCAGTAATTTCACTTATTTTTGGGCAAAATTCCAGAAATTCCAAATATTTTGTGGCAAAAATGCAGAAATTCCCCTTATTTTAAGGTAAAAAGGCAGAAATTCCCCTTATTTGGGGGTAAAAAACAGAAATTTCCCTTATTTTGGGGCAAAATTGCAGAAATTTCACTTATTTTGGGGCAAAATTGCAGAAATTTCACTTATTTCAGAAAAAAATTCAGAAATTTTCCTATTTTGGTGCAAAAAGGCAGAAATTTCTATTTTGGTACAAAATTGCAGAAATTTTTCTTTTTTGGGGGCAAAAAGGCACAAATCTCCCATATTTTGGGGAAAAAATGCAGAAATTCCTCTTATTTTGAGGTAAAAAGGTAGAAATTTCCCTTATTTGGGGGAAAAAGGCAGAAATTTCCCTTATTTTGAGGCAAAATTGCAGAAATTTCACTTATTTCAGTGTAATAAGTCAGAAATTTTTTTTATTTTGGGGCAAAAAGACAGAAATTCCCTTTGTTTTGGGGGAAAAAGACAGAAATTCCACTTTTTTAGCGGCAAAAAAGCAGAAATTCATTTTATTTTGGAGTAAAAATGAAGAAATTTCTTTTTTTTTGTGGCAAAAGATATACATTCCCCTTATTTTCAGGCTAAAAAGCAGAAATTCCCCGTATTTTGGAGCAAAATTGCAGAAATTCCCCTAATTGTGGGGCAAAAAGGCAGAAATTTCCGATATGTTAGGGCAAAAAGACAGAAATTCTTTTTATTTTGGGGCTAAACTCAGAAATTCCACTTATTTTGGGGCAAAATTCCAGAAATTTCCCTTATTTTGGGGCAAAATTGCAGAAATTTCACTTATTTTGGGGCAAAATTGCAGAAATTTCACTTATTTCAGGGTAATAAGTCAGAAATTTTCCTTATTTTGGGGCCAAAAAGACAGAAATTCCCTTTGTTTTGGGGGAAAAAGACAGAAATTCCACTTATTTAGAGGCAAAAAAAGCAGAAATTCCTCTTATTTTGGAGCAAAATTGCAGAAATTCCCCTAATTGTGGGGCAAAAAGGCAGAAATTCCCTATATGTTGGGGCAAAAAGAAACAAATTCTCCTTATTTGGGGTCAAAACTCAGAAATTCCACTGATATTGGGGCAAAATTCCAGAAATTTCCCGTATTTTGGGGCAAAATTGCAGAAATTTCACTTATTTTGGGGCAAAATTGCAGAAATTTCACTTATTTCAGAAAAAAAGCAGGAATTTTCTTATTTTGGTGCAAAAAGGCGGAAATTTCTTTTATTTTGGTACAAAATTGCAGAAATTTTTCTTATTTTGGGGCAAAAAGTCAGAAATCTCCCATATTTAGGGGAAAAATGCAGAAATTCCTCTTATTTTGAGGTAAAAGGCTGAAATTCCCCTTATTTGGGGGCAAAAAGGCAGAAATTTCCCTTATTTTGAGGCAAAATTTCAGAAATTTCACTTATTTCAGGGTAATAAGTCAGAAATTTTCTCTATTTTGGGGCAAAAAAGACAGAAATTCCCTTTGTTTTCAGGGAAAAAGACAGAAATTCCACTTATTTAGAGGCAAAAATGCAGAAATTCCCCTTATTTTGGAGCAAAAATGAAGAAATTTCCCTTTTTTATGGCAAAAAGGTATGCATTCTTCTTATTTTCGGTCAAAAAGGCAGAAATTCCCCATATTTTAGAGCAAAATTGCAGAAATTCCCCTAATTGTGGGGCAAAAAGGCAGAAATTCCCTATATGTTGGGGCAAAATACAGAAATTCTCCTTATTTTGGTGAAAAACTCAGAAATTCCACTTATTTTGGGGCAAAATTGCAGAAATTTCACTTATTTTGGGGCAAAATTGCAGAAATTTCACTTTTTTCAGGGTAATAAGTCAGAAATTTTCCTTATTTTGGGGCAAAAAAGACAGAAATTCCCTATGTTCTGGGGGAAAAAGACAGTAATTCCACTTTTTTAGAGGCAAAAAAGCAGAAATTCCTTTTATTTTGGAGTAAAAATGAAGAAATTTCTTTTTTTGTGGCAAAAGGTATACATTCCCTTTATTTTCGGGCAAAAAGGCAGAAATTCCCCGTATTTTGGAGCAAACTTGCAGATATTACCCTAATTGTGGGGCAAAAAGGCAGAAATTTCATATATGTTAGGGCAAAAAGACAGAAATTCTCTTTATTTTTGGGGCAAAACTCAGAAATTCCATTTATTTTGGGGCAAAATTCCAGAAATTTCTTTTATTTTGGGGCAAAATTGCAGAAATTTCACTTATTTTGGGGCAAAATTGCAGAAATTTCACTTATTTCATGGTAAAAAGTCAGAAATTATCCTTATTTTGATGCAAAAATGCAGAAATTCCAAATATTTTGTGGCAAAAATGAAGAAATTCCCTTTATTTTGTGGTAAAAAGGCAGAAATTCCCCTTATTTGGGGGCAAAAAAAAGAAATTTCACTTATTTTGGGGCAAAAACTCAGAAATTCCACACTTTTTTGGTCAAAATTCCAGAAATTTCCCTTATTTTGGGGCAAAATTGCAGAAATTTCACTTATTTTGGTGCAAAATTGCAGAAATTTAACTTATTTCAGAAAAAAATTCAGAAATTTTCTTATTTTGGTGCAAAAAGGCAGAATTATCTTTTATTTTGGTACAAAATTGCAGAAATTTTTCTTATTTTGGGGCAAAAAGGCAGAAATCTCCCATATTTTGGAGCAAAAATGAAGATATTCCTCATATTTTGAGGTAAAAAGGCTGAAATTTCCTTTATTTGGGGGCAAAAAGGCAGAAATTTCCCTTATTTTGAGGAAAATTGCAGAAATTTCACTTATTTCAGGGTAATAAGTCAGAAATTTTCGTTATTTTGGGGCAAAAAAGACAGAAATTCCCTTTGTTTTGGGGGAAAAAGACAGAAATTCCACTTTTTTAGAGGCAAAAAAGCAGAAATTCCTTTTATTTTGGAGTAAAAATGAAGAAATTTCTTTTTTTGTGGCAAAAGGTATACATTCCACTTATTTTTGGGCTAAAAAGCAGAAATTACCCGTATTTTGGAGCAAAATTGCAGAAAATCCCCTAATTGTGGGGCAAAGAGGCAGAAATTCCCTATATGTTAGGGCAAAAAGACAGAAATTCTCCTTATTTTGGGGCAAAACTCAGAAATTCCACTTATTTTGCGGCAAAATTCTAGAAATTTCCCTTATTTTGGGGCAAAATTGCAGAAATTTCACTTATTTTGGGGCAAAATTGCAGTAATTTCACTTATTTTTGGGCAAAATTCCAGAAATTCCAAATATTTTGTGGCAAAAATGCAGAAATTCCCCTTATTTTAAGGTAAAAAGGCAGAAATTCCCCTTATTTGGGGGTAAAAAACAGAAATTTCCCTTATTTTGGGGCAAAATTGCAGAAATTTCACTTATTTTGGGGCAAAATTGCAGAAATTTCACTTATTTCAGAAAAAAATTCAGAAATTTTCCTATTTTGGTGCAAAAAGGCAGAAATTTCTATTTTGGTACAAAATTGCAGAAATTTTTCTTTTTTTGGGGCAAAAAGGCACAAATCTCCCATATTTTGGGGAAAAAATGCAGAAATTCCTCTTATTTTGAGGTAAAAAGGTAGAAATTTCCCTTATTTGGGGGAAAAAGGCAGAAATTTCCCTTATTTTGAGGCAAAATTGCGGAAATTTCACTTATTTCAGTGTAATAAGTCAGAAATTTTTTTTATTTTGGGGCAAAAAGACAGAAATTCCCTTTGTTTTGGGGGAAAAAGACAGAAATTCCACTTTTTTAGCGGCAAAAAAGCAGAAATTCATTTTATTTTGGAGTAAAAATGAAGAAATTTCTTTTTTTTTGTGGCAAAAGATATACATTCCCCTTATTTTCAGGCTAAAAAGCAGAAATTCCCCGTATTTTGGAGCAAAATTGCAGAAATTCCCCTAATTGTGAGGCAAAAAGGCAGAAATTTCCGATATGTTAGGGCAAAAAGACAGAAATTCTTTTTATTTTGGGGCTAAACTCAGAAATTCCACTTATTTTGGGGCAAAATTCCAGAAATTTCCCTTATTTTGGGGCAAAATTGCAGAAATTTCACTTATTTTGGGGCAAAATTGCAGAAATTTCACTTATTTCAGGGTAATAAGTCAGAAATTTTCCTTATTTTGGGGCCAAAAAGACAGAAATTCCCTTTGTTTTGGGGGAAAAAGACAGAAATTCCACTTATTTAGAGGCAAAAAAGCAGAAATTCCTCTTATTTTGGAGCAAAATTGCAGAAATTCCCCTAATTGTGGGGCAAAAAGGCAGAAATTCCCTATATGTTGGGGCAAAAAGAAACAAATTCTCCTTATTTGGGGTCAAAACTCAGAAATTCCACTGATATTGGGGCAAAATTCCAGAAATTTCCCGTATTTTGGGGCAAAATTGCAGAAATTTCACTTATTTTGGGGCAAAATTGCAGAAATTTCACTTATTTCAGAAAAAAAAGCAGGAATTTTCTTATTTTGGTGCAAAAAGGCGGAAATTTCTTTTATTTTGGTACAAAATTGCAGAAATTTTTCTTATTTTGGGGCAAAAAGTCAGAAATCTCCCATATTTAGGGGAAAAATGCAGAAATTCCTCTTATTTTGAGGTAAAAGGCTGAAATTCCCCTTATTTGGGGGCAAAAAGGCAGAAATTTCCCTTATTTTGAGGCAAAATTTCAGAAATTTCACTTATTTCAGGGTAATAAGTCAGAAATTTTCTCTATTTTGGGGCAAAAAAGACAGAAATTCCCTTTGTTTTCAGGGAAAAAGACAGAAATTCCACTTATTTAGAGGCAAAAATGCAGAAATTCCCCTTATTTTGGAGCAAAAATGAAGAAATTTCCCTTTTTTATGGCAAAAAGGTATGCATTCTTCTTATTTTCGGTCAAAAAGGCAGAAATTCCCCATATTTTAGAGCAAAATTGCAGAAATTCCCCTAATTGTGGGGCAAAAAGGCAGAAATTCCCTATATGTTGGGGCAAAATACAGAAATTCTCCTTATTTTGGTGAAAAACTCAGAAATTCCACTTATTTTGGGGCAAAATTGCAGAAATTTCACTTATTTTGGGGCAAAATTGCAGAAATTTCACTTTTTTCAGGGTAATAAGTCAGAAATTTTCCTTATTTTGGGGCAAAAAAGACAGAAATTCCCTATGTTCTGGGGGAAAAAGACAGTAATTCCACTTTTTTAGAGGCAAAAAAGCAGAAATTCCTTTTATTTTGGAGTAAAAATGAAGAAATTTCTTTTTTTGTGGCAAAAGGTATACATTCCCTTTATTTTCGGGCAAAAAGGCAGAAATTCCCCGTATTTTGGAGCAAACTTGCAGATATTACCCTAATTGTGGGGCAAAAAGGCAGAAATTTCATATATGTTAGGGCAAAAAGACAGAAATTCTCTTTATTTTTGGGGCAAAACTCAGAAATTCCATTTATTTTGGGGCAAAATTCCAGAAATTTCTTTTATTTTGGGGCAAAATTGCAGAAATTTCACTTATTTTGGGGCAAAATTGCAGAAATTTCACTTATTTCATGGTAAAAAGTCAGAAATTATCCTTATTTTGATGCAAAAATGCAGAAATTCCAAATATTTTGTGGCAAAAATGAAGAAATTCCCTTTATTTTGTGGTAAAAAGGCAGAAATTCCCCTTATTTGGGGGCAAAAAAAAGAAATTTCACTTATTTTGGGGCAAAAACTCAGAAATTCCACACTTTTTTGGTCAAAATTCCAGAAATTTCCCTTATTTTGGGGCAAAATTGCAGAAATTTCACTTATTTTGGTGCAAAATTGCAGAAATTTAACTTATTTCAGAAAAAAATTCAGAAATTTTCTTATTTTGGTGCAAAAAGGCAGAATTATCTTTTATTTTGGTACAAAATTGCAGAAATTTTTCTTATTTTGGGGCAAAAAGGCAGAAATCTCCCATATTTTGGAGCAAAAATGAAGATATTCCTCTTATTTTGAGGTAAAAAGGCTGAAATTTCCTTTATTTGGGGGCAAAAAGGCAGAAATTTCCCTTATTTTGAGGAAAATTGCAGAAATTTCACTTATTTCAGGGTAATAAGTCAGAAATTTTCGTTATTTTGGGGCAAAAAAGACAGAAATTCCCTTTGTTTTGGGGGAAAAAGACAGAAATTCCACTTTTTTAGAGGCAAAAAAGCAGAAATTCCTTTTATTTTGGAGTAAAAATGAAGAAATTTCTTTTTTTGTGGCAAAAGGTATACATTCCACTTATTATTGGGCTAAAAAGCAGAAATTACCCGTATTTTGGAGCAAAATTGCAGAAAATCCCCTAATTGTGGGGCAAAGAGGCAGAAATTCCCTATATGTTAGGGCAAAAAGACAGAAATTCTCCTTATTTTGGGGCAAAACTCAGAAATTCCACTTATTTTGCGGCAAAATTCTAGAAATTTCCCTTATTTTGGGGCAAAATTGCAGAAATTTCACTTATTTTGGGGCAAAATTGCAGTAATTTCACTTATTTTTGGGCAAAATTGCAGAAATTCCAAATATTTTGTGGCAAAAATGCAGAAATTCCCCTTATTTTAAGGTAAAAAGGCTGAAATTCCCCTTATTTGGGGGTAAAAAACAGAAATTTCCCTTATTTTGGGGCAAAATTGCAGAAATTTCACTTATTTTGGGGCAAAATTGCAGAAATTTCACTTATTTCAGAAAAAAATTCAGAAATTTTCCTATTTTGGTGCAAAAAGGCAGAAATTTCTATTTTGGTACAAAATTGCAGAAATTTTTCTTTTTTTGTGGCAAAAAGGCACAAATCTCCCATATTTTGGGGAAAAAATGCAGAAATTCCTCTTATTTTGAGGTAAAAAGGTAGAAATTTCCCTTATTTGGGGGAAAAAGGCAGAAATTTCCCTTATTTTGAGGCAAAATTGCAGAAATTTCACTTATTTCAGTGTAATAAGTCAGAATTTTTTTTTATTTTGGGGCAAAAAGACAGAAATTCCCTTTGTTTTGGGGGAAAAAGACAGAAATTCCACTTTTTTAGCGGCAAAAAAGCAGAAATTCATTTTATTTTGGAGTAAAAATGAAGAAATTTCTTTTTTTTGTGGCAAAAGATACACATTCCCCTTATTTTCAGGCTAAAAAGCAGAAATTCCCCGTATTTTGGAGCAAAATTGCAGAAATTCCCCTAATTGTGAGGCAAAAAGGCAGAAATTTCCGATATGTTAGGGCAAAAAGACAGAAATTCTTTTTATTTTGGGGCTAAACTCAGAAATTCCACTTATTTTGGGGCAAAATTCCAGAAATTTCCCTTATTTTGGGGCAAAATTGCAGAAATTTCACTTATTTTGGGGCAAAATTGCAGAAATTTCACTTATTTCAGGGTAATAAGTCAGAAATTTTCCTTATTTTGGGGCCAAAAAGACAGAAATTCCCTTTGTTTTGGGGGAAAAAGACAGAAATTCCACTTATTTAGAGGCAAAAAAGCAGAAATTCCTCTTATTTTGGAGCAAAATTGCAGAAATTCCCCTAATTGTGGGGCAAAAAGGCAGAAATTCCCTATATGTTGGGGCAAAAAGAAACAAATTCTCCTTATTTGGGGTCAAAACTCAGAAATTCCACTGATATTGGGGCAAAATTCCAGAAATTTCCCGTATTTTGGGGCAAAATTGCAGAAATTTCACTTATTTTGGGGCAAAATTGCAGAAATTTCACTTATTTCAGAAAAAAAAGCAGGAATTTTCTTATTTTGGTGCAAAAAGGCGGAAATTTCTTTTATTTTGGTACAAAATTGCAGAAATTTTTCTTATTTTGGGGCAAAAAGTCAGAAATCTCCCATATTTAGGGGAAAAATGCAGAAATTCCTCTTATTTTGAGGTAAAAGGCTGAAATTCCCCTTATTTGGGGGCAAAAAGGCAGAAATTTCCCTAATTTTGAGGCAAAATTTCAGAAATTTCACTTATTTCAGGGTAATAAGTCAGAAATTTTCTCTATTTTGGGGCAAAAAAGACAGAAATTCCCTTTGTTTTCAGGGAAAAAGACAGAAATTCCACTTATTTAGAGGCAAAAATGCAGAAATTCCCCTTATTTTGGAGCAAAAATGAAGAAATTTCCCTTTTTTATGGCAAAAAGGTATGCATTCTTCTTATTTTCGGTCAAAAAGGCAGAAATTCCCCATATTTTAGAGCAAAATTGCAGAAATTCCCCTAATTGTGGGGCAAAAAGGCAGAAATTCCCTATATGTTGGGGCAAAATACAGAAATTCTCCTTATTTTGGTGAAAAACTCAGAAATTCCACTTATTTTGGGGCAAAATTGCAGAAATTTCCCTTATTTTGGGGCAAAATTGCAGAAATTTCACTTATTTTGGGGCAAAATTGCAGAAATTTCACTTTTTTCAGGGTAATAAGTCAGAAATTTTCCTTATTTTGGGGCAAAAAAGACAGAAATTCCCTATGTTCTGGGGGAAAAGACAGTAATTCCACTTTTTTAGAGGCAAAAAAGCAGAAATTCCTTTTATTTTGGAGTAAAAATGAAGAAATTTCTTTTTTTTTGTGGCAAATGTATACATTCCCTTTATTTTCGGGCAAAAAGACAGAAATTCCCCGTATTTTGGAGCAAACTTGCAGATATTCCCCTAATTGTGGGGCAAAAAGGCAGATATTCCCTATATGTTGGGGCAAAAAGACAGAAATTCTCCTTATTTTGGGGCAAAACTCAGATATTCCACTTATTTTGGGGCAAAATTCCAGAAATTTCCCTTATTTTGGGGCAAAATTGCAGAAATTTCACTTATTTTCAGGCAAAATTACATAAATTTCACTTATTTCAGAAAAAAAGCAGAATTTTCTTATTTTGGTGCAAAAAGGCAGAAATTTCTTTTATTTTGTTACAAAATTGCAGAAATTTTTCTTATTTTGGGGCAAAAAGGCAGAAATCTCCCATATTTTGGGGCAAAAATGCAGAAATTCCTCTTATTTTGAGGTAAAAAGGCTGAAATTCCCCTTATTTTGGGGCAAAAGTGCAGAAATTTCCCTTATTTTGAGGCAAAATTGCAGAAATTTCACTTATTTCAGAAAAAAAAAACAAAAACTTTTCTTATTTTAGGGCAAAATGCAGAAATTCCCATTATTTTGGGGCAAAAGGCAGAAATTCACCTTATTTTGTGGTAAAATTGCAGACATTTCACATATTTCAGGGCAAAAAGGTAGAAATTCCCCTTATTTGGGGGCAAAAAAGCACAAATTCCCCTTATTTTGGGATAAAATTGCAGAAATGTCCCTTGTTTGGGGGCAAAAAGGCAGAAAATCCCCTTAATTGTTGGCAAAAAAGCAGAAATTTCCCGTATTTTGGAGCAAAATTGCAGAAATTCCCCTAATATTGGGGCAAAAATGCAGAAATTCCTATTATTTGGGGCAAATCGGCAGAAGTTCCCCTTATTTTCGGAAAAAGAGGCAGAAATTCCCTGTATTTTGAAGCAAAATTGCAGAAACTCCCCTAATTTTGGGACAAAAAGGCATAAATTTCTCATATTTTGGGGCAAAAATGCAGAAATTTTATTTATTTTGAGGTAAAAAGGCTGAAATTCCCCTTATTTGGGGGCAAAAAAGAAGAATTTCTCTTATTTTGGGGAAAAATTGCAGAAATTTCACTTATTTCAGAGTAATAAGTCAGAAATTTTCGTTATTTTGGGGCAAAAAAGACAGAAATTCCCTTTGTTTTGGGAGAAAAAGACAGAAATTCCACTTTTTTAGAGGCAAAAAAGCAGAAATTCCTTTTATTTTGGAGTAAAAATGAAGAAATTTCCCTTTTTTGTGGCAAAAGGTATGAATTCCACTTATTTTCGGGCAAAAAGGCAGAAATTACCCGTATTTTGGAGCAATATTGCAGAAATTCGCCTAATTGTGGGGCAAAGAGGCAGAAATTCCCTATATGTTAGGGCAAAAAGACAGAAATTCTCTTTATTTTGGGGCAAAACTCAGAAATTCTACTTATTTTGGGGCAAAATTCCAGAAATTTCCCTTATTTTGGGGCAAAATTGCAGAAATTTCACTTATTTTGGGGCAAAATTGCAGAAATTTCACTTATTTCAGGGTAATAAGTCAGAAATTTTCCTTATTTTGGGGCCAAAAAGACAGAAATTCCCTTTGTTTTGGGGGAAAAAGACAGAAATTCCACTTATTTAGAGGCAAAAAAGCAGAAATTCCTCTTATTTTGGAGCAAAATTGCAGAAATTCCCCTAATTGTGGGGCAAAAAGGCAGAAATTCCCTATATGTTGGGGCAAAAAGAAACAAATTCTCCTTATTTGGGGTCAAAACTCAGAAATTCCACTGATATTGGGGCAAAATTCCAGAAATTTCCCGTATTTTGGGGCAAAATTGCAGAAATTTCACTTATTTTGGGGCAAAATTGCAGAAATTTCACTTATTTCAGAAAAAAAAGCAGGAATTTTCTTATTTTGGTGCAAAAAGGCGGAAATTTCTTTTATTTTGGTACAAAATTGCAGAAATTTTTCTTATTTTGGGGCAAAAAGTCAGAAATCTCCCATATTTAGGGGAAAAATGCAGAAATTCCTCTTATTTTGAGGTAAAAGGCTGAAATTCCCCTTATTTGGGGGCAAAAAGGCAGAAATTTCCCTTATTTTGAGGCAAAATTTCAGAAATTTCACTTATTTCAGGGTAATAAGTCAGAAATTTTCTCTATTTTGGGGCAAAAAAGACAGAAATTCCCTTTGTTTTCAGGGAAAAAGACAGAAATTCCACTTATTTAGAGGCAAAAATGCAGAAATTCCCCTTATTTTGGAGCAAAAATGAAGAAATTTCCCTTTTTTATGGCAAAAAGGTATGCATTCTTCTTATTTTCGGTCAAAAAGGCAGAAATTCCCCATATTTTAGAGCAAAATTGCAGAAATTCCCCTAATTGTGGGGCAAAAAGGCAGAAATTCCCTATATGTTGGGGCAAAATACAGAAATTCTCCTTATTTTGGTGAAAAACTCAGAAATTCCACTTATTTTGGGGCAAAATTGCAGAAATTTCACTTATTTTGGGGCAAAATTGCAGAAATTTCACTTTTTTCAGGGTAATAAGTCAGAAATTTTCCTTATTTTGGGGCAAAAAAGACAGAAATTCCCTATGTTCTGGGGGAAAAAGACAGTAATTCCACTTTTTTAGAGGCAAAAAAGCAGAAATTCCTTTTATTTTGGAGTAAAAATGAAGAAATTTCTTTTTTTGTGGCAAAAGGTATACATTCCCTTTATTTTCGGGCAAAAAGGCAGAAATTCCCCGTATTTTGGAGCAAACTTGCAGATATTACCCTAATTGTGGGGCAAAAAGGCAGAAATTTCCTATATGTTAGGGCAAAAAGACAGAAATTCTCTTTATTTTTGGGGCAAAACTCAGAAATTCCATTTATTTTGGGGCAAAATTCCAGAAATTTCTTTTATTTTGGGGCAAAATTGCAGAAATTTCACTTATTTTGGGGCAAAATTGCAGAAATTTCACTTATTTCATGGTAAAAAGTCAGAAATTATCCTTATTTTGATGCAAAAATGCAGAAATTCCAAATATTTTGTGGCAAAAATGAAGAAATTCCCTTTATTTTGTGGTAAAAAGGCAGAAATTCCCCTTATTTGGGGGCAAAAAAAAGAAATTTCACTTATTTTGGGGCAAAAACTCAGAAATTCCACACTTTTTTGGTCAAAATTCCAGAAATTTCCCTTATTTTGGGGCAAAATTGCAGAAATTTCACTTATTTTGGTGCAAAATTGCAGAAATTTAACTTATTTCAGAAAAAAATTCAAAAATTTTCTTATTTTGGTGCAAAAAGGCAGAATTATCTTTTATTTTGGTACAAAATTGCAGAAATTTTTCTTCTTTTGGGGCAAAAAGGCAGAAATCTCCCATATTTTGGAGCAAAAATGAAGATATTCCTCTTATTTTGAGGTAAAAAGGCTGAAATTTCCTTTATTTGGGGGCAAAAAGGCAGAAATTTCCCTTATTTTGAGGAAAATTGCAGAAATTTCACTTATTTCAGGGTAATAAGTCAGAAATTTTCGTTATTTTGGGGCAAAAAAGACAGAAATTCCCTTTGTTTTGGGGGAAAAAGACAGAAATTCCACTTTTTTAGAGGCAAAAAAGCAGAAATTCCTTTTATTTTGGAGTAAAAATGAAGAAATTTCTTTTTTTGTGGCAAAAGGTATACATTCCACTTATTTTTGGGCTAAAAAGCAGAAATTACCCGTATTTTGGAGCAAAATTGCAGAAAATCCCCTAATTGTGGGGCAAAGAGGCAGAAATTCCCTATATGTTAGGGCAAAAAGACAGAAATTCTCCTTATTTTGGGGCAAAACTCAGAAATTCCACTTATTTTGCGGCAAAATTCTAGAAATTTCCCTTATTTTGGGGCAAAATTGCAGAAATTTCACTTATTTTGGGGCAAAATTGCAGTAATTTCACTTATTTTTGGGCAAAATTGCAGAAATTCCAAATATTTTGTGGCAAAAAGGCAGAAATTCCCCTTATTTTAAGGTAAAAAGGCAGAAATTCCCCTTATTTGGGGGTAAAAAACAGAAATTTCCCTTATTTTGGGGCAAAATTGCAGAAATTTCACTTATTTTGGGGCAAAATTGCAGAAATTTCACTTATTTCAGAAAAAAATTCAGAAATTTTCCTATTTTGGTGCAAAAAGGCAGAAATTTCTATTTTGGTACAAAATTGCAGAAATTTTTCTTTTTTGGGGGCAAAAAGGCACAAATCTCCCATATTTTGGGGAAAAAATGCAGAAATTCCTCTTATTTTGAGGTAAAAAGGTAGAAATTTCCCTTATTTGGGGGAAAAAGGCAGAAATTTCCCTTATTTTGAGGCAAAATTGCAGAAATTTCACTTATTTCAGTGTAATAAGTCACAAATTTTTTTTATTTTGGGGCAAAAAGACAGAAATTCCCTTTGTTTTGGGGGAAAAAGACAGAAATTCCACTTTTTTAGCAGCAAAAAAGCAGAAATTCATTTTATTTTGGAGTAAAAATGAAGAAATTTCTTTTTTTTTTTTGTGGCAAAAGATATACATTCCCCTTATTTTCAGGCTAAAAAGCAGAAATTCCCCGTATTTTGGAGCAAAATTGCAGAAATTCTTCTAATTGTGGGGCAAAAAGGCAGAAATTTCCTATATGTTAGGGCAAAAAGACAGAAATTCTTTTTATTTTGGGGCTAAACTCAGAAATTCCACTTATTTTGGGGCAAAATTCCAGAAATTTCCCTTATTTTGGGGCAAAATTGCAGAAATTTCACTTATTTTGGGGCAAAATTTCAGAAATTTCACTTATTTCAGGGTAATAAGTCAGAAATTTTCCTTATTTTGGGGCCAAAAAGACAGAAATTTCCTTTGTTTTGGGGTGAAAAAGATAGAAATTCCACTTATTTAGAGGCAAAAAAGCAGAAATTCCTGTTATTTTGGAGCAAAAATGAAGAAATTTCCTTTTTTTATGGCAAAAAGGTATGCATTCTTCTTATTTTCGGGCAAAAAGGCAGAAATTCCCAGTATTTTGGAGCAAAATTGCAGAAATTCCCCTAATTGTGGGGCAAAAAGGCAGAAATTCCCTATATGTTGGGGCAAAAAGACAGAAATTCTCCTTATTTTGGGTCAAAACTCAGAAATTCCACTGATATTGGGGCAAAATTCCAGAAATTTCCCTTATTTTGGGGCAAAATTGCAGAAATTTCACTTATTTTGGGGCAAAATTGCAGAAATTTCACTTATTTCAGAAAAAAAAGCAGAAATTTTCTTATTTTGGTGCAAAAAGGCGGAAATTTCTTTTATTTTGGTACAAAATTGCAGAAATTTTTCTTATTTTGGCGCAAAAAGGCAGAAATCTCCCATATTTTGGGGCAAAAATGAAGAAATTTCTCTTATTTTGAGGTAAAAAGGCTGAAATTCCCATTATTTGGCGGCAAAAAGGCAGAAATTTCCCTTATTTTGAGGCAAAATTGCAGAAATTTCACTTATTTCAGTGTAATAAGTCTGAAATTTTCTTTATTTTGAAGCAAAAAAGACAGAAATTCTTTTTGTTTTGAGGGAAAAAGGCAGAAATTCCACTTTTTTAGCGGCAAAAAAGCAAAAATTCATTTTATTTTGGAGTAAAAATGAAGAAATTTCTTTTTTTTTGTGGCAAAAAGTATACATTCCCCTTATTTTCAGGCTAAAAAGCAGAAATTCCCCGTATTTTGGAGCAAAATTGCAGAAATTCCCCTAATTGTGGGGCAAAAAGCCAGAAATTGCCTATATGTTGGGGCAAAAAGACAGAAATTCTCCTAATTTTGGGGCAAAACTCAGAAATTCCACTTATTTTGGGGCAAAATTCCAGAAATTTCCTTTATTTGGGAGCAAAATTGCAGAAATTTCTGTTATTTTGGGGCAAAATTGCAGAAATTTCACTTATTTCAGAAAAAAAAGCAGAAATTTTCTTATTTTGGTGCAAAAAGGCGGAAATTTCTTTTATTTTGGTACAAAATTGCAGAAATTTTTCTTATTTTGGGGCAAAAAGGCAGAAATCTCCCATATTTTGGGGCAAAAATGCAGAAATTCCTCTTATTTTGAGGTAAAAAGGTTGAAATTCCCCTTATTTGGGGGCAAAAAGGCAGAAATTTCCCTTATTTTGAGGCAAAATTGCAGAAATTTCACTTATTTCAGGGTAATAAGTCAGAAATTTTCCTTATTTTGGGGCAAAAAACACAGAAATTCCCTTTGTTTTGGGGGAAAAAGGCAGAAATTCCACTTTTTTAGAGGCAAAAAAGCAGAAATTCCTTTTATTTTGGAGTAAAAATGAAGAAATTTCCCTTTTTTGTGGCAAAATGTATACATTCCACTTATTTTTGGGCTAAAAAGCAGAAATTACCCGTATTTTGGAGCAAAATTGCAGAAATTCCCCTAATTGTGGGGAAAAGGCAGAAATTCCCTATATGTTGGGGAAAAAGACAGAAATTCTCCTTATTTTGGGGCAAAACTCAGAAATTCCACTTATTTTGCGGCAAAATTCCAGAAATTTCCCTTATTTTGGGGCAAAATTGCAGAAATTTCCCTTATTTTGGGGCAAAATTGCAGAAATTTCACTTATTTCATTGTAATAAGTCAGAAATTTTCGTTATTTTGGGGCAAAAAAGACAGAAATTCCCTTTGTTTTGGAGGAAAAATACAGAAATTCCACTTTTTTAGAGGCAAAAAAGCAGAAATTCCTATTATTTTGGAGTAAAAATGAAGAAATTTCCCTTTTTTGTGGCCAAAGGTATACATTCCACTTATTTTTGGGCTAAAAAGCAGAAATTACCCGTATTTTGGAGCAAGATTGCAGAAATTCCCCTAATTGTGGGGCAAAAAGGCAGAAATTCTCTATATGTTAAGGCAAAAAGACAGAAATTCTCCTTATTTTGGGGCAAAACTCAGAAATTCCACTTATTTTGGGGCAAAATTCCAGAAATTTCCCTTATTTTGGGGCAAAATTGCAGAAATTTCACTTATTTGGGGCAAAATTGCAGAAATTTCACTTATTTCATAGTAAAAAGGCAGAAATTATCCTTATTTTGGGGCAAAAATGCAGAAATTCCAAATATTTTGTAGCAAAAATGCAGAAATTCCCCTTATATAGAGGTAAAAATGCAGAAATTCCCCTTATTTGGGGGCAAAAAACAGAAATTTCCCTTATTTTGGGGCAAAATTGCAGAAAGTTCACTTATTTTGGGGCAAAATTGCAGAAATTTCACTTATTTCAGGGTAATAAGTCAGAAATTTTCCTTATTTTGGGGCCAAAAAGACAGAAATTTCCTTTGTTTTGGGGTGAAAAAGATAGAAATTCCACTTATATAGAGGCAAAAAAGCAGAAATTCCTCTTATTTTGGAGCAAAAATGAAGAAATTTCCTTTTTTTATGGCAAAAAGGTATGCATTCTTCTTATTTTCGGGCAAAAAGGCAGAAATTCCCAGTATTTTGGAGCAAAATTGCAGAAATTCCCCTAATTGTGGGGCAAAAAGGCAGAAATTCCCTATATGTTAGGGCAAACAGGCAGAAATTCTCCTTATTTTGGGTCAAAACTCAGAAATTCCACTGATATTGGGGCAAAATTCCAGAAATTTCCCTTATTTTGGGGCAAAATTGCAGAAATTTCACTTATTTTGGGGCAAAATTGCAGAAATTTCACTTATTTCAGAAAAAAAAGAAGAAATTTTCTTATTTTGGTGCAAAAAGGCGGAAATTTCTTTTATTTTGGTACAAAATTGCAGAAATTTTTCTTATTTTGGGGCAAAAAGGCAGAAATCTCCCATATTTTGGGGCAAAAATGAAGAAATTTCTCTTATTTTGAGGTAAAAAGGCTGAAATTCCCATTATTTGGGGGCAAAAAGGCAGAAATTTCCTTTTTTTGAGGCAAAATTGCAGAAATTTTACTTATTTCAGTGTAATAAGTCAGAAATTTTCTTTATTTTGGGGCAAAAAAGACAGAAATTCTATTTGTTTTGAGGGAAAAAGGCAGAAATTCCACTTTTTTAGCGGCAAAAAAGAAAAAATTCATTTTATTTTGGAGTAAAAATGAAGAAATTTCTTTTTTTTTGTGGCAAAAAGTATACATTCCCCTTATTTTCAGGCTAAAAAGCAGAAATTACCCGTATTTTGGAGCAAAATTGCAAAAATTCTGCTAATTGTGGGGCAAAAATGCAGAAATTCCCTGTAAGTTAGAGCAAAAAAACAGAAAATCTCCTTATTTTGGGGCAAAACTCAGAAATTCCACTTACTTTGGGGCAAAATTCCAAAAATTTCCCTTATTTTGGGCCAAAATTGCAGAAATTTCACTTATTTTGAGGCAAAATTGCATAAATTTCACTTATTTCAGGGTAATAAGTCAGAAATTTTCCTTATTTTGGGGCAAAAAACACAGAAATTCCCTTTGTTTTGGGGGAAAAAGACAGAAATTCCACTTTTTTAGAGGCAAAAAAGCAGAAATTCCTTTTATTTTGGAGTAAAAATGAAGAAATTTCTTTTTTGTGGCAAATGGTATACATTCCCCTTATTTTCAGGCTAAAAAGCAGAAATTCCCCGTATTTTGGAGCAAAATTGCAGAAATTACCCTAATTGTGGGGCAAAATGCAGAAATTCCCTATATGTTAGGGCAAACAGACAGAAATTCTCCTTATTTTGGGGCAAAACTCAGAAATTCCACTTATTTTGGGGCAAAATTCCAGAAATTTCCCTTATTTTGGGGCAAAATTGCAGAAATTTCACTTATTTTGGGGCAAAATTGCAGAAATTTCACTTATTTCAGGGTAATAAGTCAGAAATTTTCCTTATTTTGGAGCAAAAAAACAGAAATTCCCTTTGTTTTGGGGGAAAAAGACAGAAATTCCACTTATTTAGAGGCAAAAAAGCTGAAATTCCCCTTATTTTGGAGCAAAAATGAAGAACTTTCCCTTTTTTATGGCAAAAAGGTATGCATTCTTCTTATTTTCGGGCAAAAAGGCAGAAATTCCCCGTATTTTGGAGCAAAATTGCAGAAATTCCCCTAATTGTGGGGCGAAAAGGCAGAAATTCCCTATATGTTGGGGCAAAAAGACAAAAATTCTCCTTATTTTGGGGCAAAACTCAGAAATTCCATTTATTTTAAGGCAAAATTCCAGAAATTTCCTTTATTTGGGAGCAAAATTGCAGAAATTTCTGTTATTTTGGGGCAAAATTGCAGAAATTTCACTTATTTCAGAAAAAAAAGCAGAAATTTTCTTATTTTGGTGCAAAAAGGCGGAAATTTCTTTTATTTTGGTACAAAATTGCAGAAATTTTTCTTATTTTGGGGCAAAAAGGCAGAAATCTCCCATATTTTGGGGCAAAAATGCAGAAATTCCTCTTATTTTGAGGTAAAAATGCTGAAATTCCCCTTATTTGGAGGCAAAAAGGCAGAAATTTTTCTTATTTTGGGGCAAAAAAGCAGAAATTCCTTTTATTTTGGAGTAAAAATGAAGAAATTTCTTTTTTGTGGCAAATGGTATACATTCCCCTTATTTTCAGGCTAAAAAGCAGAAATTACCCGTATTTTGGAGCAAAATTGCAAAAATTCTGCTAATTGTGGGGCAAAAAGGCAGAAATTCCCTGTAAGTTAGAGCAAAAAAAACAGAAAATCTCCTTATTTTGGGGCAAAACTCAGAAATTCCACTTACTTTGGGGCAAAATTCCAAAAATTTCCCTTATTTTGGGCCAAAATTGCAGAAATTTCACTTATTTTGAGGCAAAATTGCATAAATTTCACTTATTTCAGGGTAATAAGTCAGAAATTTTCCTTATTTTGGGGCAAAAAACACAGAAATTCCCTTTGCTTTGGGGGAAAAAGACAGAAATTCCACTTTTTTAGAGGCAAAAAAGCAGAAATTCCTTTTATTTTGGAGTAAAAATGAAGAAATTTCCCTTTTTTGTGGCAAAATGTATACATTCCACTTATTTTTGGGCTAAAAAGCTGAAATTACCCGTATTTTGGAGCAAAATTGCAGAAATTCCCCTAATTGTGGGGCAAAATGCAGAAATTCCCTATATGTTAGGGCAAACAGGCAGAAATTCTCCTTATTTTGGGGCAAAACTCAGAAATTCCACTTATTTTGGGGCAAAATTCTAGAAATTTCCCTTATTTTGTGGCAAAATTGCAGAAATTTCCTTTACATTGGGGCAAAATTGCAGAAATTTCACTTATTTCATGGTAAAAAGGCAGAAATTTTCCTCATTTTGGGGCAAAAATGCAGAGATTCCAAATATTTTGTGGTAAAATTGCAAAAATTCCCCTTATTTTGAGGTAAAAAGGCAGAAATTCCCCTTATTTGGGGGCAAAAAGCAGAAATTTCCCTTATTCTGGGACAAAATTGCAGAAATTTCACTTATTTCAGGGTAATAAGTCAGAAATTTTTCTTATTTGGGGCAAAAAAGACAGAAATTCCTTTTGTTTTGGGGGGAAAAGTCAGAAATTCTACTTATTTAGAAGCAAAAAAGCAGAAATTCCCCTTATTTTGGAGCAAAAATGAAGAAATTTCCTTTTTTTGTGGCAAAAGGTATGCATTCTTCTTATTTTCAGGCTAAAAAGCAGAAATTCCCCGTATTTTGGAGCAAAATTGCAGAAATTCCCCTAATTGTGGGACAAAAAGGCAGAAATTTGCTATATGTTGGGGCAAAAAGACAGAAATTCTTTTTATTTTGGGGCAAAACTCAGAAATTCCACTTATTTTGGGACAAAATTCCAGAAATTTCACTTATTTTGGGGCAAAATTGCAGAAATTTCACTTATTTTGGCAAAATTGCAGAAATTTCAATTATTTCAGAAAAAAAGCAGAAATTTTCTTATTTTGGTGCAAAAAGGCAGAAATTTCTTTTATTTTGGTACAAAATTGCAGAAATTTTTCTTATTTGGGGGCAAAAAGCAGAAATCCCCTATATTTTGGGGCAAAAATGCATAAATTCCTCTTATTTTGAGGTAAAAAGGCTGAAATTTCCCTTATTTTGAGGCAAAATTGCAGAAATTTCACTTATTTCAGGGTAATAAGTCAGAAATTTTTCTTACTTTGGGGCAAAAAACAGAAATTCCCTTTGTTTTGGGGGAAAAAGACAGAAATTCCACTTATTTAGAGGCAAAAAAGCAGAAATTCTTCTTTATTGGAGCAAAAATGAAGAAATTTATCTTTTTTTGTGGCAAAAGGTATACATTCCGCTTATTTTCGGGCTAAAAAGCAGAAATTCCCCATATTTTGTATCAAAATTGCAGAAATTCCCCTTATTTTGGAGCAAAAATAAAGAAATTTCCCTTTTTTATGGTAAAAAGGTATGCATTCTTCTTATTTTCGGGCAAAAAGGCAGAAATTCCTTGTATTTTGGAGCAAAATTGCAGAAATTCCCCTCATTGTGGGGCAAAAAGGCAGAAATTCCCTATATGTTGGGGCAAAAAGACAGAAATTCTCCTTATTTTGGGGCAAAACTCAGAAATTCCACTTATTTTGGTGCAAAATTCCAGAAATTTCCCTTATTTTAGGGCAAAATTTCAGAAATTTCACTTATTTTGGGGCAAAATTGCAGAAATTTCACTTATTTCAGAAAAAAAAGCAGAATTTATTTATTTTGGTGCAAAAAGGCAGAAATTTCTTTTATTTTGGTACAAAATTGCAGAAATTTTTCTTATTTTGGGGCAAAAAGGCAGAAATCTCCCATATTTTGTGGCAAAAATGCAGAAATTTCTCTTATTTTGAGGTAAAAAGGCTGAAATTCCCCTTATTTGGGGGCAAAAAGGCAGAAATTTCCCTTATTTTGAGGCAAAATTGCATAAATTTCACTTATTTCAGGGTAATAAGTCAGAAATTTTCCTTATTTTGGGGCAAAAAACACAGAAATTCCCTTTGTTTTGGGGGAAAAAGACAGAAATTCCACTTTTTTAGAGGCAAAAAAGCAGAAATTCCTTTTATTTTGGAGTAAAAATGAAGAAATTTCTTTTTTGTGGCAAATGGTATACATTCCCCTTATTTTCAGGCTAAAAAGCAGAAATTACCCGTATTTTGGAGCAAAATTGCAGAAATTACCCTAATTGTGGGGCAAAATGCAGAAATTCCCTATATGTTAGGGCAAACAGACAGAAATTCTCCTTATTTTGGGGCAAAACTCAGAAATTCCACTTATTTTGGGGCAAAATTCCAGAAATTTCACTTATTTTGGGGCAAAATTGCAGAAATTTCACTTATTTTGGGGCAAAATTGCAGAAATTTCACTTATTTCAGGGTAATAAGTCAGAAATTTTCCTTATTTTGGAGCAAAAAAACAGAAATTCCCTTTGTTTTGGGGGAAAAAGACAGAAATTCCACTTATTTAGAGGCAAAAAAGCTGAAATTCCCCTTATTTTGGAGCAAAAATGAAGAACTTTCCCTTTTTTATGGCAAAAAGGTATGCATTCTTCTTATTTTCGGGCAAAAAGGCAGAAATTCCCCGTATTTTGGAGCAAAATTGCAGAAATTTTCCTAATTGTGGGGCGAAAAGGCAGAAATTCCCTATATGTTGGGGCAAAAAGACAAAAATTCTCCTTATTTTGGGGCAAAACTCAGAAATTCCATTTATTTTAAGGCAAAATTCCAGAAATTTCCTTTATTTGGGAGCAAAATTGCAGAAATTTCTGTTATTTTGGGGCAAAATTGCAGAAATTTCACTTATTTCAGAAAAAAAAGCAGAAATTTTCTTATTTTGGTGCAAAAAGGCGGAAATTTCTTTTATTTTGGTACAAAATTGCAGAAATTTTTCTTATTTTGGGGCAAAAAGGCAGAAATCTCCCATATTTTGGGGCAAAAATGCAGAAATTCCTCTTATTTTGAGGTAAAAATGCTGAAATTCCCCTTATTTGGAGGCAAAAAGGCAGAAATTTTTCTTATTTTGGGGCAAAAAAGCAGAAATTCCTTTTATTTTGGAGTAAAAATGAAGAAATTTCTTTTTTGTGGCAAATGGTATACATTCCCCTTATTTTCAGGCTAAAAAGCAGAAATTACCCGTATTTTGGAGCAAAATTGCAAAAATTCTGCTAATTGTGGGGCAAAAAGGCAGAAATTCCCTGTAAGTTAGAGCAAAAAAAACAGAAAATCTCCTTATTTTGGGGCAAAACTCAGAAATTCCACTTACTTTGGGGCAAAATTCCAAAAATTTCCCTTATTTTGGGCCAAAATTGCAGAAATTTCACTTATTTTGAGGCAAAATTGCATAAATTTCACTTATTTCAGGGTAATAAGTCAGAAATTTTCCTTATTTTGGGGCAAAAAACACAGAAATTCCCTTTGCTTTGGGGGAAAAAGACAGAAATTCCACTTTTTTAGAGGCAAAAAAGCAGAAATTCCTTTTATTTTGGAGTAAAAATGAAGAAATTTCCCTTTTTTGTGGCAAAATGTATACATTCCACTTATTTTTGGGCTAAAAAGCTGAAATTACCCGTATTTTGGAGCAAAATTGCAGAAATTCCCCTAATTGTGGGGCAAAATGCAGAAATTCCCTATATGTTAGGGCAAACAGGCAGAAATTCTCCTTATTTTGGGGCAAAACTCAGAAATTCCACTTATTTTGGGGCAAAATTCTAGAAATTTCCCTTATTTTGTGGCAAAATTGCAGAAATTTCCTTTACATTGGGGCAAAATTGCAGAAATTTCACTTATTTCATGGTAAAAAGGCAGAAATTTTCCTCATTTTGGGGCAAAAATGCAGAGATTCCAAATATTTTGTGGTAAAATTGCAAAAATTCCCCTTATTTTGAGGTAAAAAGGCAGAAATTCCCCTTATTTGGGGGCAAAAAGCAGAAATTTCCCTTATTCTGGGACAAAATTGCAGAAATTTCACTTATTTCAGGGTAATAAGTCAGAAATTTTTCTTATTTGGGGCAAAAAAGACAGAAATTCCTTTTGTTTTGGGGGGAAAAGTCAGAAATTCTACTTATTTAGAAGCAAAAAAGCAGAAATTCCCCTTATTTTGGAGCAAAAATGAAGAAATTTCCTTTTTTTGTGGCAAAAG
Organism: Micromys minutus; assembly: GCF_963924665.1. NCBI lineage: Eukaryota > Metazoa > Chordata > Mammalia > Rodentia > Muridae > Micromys > Micromys minutus. Next base: position 100,036 of record NW_027667699.1, on the reverse strand, counting down.
GTATGCATTCTTCTTATTTTCAGGCTAAAAAGCAGAAATTCCCCGTATTTTGGAGCAAAATTGCAGAAATTCCCCTAATTGTGGGACAAAAAGGCAGAAATTTGCTATATGTTGGGGCAAAAAGACAGAAATTCTTTTTATTTTGGGGCAAAACTCAGAAATTCCACTTATTTTGGGACAAAATTCCAGAAATTTCACTTATTTTGGGGCAAAATTGCAGAAATTTCACTTATTTTGGCAAAATTGCAGAAATTTCAATTATTTCAGAAAAAAAGCAGAAATTTTCTTATTTTGGTGCAAAAAGGCAGAAATTTCTTTTATTTTGGTACAAAATTGCAGAAATTTTTCTTATTTGGGGGCAAAAAGCAGAAATCCCCTATATTTTGGGGCAAAAATGCATAAATTCCTCTTATTTTGAGGTAAAAAGGCTGAAATTTCCCTTATTTTGAGGCAAAATTGCAGAAATTTCACTTATTTCAGGGTAATAAGTCAGAAATTTTTCTTACTTTGGGGCAAAAAACAGAAATTCCCTTTGTTTTGGGGGAAAAAGACAGAAATTCCACTTATTTAGAGGCAAAAAAGCAGAAATTCTTCTTTATTGGAGCAAAAATGAAGAAATTTATCTTTTTGTGTGGCAAAAGGTATACATTCCGCTTATTTTCGGGCTAAAAAGCAGAAATTCCCCATATTTTGTATCAAAATTGCAGAAATTCCCCTTATTTTGGAGCAAAAATAAAGAAATTTCCCTTTTTTATGGTAAAAAGGTATGCATTCTTCTTATTTTCGGGCAAAAAGGCAGAAATTCCTTGTATTTTGGAGCAAAATTGCAGAAATTCCCCTCATTGTGGGGCAAAAAGGCAGAAATTCCCTATATGTTGGGGCAAAAAGACAGAAATTCTCCTTATTTTGGGGCAAAACTCAGAAATTCCACTTATTTTGGTGCAAAATTCCAGAAATTTCCCTTATTTTAGGGCAAAATTTCAGAAATTTCACTTATTTTGGGGCAAAATTGCAGAAATTTCACTTATTTCAGAAAAAAAAGCAGAATTTATTTATTTTGGTGCAAAAAGGCAGAAATTTCTTTTATTTTGGTACAAAATTGCAGAAATTTTTCTTATTTTGGGGCAAAAAGGCAGAAATCTCCCATATTTTGTGGCAAAAATGCAGAAATTTCTCTTATTTTGAGGTAAAAAGGCTGAAATTCCCCTTATTTGGGGGCAAAAAGGCAGAAATTTCCCTTATTTTGAGGCAAAATTGCATAAATTTCACTTATTTCAGGGTAATAAGTCAGAAATTTTCCTTATTTTGGGGCAAAAAACACAGAAATTCCCTTTGTTTTGGGGGAAAAAGACAGAAATTCCACTTTTTTAGAGGCAAAAAAGCAGAAATTCCTTTTATTTTGGAGTAAAAATGAAGAAATTTCTTTTTTGTGGCAAATGGTATATATTCCCCTTATTTTCAGGCTAAAAAGCAGAAATTACCCGTATTTTGGAGCAAAATTGCAGAAATTACCCTAATTGTGGGGCAAAATGCAGAAATTCCCTATATGTTAGGGCAAACAGACAGAAATTCTCCTTATTTTGGGGCAAAACTCAGAAATTCCACTTATTTTGGGGCAAAATTCCAGAAATTTCACTTATTTTGGGGCAAAATTGCAGAAATTTCACTTATTTTGGGGCAAAATTGCAGAAATTTCACTTATTTCAGGGTAATAAGTCAGAAATTTTCCTTATTTTGGAGCAAAAAAACAGAAATTCCCTTTGTTTTGGGGGAAAAAGACAGAAATTCCACTTATTTAGAGGCAAAAAAGCTGAAATTCCCCTTATTTTGGAGCAAAAATGAAGAACTTTCCCTTTTTTATGGCAAAAAGGTATGCATTCTTCTTATTTTCGGGCAAAAAGGCAGAAATTCCCCGTATTTTGGAGCAAAATTGCAGAAATTTTCCTAATTGTGGGGCGAAAAGGCAGAAATTCCCTATATGTTGGGGCAAAAAGACAAAAATTCTCCTTATTTTGGGGCAAAACTCAGAAATTCCATTTATTTTAAGGCAAAATTCCAGAAATTTCCTTTATTTGGGAGCAAAATTGCAGAAATTTCTGTTATTTTGGGGCAAAATTGCAGAAATTTCACTTATTTCAGAAAAAAAAGCAGAAATTTTCTTATTTTGGTGCAAAAAGGCGGAAATTTCTTTTATTTTGGTACAAAATTGCAGAAATTTTTCTTATTTTGGGGCAAAAAGGCAGAAATCTCCCATATTTTGGGGCAAAAATGCAGAAATTCCTCTTATTTTGAGGTAAAAATGCTGAAATTCCCCTTATTTGGAGGCAAAAAGGCAGAAATTTTTCTTATTTTGGGGCAAAATTGCAGAAATTTCACTTATTTCAGAGTAGTCAGTCAGAAATTTTTCTTATTTTGGGGCAAAAAAGCAGAAATTCCTTTTATTTTGGAGTAAAAATGAAGAAATTTCTTTTTTGTGGCAAATGGTATACATTCCCCTTATTTTCAGGCTAAAAAGCAGAAATTACCCGTATTTTGGAGCAAAATTGCAAAAATTCTGCTAATTGTGGGGCAAAAAGGCAGAAATTCCCTGTAAGTTAGAGCAAAAAAAACAGAAAATCTCCTTATTTTGGGGCAAAACTCAGAAATTCCACTTACTTTGGGGCAAAATTCCAAAAATTTCCCTTATTTTGGGCCAAAATTGCAGAAATTTCACTTATTTTGAGGCAAAATTGCATAAATTTCACTTATTTCAGGGTAATAAGTCAGAAATTTTCCTTATTTTGGGGCAAAAAACACAGAAATTCCCTTTGCTTTGGGGGAAAAAGACAGAAATTCCACTTTTTTAGAGGCAAAAAAGCAGAAATTCCTTTTATTTTGGAGTAAAAATGAAGAAATTTCCCTTTTTTGTGGCAAAATGTATACATTCCACTTATTTTTGGGCTAAAAAGCTGAAATTACCCGTATTTTGGAGCAAAATTGCAGAAATTCCCCTAATTGTGGGGCAAAATGCAGAAATTCCCTATATGTTAGGGCAAACAGGCAGAAATTCTCCTTATTTTGGGGCAAAACTCAGAAATTCCACTTATTTTGGGGCAAAATTCTAGAAATTTCCCTTATTTTGTGGCAAAATTGCAGAAATTTCCTTTACATTGGGGCAAAATTGCAGAAATTTCCCTTATTTTGGGGCAAAATTGCAGAAATTTCACTTATTTCATGGTAAAAAGGCAGAAATTTTCCTCATTTTGGGGCAAAAATGCAGAGATTCCAAATATTTTGTGGTAAAATTGCAAAAATTCCCCTTATTTTGAGGTAAAAAGGCAGAAATTCCCCTTATTTGGGGGCAAAAAGCAGAAATTTCCCTTATTCTGGGACAAAATTGCAGAAATTTCACTTATTTCAGGGTAATAAGTCAGAAATTTTTCTTATTTGGGGCAAAAAAGACAGAAATTCCTTTTGTTTTGGGGGGAAAAGTCAGAAATTCTACTTATTTAGAAGCAAAAAAGCAGAAATTCCCCTTATTTTGGAGCAAAAATGAAGAAATTTCCTTTTTTTGTGGCAAAAGGTATGCATTCTTCTTATTTTCAGGCTAAAAAGCAGAAATTCCCCGTATTTTGGAGCAAAATTGCAGAAATTCCCCTAATTGTGGGACAAAAAGGCAGAAATTTGCTATATGTTGGGGCAAAAAGACAGAAATTCTTTTTATTTTGGGGCAAAACTCAGAAATTCCACTTATTTTGGGACAAAATTCCAGAAATTTCACTTATTTTGGGGCAAAATTGCAGAAATTTCACTTATTTTGGCAAAATTGCAGAAATTTCAATTATTTCAGAAAAAAAGCAGAAATTTTCTTATTTTGGTGCAAAAAGGCAGAAATTTCTTTTATTTTGGTACAAAATTGCAGAAATTTTTCTTATTTGGGGGCAAAAAGCAGAAATCCCCTATATTTTGGGGCAAAAATGCATAAATTCCTCTTATTTTGAGGTAAAAAGGCTGAAATTTCCCTTATTTTGAGGCAAAATTGCAGAAATTTCACTTATTTCAGGGTAATAAGTCAGAAATTTTTCTTACTTTGGGGCAAAAAACAGAAATTCCCTTTGTTTTGGGGGAAAAAGACAGAAATTCCACTTATTTAGAGGCAAAAAAGCAGAAATTCTTCTTTATTGGAGCAAAAATGAAGAAATTTATCTTTTTTTGTGGCAAAAGGTATACATTCCGCTTATTTTCGGGCTAAAAAGCAGAAATTCCCCGTATTTTGTATCAAAATTGCAGAAATTCCCCTTATTTTGGAGCAAAAATAAAGAAATTTCCCTTTTTTATGGTAAAAAGGTATGCATTCTTCTTATTTTCGGGCAAAAAGGCAGAAATTCCTTGTATTTTGGAGCAAAATTGCAGAAATTCCCCTCATTGTGGGGCAAAAAGGCAGAAATTCCCTATATGTTGGGGCAAAAAGACAGAAATTCTCCTTATTTTGGGGCAAAACTCAGAAATTCCACTTATTTTGGTGCAAAATTCCAGAAATTTCCCTTATTTTAGGGCAAAATTTCAGAAATTTCACTTATTTTGGGGCAAAATTGCAGAAATTTCACTTATTTCAGAAAAAAAAGCAGAATTTATTTATTTTGGTGCAAAAAGGCAGAAATTTCTTTTATTTTGGTACAAAATTGCAGAAATTTTTCTTATTTTGGGGCAAAAAGGCAGAAATCTCCCATATTTTGTGGCAAAAATGCAGAAATTTCTCTTATTTTGAGGTAAAAAGGCTGAAATTCCCCTTATTTGGGGGCAAAAAGGCAGAAATTTCCCTTATTTTGAGGCAAAATTGCAGAAATTTCACTTATTTCAGGGTAATAAGTCAGAAATTTTCCTTATTTTGGGGCAAAAAACACAGAAATTCCCTTTGTTTTGGGGGAAAAAGACAGAAATTCCACTTTTTTAGAGGCAAAAAAGCAGAAATTCCTTTTAATTTGGAGTAAAAATGAAGAAATTTCCCTTTTTTGTGGCAAAATGTATACATTCCACTTATTTTTGGGCTAAAAAGCAGAAATTACCCGTATTTTGGAGCAAAATTGCAGAAATTCCCCTAATTGTTGGGCAAAAGGCAGAAATTCCCTATATGTTGGGGAAAAAGACAGAAATTCTCCTTATTTTGGGGCAAAACTCAGAAATTCCACTTATTTTGCGGCAAAATTCCAGAAATTTCCCTTATTTTGGGGCAAAATTGCAGAAATTTCACTTATTTTGGGGAAAAATTGCAGAAATTTCACTTATTTCATTGTAATAAGTCAGAAATTTTCGTTATTTTGGGGCAAAAAAGACATAAATTCCCTTTGTTTTGGGGGAAAAAGACAGAAATTCCGCTTTTTTAGAGGCAAAAAAGCAGAAATTCCTATTATTTTGGAGTAAAAATGAAGAAATTTCCCTTTTTTGTGGCCAAAGGTATACATTCCACTTATTTTTGGGCTAAAAAGCAGAAATTACCCGTATTTTGGAGCAAGATTGCAGAAATTCCCCTAATTTTGGGGCAAAAAGGCAGAAATTCTCTATATGTTAAAGCAAAAAGACAGAAATTCTCCTTATTTTGGGGCAAAACTCAGAAATTCCACTTATTTTGGGGCAAAATTCCAGAAATTTCCCTTATTTTGTGGCAAAATTGCAGAAATTTCACTTATTTGGGGCAAAATTGCAGAAATTTCACTTATTTCATAGTAAAAAGGCAGAAATTATCCTTATTTTGGGGCTAAAATGCAGAAATTCCAAATATTTTGTAGCAAAAATGCAGAAATTCCCCTTATATTGAGGTAAAAAGGCAGAAATTCCCCTTATTTGGGGGCAAAAAACAGAAATTTCCCTTATTTTGGGGCAAAATTGCAGAAAGTTCACTTATTTTGGGGCAAAATTGCAGAAATTTCACTTATTTCAGACAAAAATTCAGAAATTTTCCTATTTTGGTTCAAAAAGGCAGAAATTTCTATTTTGGTACAAAATTGCAGAAATTTTTTTTATTTTGGGGCAAAAGGGCAGAAATCTCCCATATTTTTGGGCAAAAATGCAGAAATTCTGCTTATTTTTAGGTAAAAAGGTAGAAATTTCCCTTATTTGGGGGCAAAATGCAGAAAATTCCATTATTTTGATGCAAAATTGCAGGAATTTCACTTATTTCAGTGTAATAAGTCAGAAATTTTCGTTATTTTGGGGCAAAAAAGACAGAAATTCCCTTTGTTTTGGGGGAAAAAAACAGAAATTCCACTTTTTTAGCGGTAAAAAAGCAGAAATTCACTTTATTTTGGAGTAAAAATGAAGAAATTTCTTTTTTTTTTTTTGTGGCAAAAGGTATACATTCCCCTTATTTTCAGGCTAAAAAGCAGAAATTCCCCGTATTTTGGAGCAAAATTGCAGAAATTCCCCTAATTGTGGGGCAAAAAGGCAGAAATTTCCTTTATGTTAGGGCAAAAAGACAGAAATTCTCCTTATTTTGGGGCAAAATTCAGAAATTCCACTTATTTTGGGGCAAAATTCCAGAAATTTCCATTATTTTGGGGCAAAATTGCAGAAATTTTACTTATTTTGGGGCAAAATTGCAGAAATTTCACTTATTTCAAGGTAATAAGTCAGAAATTTTCCTTATTTTGGCGCCAAAAGGACAGAAATTCCCTTTGTTTTGGGGGAAAAAGACAGAAATTTCACTTATTTAGAGGCAAAAAAGCAGAAATTCCCCTTATTTTGGAGCAAAAATGAAGAAATTTCCTTTTTTTATGGCAAAAAGGTATGCATTCTTCTTATTTTCGGGCAAAAAGGCAGAAATTTCCCGTATTTTGGAGAAAATTGCAGAAATTCCCTTAATTGTGGAACAAAAAGGCAGAAATTCCCTATATGTTGGGGCAAAAAGACAGAAATTCTGCTTATTTTGGGGCAAAACTCAGAAATTCCACTTATTTTCGGGCAAAATTCCAGAAATTTCCCTTATTTTCGGGCAAAATTTCAGAAATTTCACTTATTTTGGGGCAAAATTGCAGACATTTCACTTATTTCAGAAAAAAAGGCAGAAATTTTCTTATTTTGGTGCAATAAGGCAGAAATTTCTTTTATTTTGGTACAAAATTGCAGAAATTTTTCTTATTTTGGGGCAAAAAGGCAGAAATCTCCCATATTTTGGGGCAAAAATGCAGAAATTCCTCTTATTTTGAGGTAAAAAGGCTGAAATTCCCCTTATTTGGGGGCAAAAGGGCAGAAATTTCCCTTATTTTGAGGCAAAATTGCAGAAATTTCACTTATTTCAGTGTAATAAGTCAGAAATTTTCCTTATTTTGGGGCAAAAAAGACAGAAATTCCCTTTGTTTTGGGGGAAAAAGACACAAATTCCACTTTTTTAGAGGCAAAAAAGCAGAAATTCCTTATACTTTGGAGTAAAAATGAACAAATTTCCCTTTTTTTGTGTCAAAAGGTATACATTCCACTTATTTTTGGGCTAAAAAGCAGAAATTACCCGTATTTTGGAGCAAAATTGCAGAAATTTCCCTAATTGTGGGGCAAAAAGGCAGAAATTCCCTATATGTTGGGGCAAAAAGACAGAAATTCTCCTTATTTTGGGGCAAAACTCAGAAATTCCACTTATTTTGGGGGCAAAATTCCAGAAATTTCCCTTATTTTGGGGCAAAATTGCAGAAATTTCACTTATTTTGTGGCAAAATTGCAGAAATTTCACTTATTTCATGGTAAAAAGGCAGAAATTATCCTTATTTTGGGGGCAAAAATGCAGAAATTCCAAATATTTTGTGGCAAAAATGCAGAAATTACCATTATTTTGAGGTAAAAAGGCTGAAATTCCCCTTATTTGGGGGCAAAAAAGAAGAATTTCTTATTTTGGGGCAAAATTGCAGAAATTTTACTTATTTCCGAGTAATAAGTCAGAAATTTTCCTTATTTTGCGGCAAAAAAACAGAAATTCCACTTATTTAGAGGCAAAAAAGCAGAAATTCCGCTTATTTTGGAGCAAAAATTAAGAAATTTTCCTTTTTTATGGCAAAAAGGTATGCATTCTTCTTGTTTTCGGTCAAAAAGGCAGAAATTCCCCGTTTTTTGGAGCAAAATTGCAGAAATTCCCCTAATTTTGGGGCAAAAAGGCAGAAATTCCCTATATGTTGGGGCAATAAGACAGAAATTCTCCTTATTTTGGGGCAAAATTCAGAAATTCCATTTCTTTTGGTGCAAAATTCCCAAAATTTCCTTTATTTTGGGGCAAAATTGCAGAAATTTTACTTATTTAGGGGCAAAATTGCAGAAATTTCATTTTTTCAGGGAAAAAAGGCCGAAATTTTCCATTTTTGGGAGCAAAAAGGCAGAAATTCCTAATATTTTGTGGCAAAAATGCAGAAATTTCCCTTATTTTGAGGTAAAAAGGCTGAAATTCCCCTTATTTGGGGGCAAAAATGCAGAAATTTCTCTTATACTGGGGCAAAATTGCAGAAATTTCACTTATTTCAGGGTAATAAATCAGAAATTTTCCTTATTTTGGGGCAAAAAATACAGAAATTCCATTTGTATGGGGGAAAAAGACAGAAATTCCATTTATTTAGAGTCAAAAAAGCAGAAATTCCCCTTATTTTGGGGCAAAATTGCAGAAATTTCCTTTACATTGGGGCAAAATTGCAGAAATTCCCCTTATTTTGGGGCAAAATTGCAGAAATTTCACTTATTTCAGAGAAAAAGCACAGAAATTTCTCTTATTTTGGGGAAAAAGGCAGAAATTTCTTTTATTTTGGTACAAAATTGCAGAAATTTTCTTTATTTTGGGGAAAATGCTGAAATTCCCCTTATTTTGAGGCAAAAAGGCAGAAATTCCCTTTCTTTTGTGGCAAAAAGGCAGAAATTCCTCTTATTTTGCGGCAAAAATGAAGAAATTTCCCTTTTTTGTGGCAAAAGGTATACATTCCCCTTATTTTCGGGCAAAAAGGCAGAAATTCCCCGTATTTTGGAGCACAATTGCAGAAAATCCCCAAATTGTGGGGCAAATAGGCAGAAATTCCCTATATGTTGGGGCAAAAAGACAAAAATTCTCCTTATTTTGGGACAAAACTCAGAATTTCCACTTATTTTGGGGCAAAATTCCAGAAATTTCCCTTATTTTGGGGCAAAATTGCAGAAATTTCACTTATTTTGGGGCAAAATTGCAGAAATTTCACTTATTTCAGGTAAAAATGGCAGAAATTTTTCTTATTTTGGGGCAAAATGGCAGAAATTCCTAATATTTTGTGGCAAAAATGCAGAAATTCCCCTTATTTTGAGGTAAAAAGGCTGAAATTCCCCTTATTTGGGTGCAAAAAGGCAGAAATTTTTCTTATTTTGGGGCAAAATTGCAGACATTTCACTTATTTCAGGGTAATAAGTCAGAAATTTTCCTTATTTTGGGGCAAAAAAGACAGAAATTCCCCTAATTGTGGGGCAAAAAGGCAGAAATTCCCTATATGTTGGGGCAAAAAGACAGAAATTCTCCTTATTTTGGGGCAAAACTCAAAAATTCCACTTATTTTGGGGCAAAATTGCAGGAATTTACCTTATTTTGGGGCAAAATTGCAGAAATTTTCCTTATTTGGGGCAAAATTGCAGAAATTTCACTTATTTTCAGGTAAAAAGACTGAAATATCCTTTATTTTGGGGCAAAAAGGAAGAAATTCCCCTTATTTTGGGGCAAAATTGCAGAAATTTTTCTTATTTTGGGGCAAAAAGGCTGAAATTCTTCTTATTTTGAGGTAAAATGCTGAAATTCCCCATATTTTGGGGCAAAAGGCAAAAATTCTTCTTATTTTGGGGCAAAAAGGCACAAATTTCCCTTATTTTCGGGCAAAATTGCAGAAATTTCATTTATTTCAGGGCAAAAATTCAGAAATTCCTTTTATTTTGGGGCAAAGAGCAGAAATTTCTTTTATTATGGTACAAAATTGAAGAAATTTTTCTTATTTTGAAACAAAAAGGCAGAAAATTCCCCTTATTTTGAGGCAAAAGGCAGAAATTATTCTCAATTTGAGGTAAAATTCAGAAATTCCCTTTATTTTGGGGCTAGAAAGCAGAAATTCCCCGTATTTTGAAGCAAAATTGCAGAAATTCTCATAATTTTCGGGCAAAAGGCAAAAATTCTCCTTATTTTGGGGCAAAAAGACAGAAAATCTCCTTTTTTGGGAGCAAACAGTCAGAAATTTTCCTTATTTTGGGGCAAAATTGCAGAAATTTCCTTTACATTGGGGCAAAATTGCAGAAATTTCCATATTTTGGGGCAAAATTGCAGAAATTTCACTTATTTCAGGGAAAAAAGGCAAAAATTTTTTTGGGGGGGCAAAAAGGCAGAAATTTTTTTTATTTTGGTACAAAATTGCAGAAATTTTTCTTATTTTGGGGCAAAAAGTCAGAAATTCCTCATATTTTGGGGCAAAAAGGCAGAAATTCCCCTTATTTTGAGGTAAAAAGGCTGAAATTCCCCTTATTTTGGGGCAAAAAGACAGAAATTTCGTTTATTTTGGGGAAAAGGCAGAAATTGCACTTATTTTGAGTCAAAAAGGTGGAAAATCCCCTTATTTTGGGGCAAAAATGAAGAAATTTGCTTTTTTTATGGCAAAAAGGTATACATTCCCTTTATTTTTGGGCAAAATGGCACAAATTCCCCGTATTTTGGAGCAACATTGCAGAAATTCCCCTAATTTTTGGGCAAAAAGGCAGAAATTCCCCTTATTTTGGGGTAAAACTGCAGAAATTTCACTTTTTTGCGGCAAAATGTCAGAAATTCCCCTTATTTTCGGCAAAAAAAGCAGATAATCCCCTTATTTTAGGGAAAAATTGCAGAAATTTCTCTTATTTTGGGGCAAAATTGCAGAAATTTCACTTATTTCGCGGCAAAATGTCAGAAATTCCCCTTATTTTCGACAAAAAAGGCAAAAAATTCCCGTATTTTGGAGAATAAATTGCAGAAATTCACCTAATTTTAGGGTAAAAAAATACAGTAATTTTCTTTATTTTTGGGCAAAAAGGCAGAAATTCTTCTTATTTTAGGGCAAAAAGGCAGAAATTCTTCTTATTTTAGGGCAAAATTGCAGAAATTTTCCTTATTTGGGGGCAAAAAACAGAAATTCCCCTTATTTTGGGGCAAAATTGCAGAAATTTCCCTTATTATGGGGAAAAATTGCAGAAATTTCCCTTATTTTAGGGCAAAATTGCAGAAATTTCACTTATTTCAGAGAAAAAAAGCAAAATTTTTCTTATTTTGGGGCAAAAAGGCAGAAATTCCCATTATTTTGGGGCAAAAAGGCAGAAATTCACCTTATTTTGGGGTAAAATTGCAGAAATTTCACATATTTCAGGGCAAAAAGACAGAAATTCCCCTTATTTTAAGGCAGAAAGGCAGAAATTCCCCTTATTTTGGAATAAAATTGCAGAAATTTTTTTTTCTTTAGGGGCAAAAAGGCAGAAAATCCACTTAATTTCGGGTAAAAAAGCAGAAATTCCTCTTATTTTGGAGCAAAATTGCAGAAACTCCCCTAATTTTGGGGCATAAAGGCAGAAATTCCCTTTATTTTAGGGCAAAAATAGAGAAATTCTCATTATTTTGGGGCAAAAATCAGAAATTTCCCTTATTTCGGGTCAAAATTTTAGAAATTTCTTTTATATTGTTACAGACTTGCAGAAATTTTTCTTATTTTGTGGCAAAAAGGCAGAAATTTCCCATATTTTGGTGCAAAAAGCCTAAAATTTCCTTTATTATGAGGTAAAATCCTGAAATTCCCCATATTTTGGGGCAAAAAGGCAGAAATTCCCCTCATTTGGAGGCAAAAATACACAAATTTCCCTTATTTTCGGGCATAATTGCAGGAATTTCATTTATTTCAGGGCAAAAAGTCAGAAATTCCTTTTATTTTGGGGCAAAAGCAGAAATTTCTTTTATTTTGATACAAAATTGTAGAAATTTTCCTTATTTTGGAACAAAAAGGCAAAAATTACCCATATTTTGGGGAAAAAGGCAGAAATTCCCCTTATTTTGAGGTAAAAAGGCTGAAATTCCCGTTATTTTGGGGCAAAAAGGCAGAAATTCCTAATATTTTGTGGCAAAAATGCAGAAATTCCCCTTATTTTGAGGTAAAAAGGCTGAAATTCCCCTTTTTTGGGTGCAAAAAGGCAGAAATTTTTCTTATTTTGGGGCAAAATTGCAGACATTTCACTTATTTCAGGGTAATAAGTCAGAAATTTTCCTTATTTTTGGGGCAAAAAAGACAGAAATTCCCCTAATTGTGGGGCAAAAAGGCAGAAATTCCCTATATGTTGGGGCAAAAAGACAGAAATTCTCCTTATTTTGGGGCAAAACTCAAAAATTCCACATATTTTGGGGCAAAATTGCAGGAATTTACCTTATTTTGGGGCAAAATTGCAGAAATTTTCCTTATTTGGGGCAAAATTGCAGAAATTTCTCTTATTTTGAGGTAAAAAGGCTGAAATTCCCCTTATTTGGGGGCAAAAAGGCAGAAAATCTCCTTTTTCGGGAGCAAACAGTCAGAAATTCCCCTTATTTTGGGGCAAAATTGCAGAAATTTCCTTTACATTGGGGCAAAATTGCAGAAATTTCCCTTATTTTGGGGCAAAACTGAAGAAATTTTCTTTTTTTATGGCAAAAAGGTATGCATTCTTCTTATTTTCGGGCAAAAAGGCAGAAATTCCCCTATTTTGGAGCAAAATTGCAGAAATTCCCCTAATTGTGGGGAGAAAAGGCAGATATTCCCTATATGTTGTGGCAAAAAGACAGAAATTCTCCTTATTTTGGGGCAAAACTCAGAAATTCCACTTATTTTAGGGCAAAATTCCAGAAATTTCCCTTATTTTGGGGCAAAATTGCAGAAATTTCACTTATTTTGGAGCAAAATTGCAGAAATTTCACTTATTTCAGAAAAAAAGCAGAAATTTTCTTATTTTGGTGCAAAAAGGCAGAAATTTCTTTTATTTTGGTACAAAATAGCATAAATTATTCTTATTTTGGAAGAAAAAGGCAGAAATCTCCCATATTTTGGGGCAAAAATGCAGCAATTCCTCTTATTTTGAGGTAACAAGGCTTAAATTCCCCTTATTTGGGGGGAAAAAGGCAGAAATTTCCCTTATTTTCGAGCAAAATTGCAGAAATTTCACTTATTTCAGGGTAATAAGTCAGAAATTTTCCTTATTGTGGGGCAAAAAAGACAGAAATTCCCTTTGTTTTTGGGGATAAAGACAGAAATTCCACTTATTTAGAGGCAAAAAAGCAGAAATTCCCCTTATTTTGGAGCAAAACTGAAGAAATTTCCCTCTTTTATGGCAAAAAGGTATGCATTCTTCTTATTTTCGGGCAAAAAGGCAGAAATTCCCCCTATTTTAGAGCAAAATTGCAGAAATTCCCCTAATTGTGGGGCAAAAAGGCAGAAATTCCCTATATGTTGGGGCAAAATACAGAAATTCTCCTTATTTTGGGGAAAAACACTGAAATTCCACTTATTTTGGGGCAAAATTGCAGAAATTTCCCTTATTTTGGGGCAAAATTGCAGAAATTTCACTTATTTTGGGGCAAAATTGCAGAAATTTCACTTTTTTCAGGGTAATAAGTCAGAAATTTTCCTCATTTTGGGGCAAAAAAGACAGAAATTCCCTATGTTCTGGGGGAAAAAGACAGTAATTCCACTTTTTTAGAGGCAAAAAAGCAGAAATTCCTTTTATTTTGGAGTAAAAATGAAGAAATTTCTTTTTTTTGTGGCAAAAGGTATACATTTCCTTTATTTTCGGGCAAAAAGGCAGAAATTCCCCGTATTTTGGAGCAAACTTGCAGATATTCCCCTAATTGTGGGGCAAAAAGGCAGAAATTCCCTATATGTTGGGGCAAAAAGACAGAAATTCTCCTTATTTTGGGGCAAAACTCAGAAATTCCACTTATTTTGGGGCAAAATTCCAGAAATTTCCCTTATTTTGGGGCAAAATTGCAGAAATTTCACTTATTTTCAGGCAAAATTACATAAATTTCACTTATTTCAGAAAAAAAGCAGAATTTTCTTATTTTGGTGCAAAAAGGCAGAAATTTCTTTTCTTTTGTTACAAAATTGCAGAAATTTTTCATATTTTGGGGCAAAAAGGCATAAATTTCTCATATTTTGGGGCAAAAATGCAGAAATTTTTTTATTTTGAGGTAAAAAGGCTGAAATTCCCCTTATTTGGGGGCAAAAAAGAAGAATTTCTCTTATTTTGGGGCAAAATTGCAGAAATTTCACTTATTTCAGAAAAAAAAGAAGAAATTTTCTTATTTTGGTGCAAAAAGGCGGAAATTTCTTTTATTTTGGTACAAAATTGCAGAAATTTTTCTTATTTTGGGGCAAAAAGGCAGAAATCTCCCATATTTTGGGGCAAAAATGAAGAAATTTCTCTTATTTTGAGGTAAAAAGGCTGAAATTCCCATTATTTGGGGGCAAAAAGGCAGAAATTTCCTTTTTTTGAGGCAAAATTGCAGAAATTTTACTTATTTCAGTGTAATAAGTCAGAAATTTTCTTTATTTTGGGGCAAAAAACAGAAATTCTTTTTGTTTTGAGGGAAAAAGGCAGAAATTCCACTTTTTTAGCGGCAAAAAAGAAAAAATTCATTTTATTTTGGAGTAAAAATGAAGAAATTTCTTTTTTTTTGTGGCAAAAAGTATACATTCCCCTTATTTTCAGGCTAAAAAGCAGAAATTACCCGTATTTTGGAGCAAAATTGCAAAAATTCTGCTAATTGTGGGGCAAAAATGCAGAAATTCCCTGTAAGTTAGAGCAAAAAAACAGAAAATCTCCTTATTTTGGGGCAAAACTCAGAAATTCCACTTACTTTGGGGCAAAATTCCAAAAATTTCCCTTATTTTGGGCCAAAATTGCAGAAATTTCACTTATTTTGAGGCAAAATTGCATAAATTTCACTTATTTCAGGGTAATAAGTCAGAAATTTTCCTTATTTTGGGGCAAAAAACACAGAAATTCCCTTTGTTTTGGGGGAAAAAGACAGAAATTCCACTTTTTTAGAGGCAAAAAAGCAGAAATTCCTTTTATTTTGGAGTAAAAATGAAGAAATTTCTTTTTTGTGGCAAATGGTATACATTCCCCTTATTTTCAGGCTAAAAAGCAGAAATTACCCGTATTTTGGAGCAAAATTGCAGAAATTACCCTAATTGTGGGGCAAAATGCAGAAATTTTCTATATGTTAGGGCAAACAGACAGAAATTCTCCTTATTTTGGGGCAAAACTCAGAAATTCCACTTATTTTGGGGCAAAATTCCAGAAATTTCCCTTATTTTGGGGCAAAATTGCAGAAATTTCACTTATTTTGGGGCAAAATTGCACAAATTTCACTTATTTCAGGGTAATAAGTCAGAAATTTTCCTTATTTTGGAGCAAAAAAACAGAAATTCCCTTTGTTTTGGGGGAAAAAGACAGAAATTCCACTTATTTAGAGGCAAAAAAGCTGAAATTCCCCTTATTTTGGAGCAAAAATGAAGAACTTTCCCTTTTTTATGGCAAAAAGGTATGCATTCTTCTTATTTTCGGGCAAAAAGGCAGAAATTCCCTGTATTTTGGAGCAAAATTGCAGAAATTCCCCTAATTGTGGGGCGAAAAGGCAGAAATTCCCTATATGTTGGGGCAAAAAGACAAAAATTCTCCTTATTTTGGGGCAAAACTCAGAAATTCCATTTATTTTAAGGCAAAATTCCAGAAATTTCCTTTATTTGGGAGCAAAATTGCAGAAATTTCTGTTATTTTGGGGCAAAATTGCAGAAATTTCACTTATTTCAGAAAAAAAAGCAGAAATTTTCTTATTTTGGTGCAAAAAGGCGGAAATTTCTTTTATTTTGGTACAAAATTGCAGAAATTTTTCTTATTTTGGGGCAAAAAGGCAGAAATCTCCCATATTTTGGGGCAAAAATGCAGAAATTCCTCTTATTTTGAGGTAAAAATGCTGAAATTCCCCTTATTTGGAGGCAAAAAGGCAGAAATTTTTCTTATTTTGGGGCAAAATTGCAGAAATTTCACTTATTTCAGAGTAGTCAGTCAGAAATTTTTCTTATTTTGGGGCAAAAAAGCAGAAATTCCTTTTATTTTGGAGTAAAAATGAAGAAATTTCTTTTTTGTGGCAAATGGTATACATTCCCCTTATTTTCAGGCTAAAAAGCAGAAATTACCCGTATTTTGGAGCAAAATTGCAAAAATTCTGCTAATTGTGGGGCAAAAAGGCAGAAATTCCCTGTAAGTTAGAGCAAAAAAAACAGAAAATCTCCTTATTTTGGGGCAAAACTCAGAAATTCCACTTACTTTGGGGCAAAATTCCAAAAATTTCCCTTATTTTGGGCCAAAATTGCAGAAATTTCACTTATTTTGAGGCAAAATTGCATAAATTTCACTTATTTCAGGGTAATAAGTCAGAAATTTTCCTTATTTTGGGCAAAAAACACAGAAATTCCCTTTGTTTTGGGGGAAAAAGACAGAAATTCCACTTTTTTAGAGGCAAAAAAGCAGAAATTCCTTTTATTTTGGAGTAAAAATGAAGAAATTTCCCTTTTTTGTGGCAAAATGTATACATTCCACTTATTTTTGGGCTAAAAAGCTGAAATTACCCGTATTTTGGAGCAAAATTGCAGAAATTCTCCTAATTGTGGGGCAAAATGCAGAAATTCCCTATATGTTAGGGCAAACAGGCAGAAATTCTCCTTATTTTGGGGCAAAACTCAGAAATTCCACTTATTTTGGGGCAAAATTCTAGAAATTTCCCTTATTTTGTGGCAAAATTGCAGAAATTTCCTTTACATTGGGGCAAAATTGCAGAAATTTCCCTTATTTTGGGGCAAAATTGCAGAAATTTCACTTATTTCATGGTAAAAAGGCAGAAATTTTCCTCATTTTGGGGCAAAAATGCAGAGATTCCAAATATTTTGTGGTAAAATTGCAAAAATTCCCCTTATTTTGAGGTAAAAAGGCAGAAATTCCCCTTATTTGGGGGCAAAAAGCAGAAATTTCCCTTATTCTGGGACAAAATTGCAGAAATTTCACTTATTTCAGGGTAATAAGTCAGAAATTTTTCTTATTTGGGGCAAAAAAGACAGAAATTCCTTTTGTTTTGGGGGGAAAAGTCAGAAATTCTACTTATTTAGAAGCAAAAAAGCAGAAATTCCCCTTATTTTGGAGCAAAAATGAAGAAATTTCCTTTTTTTGTGGCAAAAGGTATGCATTCTTCTTATTTTCAAACTAAAAAGCAGAAATTCCCCGTATTTTGGAGCAAAATTGCAGAAATTCCCCTAATTGTGGGACAAAAAGGCAGAAATTTGCTATATGTTGGGGCAAAAAGACAGAAATTCTTTTTATTTTGGGGCAAAACTCAGAAATTCCACTTATTTTGGGACAAAATTCCAGAAATTTCACTTATTTTGGGGCAAAATTGCAGAAATTTCACTTATTTTGGCAAAATTGCAGAAATTTCAATTATTTCAGAAAAAAAGCAGAAATTTTCTTATTTTGGTGCAAAAAGGCAGAAATTTCTTTTATTTTGGTACAAAATTGCAGAAATTTTTCTTATTTGGGGGCAAAAAGCAGAAATCCCCTATATTTTGGGGCAAAAATGCATAAATTCCTCTTATTTTGAGGTAAAAAGGCTGAAATTTCCCTTATTTTGAGGCAAAATTGCAGAAATTTCACTTATTTCAGGGTAATAAGTCAGAAATTTTTCTTACTTTGGGGCAAAAAACAGAAATTCCCTTTGTTTTGGGGGAAAAAGACAGAAATTCCACTTATTTAGAGGCAAAAAAGCAGAAATTCTTCTTTATTGGAGCAAAAATGAAGAAATTTATCTTTTTTTGTGGCAAAAGGTATACATTCCGCTTATTTTCGGGCTAAAAAGCAGAAATTCCCCGTATTTTGTATCAAAATTGCAGAAATTCCCCTTATTTTGGAGCAAAAATAAAGAAATTTCCCTTTTTTATGGTAAAAAGGTATGCATTCTTCTTATTTTCGGGCAAAAAGGCAGAAATTCCTTGTATTTTGGAGCAAAATTGCAGAAATTCCCCTCATTGTGGGGCAAAAAGGCAGAAATTCCCTATATGTTGGGGCAAAAAGACAGAAATTCTCCTTATTTTGGGGCAAAACTCAGAAATTCCACTTATTTTGGTGCAAAATTCCAGAAATTTCCCTTATTTTAGGGCAAAATTTCAGAAATTTCACTTATTTTGGGGCAAAATTGCAGAAATTTCACTTATTTCAGAAAAAAAAGCAGAATTTATTTATTTTGGTGCAAAAAGGCAGAAATTTCTTTTATTTTGGTACAAAATTGCAGAAATTTTTCTTATTTTGGGGCAAAAAGGCAGAAATCTCCCATATTTTGTGGCAAAAATGCAGAAATTTCTCTTATTTTGAGGTAAAAAGGCTGAAATTCCCCTTATTTGGGGGCAAAAAGGCAGAAATTTCCCTTATTTTGAGGCAAAATTGCAGAAATTTCACTTATTTCAGGGTAATAAGTCAGAAATTTTCCTTATTTTGGGGCAAAAAACACAGAAATTCCCTTTGTTTTGGGGGAAAAAGACAGAAATTCCACTTTTTTAGAGGCAAAAAAGCAGAAATTCTTTTTAATTTGGAGTAAAAATGAAGAAATTTCCCTTTTTTGTGGCAAAATGTATACATTCCACTTATTTTGGGGCTAAAAAGCAGAAATTACCCGTATTTTGGAGCAAAATTGCAGAAATTCCCCTAATTGTTGGGCAAAAGGCA
Organism: Micromys minutus; assembly: GCF_963924665.1. Taxonomy (NCBI): domain Eukaryota; kingdom Metazoa; phylum Chordata; class Mammalia; order Rodentia; family Muridae; genus Micromys; species Micromys minutus. Next base: position 81,274 of record NW_027667699.1, on the reverse strand, counting down.
GAAATTCCCTATATGTTGGGGAAAAAGACAGAAATTCTCCTTATTTTGGGGCAAAACTCAGAAATTCCACTTATTTTGCGGCAAAATTCCAGAAATTTCCCTTATTTTGGGGCAAAATTGCAGAAATTTCACTTATTTTGGGGAAAAATTGCAGAAATTTCACTTATTTCATTGTAATAAGTCAGAAATTTTCGTTATTTTGGGGCAAAAAAGATATAAATTCCCTTTGTTTTGGGGGAAAAAGACAGAAATTCCGCTTTTTTAGAGGCAAAAAAGCAGAAATTCCTATTATTTTGGAGTAAAAATGAAGAAATTTCCCTTTTTTTGTGGCCAAAGGTATACATTCCACTTATTTTTGGGCTAAAAAGCAGAAATTACCCGTATTTTGGAGCAAGATTGCAGAAATTCCCCTAATTGTGGGGCAAAAAGGCAGAAATTCTCTATATGTTAAAGCAAAAAGACAGAAATTCTCCTTATTTTGGGGCAAAACTCAGAAATTCCACTTATTTTGGGGCAAAATTCCAGAAATTTCCCTTATTTTGTGGCAAAATTGCAGAAATTTCACTTATTTGGGGCAAAATTGCAGAAATTTCACTTATTTCATAGTAAAAAGGCAGAAATTATCCTTATTTTGGGGCTAAAATGCAGAAATTCCAAATATTTTGTAGCAAAAATGCAGAAATTCCCCTTATATTGAGGTAAAAAGGCAGAAATTCCCCTTATTTGGGGGCAAAAAACAGAAATTTCCCTTATTTTGGGGCAAAATTGCAGAAAGTTCACTTATTTTGGGGCAAAATTGCAGAAATTTCACTTATTTCAGACAAAAATTCAGAAATTTTCCTATTTTGGTTCAAAAAGGCAGAAATTTCTATTTTGGTACAAAATTGCAGAAATTTTTTTTATTTTGGGGCAAAAGGGCAGAAATCTCCCATATTTTTGGGCAAAAATGCAGAAATTCTGCTTATTTTTAGGTAAAAAGGTAGAAATTTCCCTTATTTGGGGGCAAAATGCAGAAAATTCCATTATTTTGATGCAAAATTGCAGGAATTTCACTTATTTCAGTGTAATAAGTCAGAAATTTTCGTTATTTTGGGGCAAAAAGGACAGAAATTCCCTTTGTTTTGGGGGAAAAAAACAGAAATTCCACTTTTTTAGCGGTAAAAAAGCAGAAATTCACTTTATTTTGGAGTAAAAATGAAGAAATTTCTTTTTTTTTTTTTTGTGGCAAAAGGTATACATTCCCCTTATTTTCAGGCTAAAAAGCAGAAATTCCCCGTATTTTGGAGCAAAATTGCAGAAATTCCCCTAATTGTGGGGCAAAAAGGCAGAAATTTCCTTTATGTTAGGGCAAAAAGACAGAAATTCTCCTTATTTTGGGGCAAAATTCAGAAATTCCACTTATTTTGGGGCAAAATTCCAGAAATTTCCGTTATTTTGGGGCAAAATTGCAGAAATTTTACTTATTTTGGGGCAAAATTGCAGAAATTTCACTTATTTCAAGGTAATAAGTCAGAAATTTTCCTTATTTTGGCGCCAAAAGGACAGAAATTCCCTTTGTTTTGGGGGAAAAAGACAGAAATTTCACTTATTTAGAGGCAAAAAAGCAGAAATTCCCCTTATTTTGGAGCAAAAATGAAGAAATTTCCTTTTTTTATGGCAAAAAAGGTATGCATTCTTCTTATTTTCGGGCAAAAAGGCAGAAATTTCCCGTATTTTGGAGAAAATTGCAGAAATTCCCTTAATTGTGGAACAAAAAGGCAGAAATTCCCTATATGTTGGGGCAAAAAGACAGAAATTCTGCTTATTTTGGGGCAAAACTCAGAAATTCCTCTTATTTTCGGGCAAAATTCCAGAAATTTCCCTTATTTTCAGGCAAAATTTCAGAAATTTCACTTATTTTGGGGCAAAATTGCAGACATTTCACTTATTTCAGAAAAAAAGGCAGAAATTTTCTTATTTTGGTGCAATAAGGCAGAAATTTCTTTTATTTTGGTACAAAATTGCAGAAATTTTTCTTATTTTGGGGCAAAAAGGCAGAAATCTCCCATATTTTGGGGCAAAAATGCAGAAATTCCTCTTATTTTGAGGTAAAAAGGCTGAAATTCCCCTTATGTGGGGGTAAAAAGGCAGAAATTTCCCTTATTTTGGGGCAAAATTGCAGAAATTTCACTTATTTCAGGGTAATAAGTCAGAAATTTTCCTTATTTTGGGGCAATAAAGACAGAAATTTCTTTTGTTTTGAGGGATAAAGACAGAAATTCCACTTATTTAGAGGCAAAAAAGCAGAAATTCCCCTTATTTTGGAGCAAAACTGAAGAAATTTCACTTTTTTATGGCAAAAAGGTATGCATTCTTCTTATTTTCGGGCAAAAAGGCAGAAATTCCCCGTATTTTCAAGCAAAATTGCAGAAATTCCCCTAATTGTGGGGCAAAAAGTGAGAAATTCTCTATATGTTGGGGCAAAAAGACAGAAATTCTCCTTATTTTGGGGCAAAACTCAGAAATTCCACTTATTTTGGGGCAAAATTCCAGCAATTTCCCTTATTTTGGGGCAAAATTGCAGAAATTTCACTTATTTTGAGGCAAAATTGCAGAAATTTAACTTATTTCAGAAAAAAATTCAGAAATTTTCCTATTTTGGTGCAAAAAGGCAGAAATTTCTTTTATTTTGGTACAAAATTGCAGAAATTTTTCTTATTTTGAAGCAAAAAGGCAGAAATCCCCATATTTTGGGGCAAAAATGCAGAAATTCCTCTTATTTTGAGGTAAAAAGCCTGAAATTTCCCTTATTTGGGGGCAAAAGGGCAGAAATTTCCCTTATTTTGAGGCAAAATTGCAGAAATTTCACTTATTTCAGTGTAATAAGTCAGAAATTTTCCTTATTTTGGGGCAAAAAAGACAGAAATTCCCTTTGTTTTGGGGGAAAAAGACAGAAATTCCACTTTTTTAGAGGCAAAAAAGCAGAAATTCCTTATACTTTGGAGTAAAAATGAACAAATTTCCCTTTTTTTGTGTCAAAAGGTATACATTCCACTTATTTTTGGGCTAAAAAGCAGAAATTACCCGTATTTTGGAGCAAAATTGCAGAAATTTCCCTAATTGTGGGGCAAAAAGGCAGAAATTCCCTATATGTTGGGGCAAAAAGACAGAAATTCTCCTTATTTTGGGGCAAAACTCAGAAATTACACTTATTTTGGGGGCAAAATTCCAGAAATTTCCCTTATTTTGGGGCAAAATTGCAGAAATTTCACTTATTTTGTGGCAAAATTGCAGAAATTTCACTTATTTCATGGTAAAAAGGCAGAAATTATCCTTATTTTGGGGGCAAAAATGCAGAAATTCCAAATATTTTGTGGCAAAAATGCAGAAATTACCATTATTTTGAGGTAAAAAGGCTGAAATTCCCCTTATTTGGGGGCAAAAAAGAAGAATTTCTTATTTTGGGGCAAAATTGCAGAAATTTTACTTATTTCCGAGTAATAAGTCAGAAATTTTCCTTATTTTGCGGCAAAAAAACAGAAATTCCACTTATTTAGAGGCAAAAAAGCAGAAATTCCGCTTATTTTGGAGCAAAAATTAAGAAATTTTCCTTTTTTATGGCAAAAAGGTATGCATTCTTCTTGTTTTCGGTCAAAAAGGCAGAAATTCCCCGTTTTTTGGAGCAAAATTGCAGAAATTCCCCTAATTTTGGGGCAAAAAGGCAGAAATTCCCTATATGTTGGGGCAATAAGACAGAAATTCTCCTTATTTTGGGGCAAAATTCAGAAATTCCATTTCTTTTGGTGCAAAATTCCCAAAATTTCCCTTATTTTGGGGCAAAATTGCAGAAATTTTACTTATTTAGGGGCAAAATTGCAGAAATTTCATTTTTTCAGGGAAAAAAGGCCGAAATTTTCCATTTTTGGGAGCAAAAAGGCAGAAATTCCTAATATTTTGTGGCAAAAATGCAGAAATTTCCCTTATTTTGAGGTAAAAAGGCTGAAATTCCCCTTATTTGGGGGCAAAAATGCAGAAATTTCTCTTATACTGGGGCAAAATTGCAGAAATTTCACTTATTTCAGGGTAATAAATCAGAAATTTTCCTTATTTTGGGGCAAAAAATACAGAAATTCCATTTGTATGGGGGAAAAAGACAGAAATTCCATTTATTTAGAGTCAAAAAAGCAGAAATTCCCCTTATTTTGGGGCAAAATTGCAGAAATTTCCTTTACATTGGGGCAAAATTGCAGAAATTCCCCTTATTTTGGGGCAAAATTGCAGAAATTTCACTTATTTCAGAGAAAAAGCACAGAAATTTCTCTTATTTTGGGGAAAAAGGCAGAAATTTCTTTTATTTTGGTACAAAATTGCAGAAATTTTCTTTATTTTGGGGAAAATGCTGAAATTCCCCTTATTTTGAGGCAAAAAGGCAGAAATTCCCTTTCTTTTGTGGCAAAAAGGCAGAAATTCCTCTTATTTTGCGGCAAAAATGAAGAAATTTCCCTTTTTTGTGGCAAAAGGTATACATTCCCCTTATTTTCGGGCAAAAAGGCAGAAATTCCCCGTATTTTGGAGCACAATTGCAGAAAATCCCCAAATTGTGGGGCAAATAGGCAGAAATTCCCTATATGTTGGGGCAAAAAACAAAAATTCTCCTTATTTTGGGACAAAACTCAGAATTTCCACTTATTTTGGGGCAAAATTCCAGAAATTTCCCTTATTTTGGGGCAAAATTGCAGAAATTTCACTTATTTTGGGGCAAAATTGCAGAAATTTCACTTATTTCAGGTAAAAATGGCAGAAATTTTTCTTATTTTGGGGCAAAATGGCAGAAATTCCTAATATTTTGTGGCAAAAATGCAGAAATTCCCCTTATTTTGAGGTAAAAAGGCTGAAATTCCCCTTATTTGGGTGCAAAAAGGCAGAAATTTTTCTTATTTTGGGGCAAAATTGCAGACATTTCACTTATTTCAGGGTAATAAGTCAGAAATTTTCCTTATTTTGGGGCAAAAAAGACAGAAATTCCCCTAATTGTGGGGCAAAAAGGCAGAAATTCCCTATATGTTGGGGCAAAAAGACAGAAATTCTCCTTATTTTGGGGCAAAACTCAAAAATTCCACTTATTTTGGGGCAAAATTGCAGGAATTTACCTTATTTTGGGGCAAAATTGCAGAAATTTTCCTTATTTGGGGCAAAATTGCAGAAATATCACTTATTTTCAGGTAAAAAGACTGAAATATCCTTTATTTTGGGGCAAAAAGGAAGAAATTCCCCTTATTTTGGGGCAAAATTGCAGAAATTTTTCTTATTTTGGGGCAAAAAGGCTGAAATTCTTCTTATTTTGAGGTAAAATGCTGAAATTCCCCATATTTTGGGGCAAAAGGCAAAAAATTCTTCTTATTTTGGGGCAAAAAGGCACAAATTTCCCTTATTTTCGGGCAAAATTGCAGAAATTTCATTTATTTCAGGGCAAAAATTCAGAAATTCCTTTTATTTTGGGGCAAAGAGCAGAAATTTCTTTTATTATGGTACAAAATTGAAGAAATTTTTCTTATTTTGAAACAAAAAGGCAGAAAATTCCCCTTATTTTGAGGCAAAAGGCAGAAATTATTCTCAATTTGAGGTAAAATTCAGAAATTCCCTTTATTTTGGGGCTAGAAAGCAGAAATTCCCCGTATTTTGAAGCAAAATTGCAGAAATTCTCATAATTTTCGGGCAAAAGGCAAAAATTCTCCTTATTTTGGGGCAAAAAGACAGAAAATCTCCTTTTTTGGGAGCAAACAGTCAGAAATTTTCCTTATTTTGGGGCAAAATTGCAGAAATTTCCTTTACATTGGGGCAAAATTGCAGAAATTTCCATATTTTGGGGCAAAATTGCAGAAATTTCACTTATTTCAGGGAAAAAAGGCAAAAATTTTTTTGGGGGGGCAAAAAGGCAGAAATTTTTTTTATTTTGGTACAAAATTGCAGAAATTTTTCTTATTTTGGGGCAAAAAGTCAGAAATTCCTCATATTTTGGGGCAAAAAGGCAGAAATTCCCCTTATTTTGAGGTAAAAAGGCTGAAATTCCCCTTATTTTGGGGCAAAAAGACAGAAATTTCGTTTATTTTGGGGAAAAGGCAGAAATTGCACTTATTTTGAGTCAAAAAGGTGGAAAATCCCCTTATTTTGGGGCAAAAATGAAGAAATTTGCTTTTTTTATGGCAAAAAGGTATACATTCCCTTTATTTTTGGGCAAAATGGCACAAATTCCCCGTATTTTGGAGCAACATTGCAGAAATTCCCCTAATTTTTGGGCAAAAAGGCAGAAATTCCCCTTATTTTGGGGTAAAACTGCAGAAATTTCACTTTTTTGCGGCAAAATGTCAGAAATTCCCCTTATTTTCGGCAAAAAAAGCAGATAATCCCCTTATTTTAGGGAAAAATTGCAGAAATTTCTCTTATTTTGGGGCAAAATTGCAGAAATTTCACTTATTTCGCGGCAAAATGTCAGAAATTCCCCTTATTTTCGACACAAAAGGCAAAAAATTCCCGTATTTTGGAGAATAAATTGCAGAAATTCACCTAATTTTAGGGTAAAAAAATACAGTAATTTTCTTTATTTTTGGGCAAAAAGGCAGAAATTCTCCTTATTTTAGGGCAAAAAGGCAGAAATTCTTCTTATTTTAGGGCAAAATTGCAGAAATTTTCCTTATTTGGGGGCAAAAAACAGAAATTCCCCTTATTTTGGGGCAAAATTGCAGAAATTTCCCTTATTATGGGGAAAAATTGCAGAAATTTCCCTTATTTTAGGGCAAAATTGCAGAAATTTCACTTATTTCAGAGAAAAAAAGCAAAATTTTTCTTATTTTGGGGCAAAAAGGCAGAAATTCCCATTATTTTGGGGCAAAAAGGCAGAAATTCACCTTATTTTGGGGTAAAATTGCAGAAATTTCACATATTTCAGGGCAAAAAGACAGAAATTCCCCTTATTTTAAGGCAGAAAGGCAGAAATTCCCCTTATTTTGGAATAAAATTGCAGAAATTTTTTTTCTTTAGGGGCAAAAAGGCAGAAAATCCACTTAATTTCGGGTAAAAAAAGCAGAAATTCCTCTTATTTTGGAGCAAAATTGCAGAAACTCCCCTAATTTTGGGGCATAAAGGCAGAAATTCCCTTTATTTTGGGGCAAAAATAGAGAAATTCTCATTATTTTGGGGCAAAAATCAGAAATTTCCCTTATTTCGGGTCAAAATTTTAGAAATTTCTTTTATATTGTTACAGACTTGCAGAAATTTTTCTTATTTTGTGGCAAAAAGGCAGAAATTTCCCATATTTTGGTGCAAAAAGCCTAAAATTTCCTTTATTATGAGGTAAAATCCTGAAATTCCCCATATTTTGGGGCAAAAAGGCAGAAATTCCCCTCATTTGGAGGCAAAAATACACAAATTTCCCTTATTTTCGGGCATAATTGCAGGAATTTCATTTATTTCAGGGCAAAAAGTCAGAAATTCCTTTTATTTTGGGGCAAAAGCAGAAATTTCTTTTATTTTGATACAAAATTGTAGAAATTTTCCTTATTTTGGAACAAAAAGGCAAAAATTACCCATATTTTGGGGAAAAAGGCAGAAATTCCCCTTATTTTGAGGTAAAAAGGCTGAAATTCCCGTTATTTTGGGGCAAAAAGGCAGAAATTCCTAATATTTTGTGGCAAAAATGCAGAAATTCCCCTTATTTTGAGGTAAAAAGGCTGAAATTCCCCTTTTTTGGGTGCAAAAAGGCAGAAATTTTTCTTATTTTGGGGCAAAATTGCAGACATTTCACTTATTTCAGGGTAATAAGTCAGAAATTTTCCTTATTTTGGGGCAAAAAAGAAAGAAATTCCCCTAATTGTGGGGCAAAAAGGCAGAAATTCCCTATATGTTGGGGCAAAAAGACAGAAATTCTCCTTATTTTGGGGCAAAACTCAAAAATTCCACTTATTTTGGGGCAAAATTGCAGGAATTTACCTTATTTTGGGGCAAAATTGCAGAAATTTTCCTTATTTGGGGCAAAATTGCAGAAATTTCACTTATTTTCAGGTAAAAAGACTGAAATATCCTTTATTTTGGGGCAAAAAGGAAGAAATTCCCCTTATTTGGGGGCAAAATTGCAGAAATTTTTCTTATTTTGGGGCAAATAGGCTGAAATTCTTATTTTGAGGTAAAATGCTGAAATTCCCCATATTTTGGGGCAAAAGGCAAAAATTCTTCTTATTTTGGGGCAAAAAGGCACAAATTTACCTTATTTTCGGGCAAAATTGCAGAAATTTCATTTATTTCAGGGCAAAAATTCAGAAATTCCTTTTATTTTGGGGCAAAGAGCAGAAATTTCTTTTATTATGGTACAAAATTGAAGAAATTTTTCTTATTTTGAAACAAAAAGGCAGAAAATTCCCCTTATTTTGAGGCAAAAGGCAGAAATTATTCTCAATTTGAGGTAAAATTCAGAAATTCCCTTTATTTTGGGGCTAGAAAGCAGAAATTCCCCGTATTTTGAAGCAAAATTGCAGAAATTCTCATAATTTTCGGGCAAAAGGCAAAAATTCTCCTTATTTTGGGGCAAAAAGACAGAAAATCTCCTTTTTTGGGAGCAAACAGTCAGAAATTTTCCTTATTTTGGGGCAAAATTGCAGAAATTTCCTTTACATTGGGGCAAAATTGCAGAAATTTCCATATTTTGGGGCAAAATTGCAGAAATTTCACTTATTTCAGGGAAAAAAGGCGAAAATTTTTTTTGGGGGGCAAAAAGGCAGAAATTTTTTTTATTTTGGTACAAAATTGCAGAAATTTTTCTTATTTTGGGGCAAAAAGTCAGAAATTCCTCATATTTTGGGGCAAAAAGGCAGAAATTCCCCTTATTTTGAGGTAAAAAGGCTGAAATTCCCCTTATTTTGGGGCAAAAAGACAGAAATTTCGTTTATTTTGGGGAAAAGGCAGAAATTGCACTTATTTTGAGTCAAAAAGGTGGAAAATCCCCTTATTTTGGGGCAAAAATGAAGAAATTTGCTTTTTTTATGGCAAAAAGGTATACATTCCCTTTATTTTTGGGCAAAATGGCACAAATTCCCCGTATTTTGGAGCAACATTGCAGAAATTCCCCTAATTTTTGGGCAAAAAGGCAGAAATTCCCCTTATTTTGGGGTAAAACTGCAGAAATTTCACTTTTTTGCGGCAAAATGTCAGAAATTCCCCTTATTTTCGGCAAAAAAAGCAGATAATCCCCTTATTTTAGGGAAAAATTGCAGAAATTTCTCTTATTTTGGGGCAAAATTGCAGAAATTTCACTTATTTCGCGGCAAAATGTCAGAAATTCCCCTTATTTTCGACAAAAAAGGCAGAAAATTCCCGTATTTTGGAGAATAAATTGCAGAAATTCACCTAATTTTAGGGTAAAAAAATACAGTAATTTTCTTTATTTTTGGGCAAAAAGGCAGAAATTCTCCTTATTTTAGGGCAAAAAGGCAGAAATTCTTCTTATTTTAGGGCAAAATTGCAGAAATTTTCCTTATTTGGGGGCAAAAAACAGAAATTCCCCTTATTTTGGGGCAAAATTGCAGAAATTTCCCTTATTATGGGGAAAAATTGCAGAAATTTCCCTTATTTTAGGGCAAAATTGCAGAAATTTCACTTATTTCAGAGAAAAAAAGCAAAATTTTTCTTATTTTGGGGCAAAAAGGCAGAAATTCCCATTATTTTGGGGCAAAAAGGCAGAAATTCACCTTATTTTGGGGTAAAATTGCAGAAATTTCACATATTTCAGGGCAAAAAGACAGAAATTCCCCTTATTTTAAGGCAGAAAGGCAGAAATTCCCCTTATTTTGGAATAAAATTGCAGAAATTTTTTTTTCTTTAGGGGCAAAAAGGCAGAAAATCCACTTAATTTCGGGTAAAAAAGCAGAAATTCCTCTTATTTTGGAGCAAAATTGCAGAAACTCCCCTAATTTTGGGGCATAAAGGCAGAAATTCCCTTTATTTTAGGGCAAAAATAGAGAAATTCTCATTATTTTGGGGCAAAAATCAGAAATTTCCCTTATTTCGGGTCAAAATTTTAGAAATTTCTTTTATATTGTTACAGACTTGCAGAAATTTTTCTTATTTTGTGGCAAAAATGCAGAAATTTCCCATATTTTGGTGCAAAAAGCCTAAAATTTCCTTTATTATGAGGTAAAATCCTGAAATTCCCCATATTTTGGGGCAAAAAGGCAGAAATTCCCCTCATTTGGAGGCAAAAATACACAAATTTCCCTTATTTTCGGGCATAATTGCAGGAATTTCATTTATTTCAGGGCAAAAAGTCAGAAATTCCTTTTATTTTGGGGCAAAAGCAGAAATTTCTTTTATTTTGATACAAAATTGTAGAAATTTTCCTTATTTTGGAACAAAAAGGCAAAAATTACCCATATTTTGGGGAAAAAGGCAGAAATTCCCCTTATTTTGAGGTAAAAAGTCTGAAATTCCCGTTATTTTGGGGCAAAAAGGCAGAAATTCCTAATATTTTGTGGCAAAAATGCAGAAATTCCCCTTATTTTGAGGTAAAAAGGCTGAAATTCCCCTTTTTTGGGTGCAAAAAGGCAGAAATTTTTCTTATTTTGGGGCAAAATTGCAGACATTTCACTTATTTCAGGGTAATAAGTCAGAAATTTTCCTTATTTTGGGGCAAAAAAGACAGAAATTCCCCTAATTGTGGGGCAAAAAGGCAGAAATTCCCTATATGTTGGGGCAAAAAGACAGAAATTCTCCTTATTTTGGGGCAAAACTCAAAAATTCCACTTATTTTGGGGCAAAATTGCAGGAATTTACCTTATTTTGGGGCAAAATTGCAGAAATTTTCCTTATTTGGGGCAAAATTGCAGAAATTTCTCTTATTTTGAGGTAAAAAGGCTGAAATTCCCCTTATTTGGGGGCAAAAAGGCAGAAAATCTCCTTTTTCGGGAGCAAACAGTCAGAAATTCCCCTTATTTTGGGGCAAAATTGCAGAAATTTCCTTTACATTGGGGCAAAATTGCAGAAATTTCCCTTATTTTGGGGCAAAACTGAAGAAATTTTCTTTTTTTATGGCAAAAAGGTATGCATTCTTCTTATTTTCGGGCAAAAAGGCAGAAATTCCCCTATTTTGGAGCAAAATTGCAGAAATTCCCCTAATTGTGGGGAGAAAAGGCAGATATTCCCTATATGTTGTGGCAAAAAGACAGAAATTCTCCTTATTTTGGGGCAAAACTCAGAAATTCCACTTATTTTAGGGCAAAATTCCAGAAATTTCCCTTATTTTGGGGCAAAATTGCAGAAATTTCACTTATTTTGGAGCAAAATTGCAGAAATTTCACTTATTTCAGAAAAAAAGCAGAAATTTTCTTATTTTGGTGCAAAAAGGCAGAAATTTCTTTTATTTTGGTACAAAATAGCATAAATTATTCTTATTTTGGAAGAAAAAGGCAGAAATCTCCCATATTTTGGGGCAAAAATGCAGCAATTCCTCTTATTTTGAGGTAACAAGGCTTAAATTCCCCTTATTTGGGGGGAAAAAGGCAGAAATTTCCCTTATTTTCGAGCAAAATTGCAGAAATTTCACTTATTTCAGGGTAATAAGTCAGAAATTTTCCTTATTGTGGGGCAAAAAAGACAGAAATTCCCTTTGTTTTTGGGGATAAAGACAGAAATTCCACTTATTTAGAGGCAAAAAAGCAGAAATTCCCCTTATTTTGGAGCAAAACTGAAGAAATTTCCCTCTTTTATGGCAAAAAGGTATGCATTCTTCTTATTTTCGGGCAAAAAGGCAGAAATTCCCCCTATTTTAGAGCAAAATTGCAGAAATTCCCCTAATTGTGGGGCAAAAAGGCAGAAATTCCCTATATGTTGGGGCAAAATACAGAAATTCTCCTTATTTTGGGGAAAAACACTGAAATTCCACTTATTTTGGGGCAAAATTGCAGAAATTTCCCTTATTTTGGGGCAAAATTGCAGAAATTTCACTTATTTTGGGGCAAAATTGCAGAAATTTCACTTTTTTCAGGGTAATAAGTCAGAAATTTTCCTCATTTTGGGGCAAAAAAGACAGAAATTCCCTATGTTCTGGGGGAAAAAGACAGTAATTCCACTTTTTTAGAGGCAAAAAAGCAGAAATTCCTTTTATTTTGGAGTAAAAATGAAGAAATTTCTTTTTTTTGTGGCAAAAGGTATACATTTCCTTTATTTTCGGGCAAAAAGGCAGAAATTCCCCGTATTTTGGAGCAAACTTGCAGATATTCCCCTAATTGTGGGGCAAAAAGGCAGAAATTCCCTATATGTTGGGGCAAAAAGACAGAAATTCTCCTTATTTTGGGGCAAAACTCAGAAATTCCACTTATTTTGGGGCAAAATTCCAGAAATTTCCCTTATTTTGGGGCAAAATTGCAGAAATTTCACTTATTTTCAGGCAAAATTACATAAATTTCACTTATTTCAGAAAAAAAGCAGAATTTTCTTATTTTGGTGCAAAAAGGCAGAAATTTCTTTTCTTTTGTTACAAAATTGCAGAAATTTTTCATATTTTGGGGCAAAAAGGCATAAATTTCTCATATTTTGGGGCAAAAATGCAGAAATTTTTTTATTTTGAGGTAAAAAGGCTGAAATTCCCCTTATTTGGGGGCAAAAAAGAAGAATTTCTCTTATTTTGGGGCAAAATTGCAGAAATTTCACTTATTTCAGAGTAATAAGTCAGAAATTTTCGTTATTTTGGGGCAAAAAAAACAGAAATTCCCTTTGTTTTGGGGGGAAAAGACAGAAATTCCACTTTTTTAGAGGCAAAAAAGCAGAAATAACTTTTATTTTGGAGTAAAAATGTAGAAATTTCCCTTTTTTATGGCAAAAAGGTATGCATTCTTCTTATTTTCGGGCAAAAAAACAGAAATTCCCCGTATTTTCGAGCAAAATTGCAAAAATTCCCCTAATTTTAGGGCAAAAAGGCAGAAATTCCCTATATGTTGGGGCAAAAAGACAGAAATTCTCCTTATTTTGGGGCAAAACTCAGAAATTCCACTTATTTTGGGGCAAAATTCTAGAAATTTTTCTTATTTTAAAGCAAAATTGCAGAAATTTCACTTATTTTGGGGTAAAATTGCAGAAATTTCACTTATTTCAGGGAAAAAAGGCAGAAATTTTTCTTAATTGGGGCAAAAAGGAAAAATTTCCTAATATTTTGTGGCAAAAATGCCGAAATTCCCCTTATTTTGAGGTAAAAAAGCTGAAATTTCCCTTATTTGGGGGCAAAAAGGCAGAAATTTCCCTTATTTTGGGGCAAAATTGCAGAAATTTCACTTATTTCAGGGTAATAAGTCAGAAATTTTCTTTATTTTGGGGCAAAAAAGGCAGAAATTCCCTTTGTTTTGGGAGAAAAAGACAGAAATTCCACTTTTTTAGAGGCAAAAAAGCAGAAATTCCTTTTATTTTGGAGTAAAAATGAAGAAATTTCCCTTTTGTGGCAAAAGGTATGCATTCCTCTTATTTTTGGGCTAAAAAGCAGAAATTACCCGTATTTTGGAGCAATATTGCAGAAATTCCCCTAATTGTGGGGCAAAGAGGCAGAAATTCCCTATATGTTAGGGCAAAAAGACAGAAATTCTCCTTATTTTGGGGCAAAACTCAGAAATTCTACTTATTTTGGGGCAAAATTCCAGAAATTTCCCTTATTTTGGGGCAAAATTGCAGAAATTTCACTTATTTTGGGGCAAAATTGCAGAAATTTCACTTATTTCAGGGTAATAAGTCAGAAATTTTCCTTATTTTGGGGCCAAAAAGGCAGAAATTCCCTTTGTTTTGGGAGGGAAAAGACAGAAATTCCACTTATTTAGAGGCAAAAAAGCAGAAATTCCTCTTATTTTGGAGCAAAATTGCAGAAATTCCCCTAATTGTGGGGCAAGAAGGGAGAAATTCCCTATATGTTGGGGCAAAAAGAAACAAATTCTCCTTATTTTGGGTCAAAACTCAGAAATTCTACTGATATTGGGGCAAAATTCCAGAAATTTCCCTTATTTTGGGGCAAAATTGCAGAAATTTCACTTATTTTTGGGCAAAATTGCAGAAATTTCACTTATTTCAGAAAAAAAAGCAGAAATTTTCTTTTTTTGGTGCAAAAAGGCGGAAATTTCTTTTATTTTGGTACAAAATTGCAGAAATTTTTCTTATTTTGGGGCAAAAAGGCAGAAATCTCCCATATTTTGGGGCAAAAAAGCAGAAATTTCTCTTATTTTGAGGTAAAAAGGCTGAAATTCCCCTTATTTGGGGGCAAAAAAGCAGAAATTTCCCTTATTTTGGGGCAAAATTGCAGAAATTTCACTTATTTCAGGGTAATAAGTCAGAAATTTTCCTTATTTTGGGGCAAAAAAACAGAAATTCCCTTTGTTTTGCGGGAAAAAGACAGAAATTCCACTTATTTAGAGGCAAAAAAGCAGAAATTCCCCTTATTTTGTAGCAAAACTGAAGAAATTTCTATTTTTTATGGCAAAAAGGTATGCATTCTTCTTATTTTCGGGCAAAAAGGCAGAAATTCCCCGTATTTTGGAGCAAAATTGCAGAAATTCCTCTAATTGTGGGGCAAGAAGGGGGAAATTCCCTATATGTTGGGGCAAAAAGACAGAAATTCTCCTTATTTTGGGGCAAAACTCAGAAATTCCACTTATTTTGGTGCAAAATTCCAGAAATTTCCCTTATTTTAGGGCAAAATTGCAGAAATTTCACTTATTTTGGGGCAAAATTGCAGAAATTTAACTTATTTCAGAAAAAAATTCAGAAATTTTTCTATTTTGGTGCAAAAAGGCAGAAATTTCTTTTATTTTGGTACAAAATTGCAGAAATTTTTCTTATTTTGGGGCAAAAAGGCAGAAATCCCCCATATTTTGAGGCAAAAATGCAGAAATTCCTCTTATTTTGAGGTAATAAGGCTGAAATTTCCCTTATTTGGGGGCAAAAAGGCAGAAATTTCCCTTATTTTGAGGCAAAATTACAGAAATTTCACTTATTTCAGGGTAATAAGTCAGAAATTTTCTTTATTTTGGGGCAAAAAAGACAGAAATTCCCTTTGTTTTGGGAGAAAAAGACAGAAATTCCACTTTTTTAGAGGCAAAAAAGCAGAAATTCCTTTTATTTTGGAGTAAAAATGAAGAAATTTCCCTTTTTTGAGGCAAAAGTTATGCATTCCACTTATTTTTGGGCTAAAAAGCAGAAATTACCCGTATTTTGGAGCAATATTGCAGAAATTCCCCTAATTGTGGGGCAAAGAGGCAGAAATTCTATATATGTTGGGGCAAAAAGAAACAAATTCTCCTTATTTTGGGTCAAAACTCAGAAATTCCACTGATATTGGGGCAAAATTCCAGAAATTTCCCGTATTTTGGGGCAAAATTGCAGAAATTTCACTTATTTTGGGGCAAAATTGCAGAAATTTCACTTATTTCAGGGCAATAAGTCAGAAATTTTCCTAATTTTGGGGCCAAAAAGACAGAAATTCCCTTTGTTTTGGGGGGGAAAAGACAGAAATTCCACTTATTTAGAGGCAAAAAAGCAGAAATTCCTCTTATTTTGGAGGAAAATTGCAGAAATTCCCCTAATTGTGGGGCAAAAAGGCAGAAATTCCCTATATGTTGGGGCAAAAAGAAACAAATTCTCCTTATTTTGTGTCAAAATTCAGAAATTCCACTGATATTGGGGCAAAATTCCAGAAATTTCCCGTATTTTGGGGCAAAATTGCAGAAATTTCACTTATTTTGGGGCAAAATTGCAGAAATTTCACTTATTTCAGGGTAATAAGTCAGAAATTTTCCTTATTTTGGGGCAAAAAAGACAGAAATTTCCTTTGTTTTGGGGGATAAAAACAGAAATACCACTTATTTAGAGGCAAAAAAGCAGATATTCCCCTTATTTTGGAGCAAAACTGAAGAAATTTCTATTTTTTATGGCAAAAGGGTATGCATTCTTCTTATTTTCGGGCAAAAAGGCAGAAATTCCCCGTATTTTGGAGCAAAATTGCAGAAATTCTCCTAATTGTGGGGCAAAAAGGCAGAAATTCCCTATATGTTGGGGCAAAAAGACAGAAATTCTCCTTATTTTGGGGCAAAACTCAGAAATTCCACTTATTTTGGTGCAAAATTCCAGAAATTTCCCTTATTTTAGGGCAAAATTGCAGAAATTTCACTTATTTTGGGGCAAAATTGCAGAAATTTAACTTATTTCAGAAAAAAATTCAGAAATTTTTCTATTTTGGTGCAAAAAGGCAGAAATTTCTTTTATTTTGGTACAAAATTGCAGAAATTTTTCTTATTTTGGGGCAAAAAGTCTGAAATCTCCCATATTTAGGGGAAAAATGCAGAAATTCCTCTTATTTTGATGTAAAAATGCTGAAATTTTCCTTATTTGGGGGCAAAAAGGCAGAAATTTCCCTTATTTTGAGGCAAAATTGCAGAAATTTCACTTATTTCAGGGTAATAAGTCAGAAATTTTCTCTATTTTTGGGCAAAAAAGACAGAAATTCCCTTTGTTTTGGGAGAAAAATACAGATATTTCACTTTTTTAGAGGCAAAAAAGCAGAAATTCCTTTTATTTTGGAGTAAAAATGAAGAAATTTCCCTTTTTTGTGGCAAAAGGTATACATTCCACTTATTTTTGGGCTAAAAAGCAGAAATTACCCGTATTTTAGAGCAAAATTGCAGAAATTCCCCTAATTGTAAGGCAAAATGGCAGAAATTCCCTATATGTTGGGGCACAAAGGCAGAAATTCTCTTTATTTTTGGGGCAAAACTCAGAAATTCCATTTATTTTGGGGCAAAATTCCAGAAATTTCTCTTATTTTGGTGCAAAATTGCAGAAATTTCACTTATTTTGTGGCAAAATTGCAGAAATTTCACTTATTTCATGGTAAAAAGGCAGAAATTATCTTATTTTGATGCAAAAATGCAGAAATTCCAAATATTTTGTGGCAAAAATGAAGAAATTCCCTTTATTTTGAGGTAAAAAGGCAGAAATTCCCCTTATTTGGGGGCAAAAAAAAGAAATTTCACTTATTTTGGGGCAAAAACTCAGAAATTCCACACTTTTTTGGTCAAAATTCCAGAAATTTCCCTTATTTTGGGGCAAAATTGCAGAAATTTCACTTATTTTGGTGCAAAATTGCAGAAATTTAACTTATTTCAGAAAAAAATTCAGAAATTTTCCTATTTTGGTGCAAAAAGGCAGAATTATCTTTTATTTTGGTACAAAATTGCAGAAATTTTTCTTATTTTGGGGCAAAAAGGCAGAAATTTCACTTATTTTGGGGCAAAATTGCAGTAATTTAACTTATTTTGGGGCAAAATTGCAGAAATTCCAAATATTTTGTGGCAAAAATGCAGAAATTCCCCTTATTTTAAGGTAAAAAGGCAGAAATTCCTCTTATTTGGGGGTAAAAAACAGAAATTTCCCTTATTTTGGGGCAAAATTGCAGAAATTTCACTTATTTTGTGGCAAAATTGCAGAAATTTCACTTATTTCAGAAAAAAATTCAGAAATTTTCCTATTTTGGTGCAAAAAGGCAGAAATTTCTATTTTGGTACAAAATTGCAGAAATTTTTCTTTTTTTGGGGCAAAAAGGCACAAATCTCTTATATTTTGGGGAAAAATGCAGAAATTCCTCTTATTTTGAGGTAAAAAGGTAGAAATTTCCCTTATTTGGGGGAAAAAGGCAGAAATTTTCCTTATTTTGAGGCAAAATTGCAGAAATTTCACTTATTTCAGTGTAATAAGTCAGAAATTTTCCTTATTTTGGGGCAAAAAAGACAGAAATTCCCTTTGTTTTGGGGGAAAAAGACAGAAATTCCACTTTTTTAGCGGCAAAAAAGCAGAAATTCATTTTATTTTGGAGTAAAAATGAAGAAATTTCTTTTTTTTGTGGCAAAAGATATACATTCCCCTTATTTTCAGGCTAAAAAGCAGAAATTCCCCATATTTTGGAGCAAAATTGCAGAAATTCCCCTAATTGTGGGGCAAAAAGGCAGAAATTTCCGATATGTTAGGGCAAAAAGACAGAAATTTTTTTTATTTTGGGGCTAAACTAAGAAATTCCACTTATTTTGGGGCAAAATTCCAGAAATTTCCCTTATTTTGGGGCAAAATTGCAGAAATTTCACTTATTTTGGTGCAAAATTGCAGAAATTTCACTTATTTCAGGGAAAAAAGGCAGAAATTTTCCTTATTTTGGGGCCAAAAAGACAGAAATTTCCTTTGTTTTGGGGTGAAAAGGATAGAAATTCGACTTATTTAGAGGCAAAAAAGCAGAAATTCCTCTTATTTTGGAGCAAAAATGAAGAAATTTCCTTTTTTTATGGCAAAAAGGTATGCATTCTTCTTATTTTCGGGCAAAAAGGCAGAAATTCCCAGTATTTTGGAGCAAAATTGCAGAAATTCCCCTAATTGTGGGGCAAAAAGGCAGAAATTTTCTATATGTTGGGGCAAAAAGAAACAAATTCTCATTATTTTGGGTCAAAACTCAGAAATTCCACTGATATTTGGGCAAAATTCCAGAAATTTCCCTTATTTTGGGGCAAAATTGCAGAAATTTCACTTATTTTAGGGCAAAATTGCAGAAATTTCACTTATTTCAGAAAAAAAAGCAGAAATTTTCTTATTTTGGTGCAAAAAGGCGGAAATTTCTTTTATTTTGGTACAAAATTGCAGAAATTTTTCTTATTTTGGGGCAAAAAGGCAGAAATCTCCCATATTTTGGGGCAAAAACGAAGAAATTTTTCTTATTTTGAGGTAAAAAGGCTGAAATTCCCATTATTTGGGGGCAAAAAGGCAGAAATTTCCCTTATTTTGAGGCAAAATTGCAGAAATTTCACTTATTTCAGTGTAATAAGTCAGAAATTTTCTTTATTTTGGGGCAAAAAAGACAGAAATTCTTTTTGTTTTGAGGGAAAAAGGCAGAAATTCCACTTTTTTAGCGGCAAAAAAGCAAAAATTCATTTTATTTTGGAGTAAAAATGAAGAAATTTCTTTTTTTTTGTGGCAAAATTATACATTCCCCTTATTTTCAGGCTAAAAAGCAGAAATTCCCCATATTTTGGAGCAAAATTGCAGAAATTCCCCTAATTTTGGGGCAAAAAGGCAGAAATTGCCTATATGTTGGGGCAAAAAGACAGAAATTCTCCTAATTTTGGGGCAAAACTCAGAAATTCCACTTATTTTGGGGCAAAATTCCAGAAATTTCCCTTATTTTGGGGCAAAATTGCAGAAATTTCACTTATTTTGGGGCAAAATTGCAGAAATTTCACTTATTTCAGGGTAATAAGTCAGAAATTTTCCTTATTTTGGAGCAAAAAAACAGAAATTCCCTTTGTTTTGGGGGAAAAAGACAGAAATTCCACTTATTTAGAGGCAAAATCTGAAATTCCCCTTATTTTGGAGCAAAAATGAAGAACTTTCCCTTTTTTATGGCAAAAAGTTTTGCATTCTTCTTATTTTCGGGCAAAAAGGCAGAAATTCCCCGTATTTTGGAGCAAAATTGCAGAAATTCCCCTAATTGTGGGGCGAAAAGGCAGAAATTCCCTATATGTTAGGGCAAAAAGACAGAAATTCTCCTTATTTTGGGGCAAAACTCAGAAATTCCACTTATTTTAAGGCAAAATTCCAGAAATTTCCTTTATTTGGGAGCAAAATTGCAGAAATTTCTGTTATTTTGGGGCAAAATTGCAGAAATTTCACTTATTACAGAAAAAAAAGCAGAAATTTTCTTATTTTGGTGCAAAAAGGCGGAAATTTCTTTTATTTTGGTACAAAATTGCAGAAATTTTTCTTATTTTGGGGCAAAAAGGCAGAAATCTCCCATATTTTGGGGCAAAAATGCAGAAATTCCTCTTATTTTGAGGTAAAAAGGCTGAAATTCCCCTTATTTGGAGGCAAAAAGGCAGAAATTTTTCTTATTTTGGGGCAAAATTGCAGAAATTTCACTTATTTCAGAGTAGTCAGTCAGAAATTTTTCTTATTTTGGGGCAAAAAAGCAGAAATTCCTTTTATTTTGGAGTAAAAATGAAGAAATTTCTTTTTTGTGGCAAATGGTATACATTCCCCTTATTTTCAGGCTAAAAAACAGAAATTACCCGTATTTTGAAGCAAAATTGCAAAAATTCCGCTAATTGTGGGGCAAAAAGGCAGAAATTCCCTGTAAGTTAGAGCAAAAAAACAGAAAATCTCCTTATTTTGGGGCAAAACTCAGAAATTCCACTTACTTTGGGGCAAAATTCCAAAAATTTCCCTTATTTTGGGCCAAAATTGCAGAAATTTCACTTATTTTGAGGCAAAATTGCATAAATTTCACTTATTTCAGGGTAATAAGTCAGAAATTTTCCTTATTTTGGGGCAAAAAACACAGAAATTCCCTTTGTTTTGGGGGAAAAAGACAGAAATTCCACTTTTTTAGAGGCAAAAAAGCAGAAATTCCTTTTATTTTGGAGTAAAAATGAAGAAATTTCCCTTTTTTGTGGCAAAATGTATACATTCCACTAATTTTTGGGCTAAAAAGCTGAAATTACCCGTATTTTGGAGCAAAATTGCAGAAATTCCCCTAATTGTGGGGCAAAATGCAGAAATTCCCTATATGTTAGGGCAAAAGACAGAAATTCTCCTTATTTTGGGGCAAAACTCAGAAATTCCACTTATTTTGGGGCAAAATTCCAGAAATTTCCCTTATTTTGTGGCAAAATTGCCGAAATTTCACTTATTTTGGGGCAAAATTGCAGAAATTTCACTTATTTCATGGTAAAAAGGCAGAAATTTTCCTCATTTTTGGGCAAAAATGCAGAGATTCCAAATATTTTGTGGTAAAATTGCAAAAATTCCCCTTATTTTGAGGTTAAAAGGCAGAAATTCCCCTTATTTGGGGGCAAAAAGCAGAAATTTCCCTTATTCTGGGACAAAATTGCAGAAATTTCACTTATTTCAGGGTAATAAGTCAGAAATTTTCTTTATTTGGGGCAAAAAAGACAGAAATTCTTTTTGTTTTGGGGGAAAAATTCAGAAATTCCACTTATTTAGAAGCAAAATAGCAGAAATTCCCCTTATTTTGGAGCAAAAATGAAGAAATTTCCTTTTTTTGTGGCAAAAGGTATGCATTCTTCTTATTTTCAGGCTAAAAAGCAGAAATTCCCCGTATTTTGGAGCAAAATTGCAGAAATTCCCCTAATTGTGGAACAAAAAGGCAGAAATTTGCTATATGTTGGGGCAAAAAGACAGAAATTCTCCTTATTTTAGAGCAAAACTCAGAAATTTCACTTATTTTGACGCAAAATTGCAGAAATTTCACTTATTTCAGAAAAAAAGCAGAAATTTTCTTAATTTGGGGCAAAAAGGCAGAAATTTCTCATATTTTGGGGCAAAAATGCAGAAAATCCCCTTATTTTGAGGTAAAAAGTCTAAAATTCCCCTTATTTGGTTGCAAAAGGCAGAAATTTCCCTTATTTTGGGGCAAAATTGCAGATATTTCATTTATTTCAGGGTAATAAGTCAGAAATTTTCCTTATTTTGGGGCAAAAAAGACACAAATTCTCTATGTTTTGGGGGAAAAAGACAGAAATTCCACTTATTTAGAGGCAAAAAAGCAGAAATTCCCCTTATTTTGGAGCAAAAATGAAGAAATTTCCCTTTTTTATGGCAAAAAGGTATGCATTCTTCTTATTTTCGGGCAAAAAGACAGAAATTCCCTGTATTTTTGAGCAAAATTGCAGAAATTCCCCTAATTGTGGGGCAAAAAGGCAGAAATTCCCTATGTGTTGGGGCAAAAAGACAGAAATTCTACTTATTTTGGGGCAAAACTCAGAAATTCCACTTATTTTGGGGCAAAATTCCAAAAATTTCCCTTATTTTGGGGCAAAAATGCAGAAATTTCACTTATTTTGGGGCAAAATTGCAGAAATTTCACTTATTTCAGGGAAAAAAAGACAGAAATTTCTTTTATTTTGGTACAAAATTGCAGAAATTTTTTTTATTTTTGGCAAAAAGGCAGAAATTTCCCATATTTTAGGGCAAAAATGCAGAAATTCCTTTTATTTTGAGGTAAAAATGCTGAAATTCCCCTTATTTTGGGGCAAAAAGCAGACATTTCCCTTATTTTGGGCAAAAATTGCAGAAATTTCAGTTATTTTGAGTCAAAAAGGCAGAAAATCCAATTATTTTGGGGTAAAAATGAAGAAATTCCCCTTGTTTTGAGGTAAAAAGGCTGAAATTCCCCTTTTTTGGAGGCAAAAAGGCAGAAATTCCCCGTATTTTGGGGCAAAAAGCAGATATTTCCCTTATTTTTGGGGAAAAATTTTAGAAATTTAACTTATTTCAGGGCAAAAAGTCAGAAATTCCGTTTATTTTTGGGGAAAAGTCAGAAATTGCACTTATTTTGAGTCAAAAAGGCGGAAAATCCCCTTATTTTGGAGTAAAAATGAAGAAATTTCCCTTTTTTATGGCAAAAGGTATACATTCTTTTTATTTTCGGGCAAAAAGGCAGAAATTCCCTGTATTTTGGAGCAAAATTGCAGAAATTCCTCTAATTTTGGGGCAAAAACGCAGAACTTCCCCTTATTTTGGGGTAAAACTGCAGAAATTTCACTTATTTCGCGGCAAAATGGCAGAAATTCACTTCATTTTTGGCGAAAAGGGAGAAAATTCCCGTATTTTGGAGCAAAATTGCAGAAATTCACCTAATTTTGGGGTAAAACATGCAGTAATTTTCTTTATTTTAAGGCAAAAAGGCAGAAATTCCCCTTATTTTGTGGCAAAAATCAGAAATTCCCCTTATTTTAGAAAAAATTGCAAAAATTTCCTTTATTATGGGGAAAAATTGCAGAAATTTCTTTTATTGTAAGGCAAAATTGCAGAAATTTCATTTATTTCAGAGAAAAAAACAAAAATTTTTTTTATTTTAGGGCAAAATGCAGAAATTTGCATTATTTTGGGGCACAAAGACAGAAATTCACCTTCTTTTGGGGTAAAATTTCAAACATTTCACATATTTCAGGGCAAAAAGGCAGAAATTCGCCTTATTTGGAGGTAAAAAGGCAGAAATTCTTCATATTTTGGGTTAAAATTGCAGAAATTTCCCTTGTTTGGGGGCAAAAAGGCAGAAAATCCCCTTAATTTCGGGCAAAAAGGCAGAAATTCCCCGTATTTTGGAGCAAAATTGCAGAAATTCCCCTAATTGTGGGGCAAAAAGGCAGAAATTACCGATATGTTGGGGCAAAAAGACAGAAATTCTCCTTATTTTCGGGCAAAACTCAGAAATTCCATTTATTTTGGGGCAAAATTCCAGAAATTTCCCTTAATTTGGGGCAAAATTGCAGAAATTTCACTTATTTCAGGGCAAAATTCAAAAATTGCTTTTATTTTAGGGCAAAAAGACAGAAATTCCGTTTACTTTTGGGTAAAAAGGCAGAAATTTAACTTATTTTGAGGTAAGAAGGCAGAAATTCCTCTTATTTTGCGGCAAAAATGAAGAAATTTCCCTTTTTTGTGGCAAAAGGTATATATTCCCCTTATTTTCGGGCAAAAAAGCAGAAATTCTCCGTATTTTGGAGTACAATTGCAGAAAATCCCCAAATTGTGGGGCAAATAGGCAGAAATTCCCTATATGTTGGGGCAAAAAGACAAAAATTCTCCTTATTTTGGGACAAAACTCAGAATTTCCACTTATTTTGGGGCAAAATTCCGGAAATTTCCCTTATTTTGGGGCAAAATTGCAGAAATTTCACTTATTTTGGGGCAAAATTGCAGAAATTTCTCTTATTTCAGGTAAAAATGGCAGAAATTTTTCTTATTTTGGGGCAAAATTGCAGAAATTCCTAATATTTTGTGGCATAAATGCATAAATTCCCCTTATTTTGAGGTAAAAAGGCTGAAATTCCCCTTATTTGGGTGCAAAAAGGCAGAAATTTTTCTTATTTTGGGGCAAAATTGCAGACATTTCACTTATTTCAGGGTAATAAGTCAGAAATTTTCCTTATTTTGGGGCAAAAAAGACAGAAATTCCCCTAATTGTGGGGCAAAAAGGCAGAAATTCCCTATATGTTGGGGCAAAAAGACAGAAATTCTCCTTATTTTGGGGCAAAACTCAAAAATTCCACTTATTTTGGGGCAAAATTGCAGGAATTTACCTTATTTTGAGGCAAAATTGCAGAAATTTTCCTTATTTGGGGCAAAATTGCAGAAATTTCACTTATTTTCAGGTAAAAAGACTGAAATATCCTTTATTTTGGGGCAAAAAGGAAGAAATTCCTTTTATTTTGGGGCAAAATTGCAGAAATTTTTCTTATTTTGGGGCAAAAAGGCTGAAATTCTTCTTATTTTGAGGTAAAATGCTGAAATTCCCCATATTTTGGGGCAAAAGGCAAAAATTCTTCTTATTTTGGGGCAAAAAGGCACAAATTTCCCTTATTTTCGGGCAAAATTGCAGAAATTTCATTTATTTCAGGGCAAAAATTCAGAAATTCCTTTTATTTTGGGGCAAAGAGCAGAAATTTCTTTTATTATGGTACAAAATTGAAGAAATTTTTCTTATTTTGAAACAAAAAGGCAGAAAATTCCCCTTATTTTGAGGCAAAAGGCAGAAACTATTCTTATTTTGTGGTAAAATGCAGAAATTCCCTTTATTTTGGGGCTAGAAAGCAGAAATTCCCCGTATTTTGAAGCAAAATTGCAGAAATTCTCATAATTTTCGGGCAAAAGGCAAAAATTCTCCTTATTTTGGGGCAAAAAGACAGAAAATCTCCTTTTTTGGGAGCAAACAGTCAGAAATTTTCCTTATTTTGGGGCAAAATTGCAGAAATTTCCTTTACATTGGGGCAAAATTGCAGAAATTTCCATATTTTGGGGCAAAATTGCAGAAATTTCACTTATTTCAGGGAAAAAAGGCGAAAATTTTTTTTGGGGGGCAAAAAGGCAGAAATTTTTTTTATTTTGGTACAAAATTGCAGAAATTTTTCTTATTTTGGGGCAAAAAGTCAGAAATTCCTCATATGTTGGGGCAAAAAGGCAGAAATTCCCCTTATTTTGAGGTAAAAAGGCTGAAATTCCCCTTATTTTGGGGCAAAAATACAGAAATTTCGTTTATTTTGGGGAAAAGGCAGAAATTGCACTTATTTTGAGTCAAAAAGGTGGAAAATCCCCTTATTTTGGGGCAAAAATGAAGAAATTTGCTTTTTTTATGGCAAAAAGGTATACATTCCCTTTATTTTTGGGCAAAATGGCACAAATTCCCCGTATTTTGGAGCAACATTGCAGAAATTCCCCTAATTTTTGGGCAAAAAGGCAGAAATTCCCTATATGTTGGGGCAAAAAGACAGAAATTCTCATTATTTTGGGGCAAAACTCAGAAATTCCACTTATTTTGGCGCAAAATTCCAGAAATTTCCCTTATTTTGAGGCAAAATTGCAGAAATTTCACTTATTTTGGGGCAAAATTGCAAAAATTTCACTTATGTCAGAAAAAAAAGCAGAAATTTTCTTATTTTGGTGCAACAAGGCAGAAATTTCTAATATTTTGGTACAAAATTGCAGAAATTTTTCTTATTTTAGGGCAAAAAGGCAGAAATTCCTAATATTTTGGGGCAAAAATGCAGAAATTCCTCTTATTTTTAGGTAAAAAGGCTAAAATTCCCCTTATTTGGGGGCAAAAAGGCAGAAATTTTCCTTATTTTGAGGCAAAATTGCAGAAATTTCACTTATTTCAGAGAACAAAAGCAGAAATTTTCTTATTTTGGGGCAAAAAGGCAGAAATTTCTTATATTTTGGTACAAAATTGCAGAAATGTTTCTTATTTTGGGGCAAAAAGGCAGAAATCTCCCATATTTTGGGGCAAAAAAGCAGAAATTTCCCTTATTTTGAGGTAAAAACGCTGAAATTCCCCTTATTTGGGGGCAAAAAGGCAGAAATTTCCCTTATTTTGAGGCAAAATTGCAGAAATTTCACTTATTTCAAAATAATAAGTCAGAAATTTTCCTTATTTTGGGGCAAAAAACAGAAATTCTCTTTGTTTTAAAGGAAAAAGACTGATATTCCACTTATTTAGAGGCTAAAAAGCAGAAATTCTTATTATTTTGGAGCAAAAATGAAGAAATTTTTCTTTTTTGTGGAAAAAGGTATGCATTCCTCTAATTTTCGGGCTAAAAAGCAGAAATTCCCCGTATTTTGGAGCAAAATACAGAAATTCCCCTAATTGTGGGGCAAAAAGGCAGAAATTCTCTATATGTTGGAGCAAAAAGACAGAAATTCTCCTTAATTTGGGGCAAAACTCAGAAATTCCACTTATTTTGGGGCAAAATTCCAGAAATTTCCCTTATTTTGGGGCAAAATTGCAGAAATTTCACTTATTTTGGGGCGAAATTGCAGAAATTTCACTTTTTTCATGGAAAAAAAGGCAGAAATTTTCCTTATTTTGGGGCAAAAAAACAGAAATTC
Source organism: Micromys minutus (assembly GCF_963924665.1). Classification (NCBI taxonomy): domain Eukaryota; kingdom Metazoa; phylum Chordata; class Mammalia; order Rodentia; family Muridae; genus Micromys; species Micromys minutus. The sequence goes on along the minus strand of NW_027667699.1, from coordinate 54,841 downwards.
CTAATATTTTGTGGCAAAAATTCAGAAATTCCTCTTATTTTGAGGTAAAAAGGCTGAAATTCCCCTTATTTGGGGGCAAAAAGGCATAAATTTCCCTTATTTTGGGGCAAAATTGCAGAAATTTCACTTATTTCAGAGAAAAAAACAAAAATCTTTCTTATTTTTGGCAAAATGCAGAAATTCCCATTATTTTGGGGCAAAAAGGCAGAAATTCACCTTATTTTGGGGTAAAATTGAAGACATGTCACATATTTCAGGGCATAAAGGCAGAAATTGCCCTTATTTGGGGGCAAAAAGGCAGAAATTCCCCTTATATTGGGATAAAATTGCAGAAATGTCAGTTGTTTTGGGGCAAAAAGGCAGAAAATCCCCTTAATTTCGGGCAAAAAGGCAGAAATTCCCTGTATTTTGGAGCAAAATTGCAGAAATTCTCCTAATATTGGGGCAAAAATGCAGAAATTCCCTTTATTTGGGGCAAATTGGCAGAAGTTCCCCTTATTTTCAGGAAAAGAGGCAGAAATTCCCATTATTTTGAAGCAAAATTGCAGAAACTCCCCTAATTTTGGGGCAAAAAGGCAGAAATTCCCTTTATTTTGGGGCAAAAATACAGAAATTCTCCGTATATCTGGGCAAAAATCAGAAATTTCCCTTATTTTGGAGAAAAATTTTAGAAATTTCTTTTATTTTGGTACAGAATTGGAGAAATTTTTCTTATTCTGTGGCAAAAAGGCAGAAATTTCTTTTATTTTGGTGCAAAATTGCAGAAATTTTTCTTATTTTGGGGCAAAAAGGCATAAATTTCCCATATTTTGGGGCAAAAATGTAGAAATTTTCTTTATTTTGAGGTAAAAAGGCTGAAATTTCCCTTATTTGGGGGCAAAAAGGCAGAAATTTCTCTTATTTTGGGGCAAAATTGCAGAAATTTCACTTATTTCAGAAAAAAAGGAAAAATTTTCTTATTTGGGGGCAAAAAGGCAGAAATTTCTTTTATTTTGGTGCAAAATTACAGAAATTTTCTTTATTTTGGGGCAAAAAAGACAGAAATTCCCTTTGTTTTGGGGGAAAAAGACAGAAATTCCACTTATTTAGAGGCAAAAAAGCAGAAATTCCTCTTATTTTGGAGCAAAATTGCAGAAATTCCCCTAATTGTGGGGCAAAAAGGCAGATATTCCCTATATGTTGGGGCAAAAAGACAGAAATTCTCTTTATTTTTGGGGCAAAACTCAGAAATTCCATTTATTTTGGGGCAAAATTCCAGAAATTTCTCTTATTTTGGGGCAAAATTCCAGAAATTTCTCTTATTTTGGGGCAAAATTGCAGAAATTCCCCTTATTTGGGGGCAAAAAAAGAAATTTCACTTATTTTGGGGCAAAAACTAAGAAATTCCACACTTTTTTGGTCAAAATTCCAGAAATTTCCCTTATTTTGGGGCAAAATTCCAGAAATTTCTCTTATTTTGGGGCAAAATTGCAGAAATTTCACTTATTTTGGGGCAAAATTGCAGAAATTTCACTTATTTCATGGTAAAAAGGCAGAAATTATCCTTATTTTGATGCAAAAATGCAGAAATTCCAAATATTTTGTGGCAAAAATGAAGAAATTCCCTTTATTTTGAGGTAAAAAGGCAGAAATTCCCCTTATTTGGGGGCAAAAAAAAGAAATTTCACTTATTTTGGGGCAAAAACTCAGAAATTCCACACTTTTTTGGTCAAAATTCCAGAAATTTCCCTTATTTTGGGGCAAAATTGCAGAAATTTCACTTATTTTGGTGCAAAATTGCAGAAATTTAACTTATTTCAGAAAAAAATTCAGAAATTTTCCTATTTTGGTGCAAAAAGGCAGAATTATCTTTTATTTTGGTACAAAATTGCAGAAATTTTTCTTATTTTGGGGCAAAAAGGCAGAAATTTCACTTATTTTGGGGCAAAATTGCAGTAATTTCACTTATTTTGGGGCAAAATTGCAGAAATTCCAAATATTTTGTGGCAAAAATGCAGAAATTCCCCTTATTTTAAGGTAAAAAGGCAGAAATTCCCCTTATTTGGGGGTAAAAAACAGAAATTTCCCTTATTTTGGGGCAAAATTGCAGAAATTTCACTTATTTTGGGGCAAAATTGTAGAAATTTCACTTATTTCAGAAAAAAATTCAGAAATTTTCCTATTTTGGTGCAAAAAGGCAGAAATTTCTATTTTGGTACAAAATTGCAGAAATTTTTTTTTTGGGGGGCAAAAAGGCACAAATCTCCCATATTTTGGGGAAAAAATGCAGAAATTCCTCTTATTTTGAGGTAAAAAGGTAGAAATTTCCCTTATTTGGGGGAAAAAGGCAGAAATTTTCCTTATTTTGAGGCAAAATTGCAGAAATTTCACTTATTTCAGTGTAATAAGTCAGAAATTTTTTTTATTTTGGGGCAAAAAAGACAGAAATTCCCTTTGTTTTGGGGGAAAAAGACAGAAATTCCACTTTTTTAGCGGCAAAAAAGCAGAAATTCATTTTATTTTGGAGTAAAAATGAAGAAATTTCTTTTTTTTGTGGCAAAAGATATACATTCCCCTTATTTTCAGGCTAAAAAGCAGAAATTCCCCGTATTTTGGAGCAAAATTGCAGAAATTCCCCTAATTGTGGGGCAAAAAGGCAGAAATTTCCGATATGTTAGGGCAAAAAGACAGAAATTCTTTTTATTTTGGGGCTAAACTCAGAAATTCCACTTATTTTGGGGCAAAATTCCAGAAATTTCCCTTATTTTGGGGCAAAATTGCAGAAATTTCACTTATTTTGGTGCAAAATTGCAGAAATTTCACTTATTTCAGAAAAAAAAGGCAGAAATTTTCCTTATTTTGGGGCCAAAAAGACAGAAATTTCCTTTGTTTTGGGGTGAAAAAGATAGAAATTCCACTTATTTAGAGGCAAAAAAGCAGAAATTCCTCTTATTTTGGAGCATAAATGAAGAAATTTCCTTTTTTTATGGCAAAAAGGTATGCATTCTTCTTATTTTCGGGCAAAAAGGCAGAAATTCCCAGTATTTTGAAGCAAAATTGCAGAAATTCCCCTAATTGTGGGGCAAAAAGGCAGAAATTCCCTATATGTTGGGGCAAAAAGAAACAAATTCTCCTTATTTTGGGTCAAAACTCAGAAATTCCACTGATATTGGGGCAAAATTCCAGAAATTTCCCTTATTTTGGGGCAAAATTGCAGAAATTTCACTTATTTTAGGGCAAAATTGCAGAAATTTCACTTATTTCAGAAAAAAAAGCAGAAATTTTCTTATTTTGGTGCAAAAAGGCGGAAATTTCTTTTATTTTGGTACAAAATTGCAGAAATTTTTCTTATTTTGGGGCAAAAAGGCAGAAATCTCCCATATTTTGGGGCAAAAATGAAGAAATTTCTCATATTTTGAGGTAAAGAGGCTGAAATTCCCATTATTTGGGGGCAAAAAGGCAGAAATTTCCCTTATTTTGAGGCAAAATTGCAGAAATTTCACTTATTTCAGTGTAATAAGTCAGAAATTTTCTTTATTTTGAAGCAAAAAAGACAGAAATTCTTTTTGTTTTGAGGGAAAAAGGCAGAAATTCCCCTTTTTTAGCGGCAAAAAAGCAAAAATTCATTTTATTTTGGAGTAAAAATGAAGAAATTTCTTTTTTTTTGTGGCAAAAAGTATACATTCCCCTTATTTTCAGGCTAAAAAGCAGAAATTCCCCATATTTTGGAGCAAAATTGCAGAAATTCCCCTAATTGTGGGGCAAAAAGGCAGAAATTGCCTATATGTTGGGGCAAAAATACAGAAATTCTCTTAATTTTGGGGCAAAACTCAGAAATTCCACTTATTTTGGGGCAAAATTCCAGAAATTTCCCTTATTTTGGGGCAAAATTGCAGAAATTTCACTTATTTTGGGGCAAAATTGCAGAAATTTCACTTATTTCAGGGTAATAAGTCAGAAATTTTCCTTATTTTGGAGCAAAAAAACAAAAATTCCCTTTGTTTTGGGGGAAAAAGACAGAAATTCCACTTATTTAGAGGCAAAAAAGCTGAAATTCCCCTTATTTTGGAGCAAAAATGAAGAACTTTCCCTTTTTTATTGCAAAAAGTTATGCATTCTTCTTATTTTCGGGCAAAAAGGCAGAAATTCCCCGTATTTTGGAGCAAAATTGCAGAAATTCCCCTAATTGTGGGGCGAAAAGGCAGAAATTCCCTATATGTTAGGGCAAAAAGACAGAAATTCTCCTTATTTTGGGGCAAAACTCAGAAATTCCACTTATTTTAAGGCAAAATTCCAGAAATTTCCTTTATTTGAGAGCAAAATTGCAGAAATTTCTGTTATTTTGGGGCAAAATTGCAGAAATTTCACTTATTTCAGAAAAAAAAGCAGAAATTTTCTTATTTTGGTGCAAAAAGGCGGAAATTTCTTTTATTTTGGTACAAAATTGCAGAAATTTTTCTTATTTTGGGGCAAAAAGGCAGAAATCTCCCATATTTTGGGGCAAAAATGCAGAAATTCCTCTTATTTTGAGGTAAAAAGGCTGAAATTCCCCTTATTTGGAGGCAAAAAGGCAGAAATTTTTCTTATTTTGGGGCAAAATTGCAGAAATTTCACTTATTTCAGAGTAGTCAGTCAGAAATTTTTCTTATTTTGGGGCAAAAAAGCAGAAATTCCTTTTATTTTGGAGTAAAAATGAAGAAATTTCTTTTTTGTGGCAAATGGTATACATTCCCCTTATTTTCAGGCTAAAAAGCAGAAATTACCCGTATTTTGGAGCAAAATTGCAAAAATTCCGCTAATTGTGGGGCAAAAAGGCAGAAATTCCCTGTAAGTTAGAGCAAAAAAACAGAAAATCTCCTTATTTTGGGGCAAAACTCAGAAATTCCACTTACCTTGGGGCAAAATTCCAAAAATTTCCCTTATTTTGGGCCAAAATTCCAGAAATTTCACTTATTTTGAGGCAAAATTGCATAAATTTCACTTATTTCAGGGTAATAAGTCAGAAATTTTCCTTATTTTGGGGCAAAAAACACAGAAATTCCCTTTGTTTTGGGGGAAAAAGACAGAAATTCCACTTTTTTAGAGGCAAAAAAGCAGAAATTCCTTTTATTTTGGAGTAAAAATGAAGAAATTTCCCTTTTTTGTGGCAAAATGTATACATTCCACTTATTTTTGGGCTAAAAAGCTGAAATTACCCGTATTTTGGAGCAAAATTGCAGAAATTCCCCTAATTGTGGGGCAAAATGCAGAAATTCCCTATATGTTAGAGCAAAAAGACAGAAATTCTCCTTATTTTGGGGCAAAACTCAGAAATTCCACTTAACTTGGGGCAAAATTCAAGAAATTTCCCTTATTTTGTGGCAAAATTGCCGAAATTTCACTTATTTTGGGGCAAAATTGCAGAAATTTCACATATATCATGGTAAAAAGGCAGAAATTTTCCTCATTTTGGGGCAAAAATGCAGAGATTCCAAATATTTTGTGGTAAAATTGCAAAAATTCCCCTTATTTTGAGGTAAAAAGGCAGAAATTCTCCTTATTTGGGGGCAAAAAGCAGAAATTTCCCTTATTCTGGGACAAAATTGCAGAAATTTCACTTATTTCAGGGTAATAAGTCAGAAATTTTCCTTATTTGGGGCAAAAAAGACAGAAATTCCTTTTGTTTTGGGGGAAAAAGTCAGAAATTCCACTTATTTAGAAGCAAAAAAGCAGAAATTCCCCTTATTTTGGAGCAAAAATGAAGAAATTTCCTTTTTTTGTGGCAAAAGGTATGCATTCTTCTTATTTTCAGGCTAAAAAGCAGAAATTCCCCGTATTTTGCAGCAAAATTGCAGAAATTCCCCTAATTGTGGGACAAAAAGGCAGAAATTCCCTATATGTTTGGGCAAAAAGACAGAAATTCTCCTTATTTTAGAGCAAAACTCAGAAATTTCACTTATTTTGACGCAAAATTGCAGAAATTTCACTTATTTCAGAAAAAAAGCAGAAATTTTCTTAATTTGGGGCAAAAAGGCAGAAATTTCTCATATTTTGGGGCAAAAATGCAGAAAATCCCCTTATTTTGAGGTAAAAAGTCTAAAATTCCCCTTATTTGGTTGCAAAAAGCAGAAATTTCCCTTATTTTGGGGCAAAATTGCAGATATTTCATTTATTTCAGGGTAATAAGTCAGAAATTTTCCTTATTTTGGGGCAAAAAAGACACAAATTCTCTATGTTTTGGGGGAAAAAGACAGAAATTCCACTTATTTAGAGGCAAAAAAGCAGAAATTCCCCTTATTTTGGAGCGAAAATGAAGAAATTTCCCTTTTTTATGGCAAAAAGGTATGCATTCTTCTTATTTTCGGGCAAAAAGACAGAAATTCCCCGTATTTGTGAGCAAAATTGCAGAAATTCCCCTAATTGTGGGGCAAAAAGGCAGAAATTCCCTATGTGTTGGGGCAAAAAGACAGAAATTCTACTTATTTTGGGGCAAAACTCAGAAATTCCACTTATTTTGGGGCAAAATTCCAAAAATTTCCCTTATTTTGGGGCAAAATTGCAGAAATTTCACTTATTTTGGGGCAAAATTGCAGAAATTTCACTTATTTCAGGGAAAAAAAGACAGAAATTTCTTTTATTTTGGTACAAAATTGCAGAAATTTTTTTTATTTTTGGCAAAAAGGCAGAAATTTCCCATATTTTGGGGCAAAAATGCAGAAATTCCCCTTATTTTGAGGTAAAAATGCTGAAATTCCCCTTATTTTGTGGCAAAAAGCAGACATTTCCCTTATTTTGGGCAAAAATTGCAGAAATTTCACTTATTTTGAGTCAAAAAGGCAGAAAATCCAATTATTTTGGGGTAAAAATGAAGAAATTCCCCTTGTTTTGAGGTAAAAAGGCTGAAATTCCCCTTTTTTGGAGGCAAAAAGGCAGAAATTTCCCGTATTTTGGGGCAAAATTGCAGAAATTTCACTTATTTCAGAATAATAATTCAGAAATTTTTTTTATTTGGGGGTAAAAAAAGACAGAAATTCCCTTTGTTTGGGGGAAAAAACAGAAATTCCACTTATTTAGAGGCAAAAAAGCAGAAATTCCCCTTATTTTGGAGCAAAAATTAAGAAATTTCATTTTTTTATGGCAAAAAGGTATGCACTCTTATTATTTTCGGGCAAAAAGACAGAAATTCCCCGTATTTTAGAGCAAAATTGCAGAAATTCCCCTAATTGTGGGGCAAAAAGGCATAAATTCCCTATATGTTGGAGCAAAAAAGACAGAAATTCATCTTATTTTGGGGCAAAACTCAGAAATTCCACTTATTTTGGGGCACAATTCCAGAAATTTCCCTTCTTTTGGGGCAAAATTGCAGAAATTTCACTTATTTTGAGGCAAAATTGCAGAAATTTTACTTATTTCAGAAAAAAAAGCAGAAATTTTCTTATTTTGGGGCAAAAAGGCAGAAATTTTTTTTATTTTGGTACTAAATTGCAGAAATTTTTCTTATTTTGGGGCAAAAAGTCAGAAATTTCCCATTATTTGGGGCAAATATGCAGAAATTCCCCTTATTTTGGGGCAAAAAGTCAGAAATTCCCCTTATTTTGGGGCAAAAAGCAGATATTTCCCTTATTTTTGGGGAAAAATTTTAGAAATTTAACTTATTTCAGGGCAAAAAGTCAGAAATTCCGTTTATTTTTGGGGAAAAGTCAGAAATTGCACTTATTTTGAGTCAAAAAGGCGGAAAATCCCCTTATTTTGGAGTAAAAATGAAGAAATTTCCCTTTTTTATGGCAAAAGGTATACATTCTTTTTATTTTCGGGCAAAAAGGCAGAAATTCCCTGTATTTTGGAGCAAAATTGCAGAAATTCCTCTAATTTTGGGGCAAAAACGCAGAACTTCCCCTTATTTTGGGGTAAAACTGCAGAAATTTCACTTATTTCTCGGCAAAATGGCAGAAATTCACTTCATTTTCGGCGAAAAGGGAGAAAATTCCCGTATTTTGGAGCAAAATTGCAGAAATTCACCTAATTTTGGGGTAAATATGCAGTAATTTTCTTTATTTTAAGGCAAAAAGGCAAAAATTCCCCTTATTTTGTGGCAAAAATCAGAAATTCCCCTTATTTTAGAAAAAATTGCAGAAATTTCCTTTATTATGGGGAAAAATTGCAGAAATTTCTTTTATTGTGAGGCAAAATTGCAGAAATTTCATTTATTTCAGAGAAAAAAACAAAAATTTTTTTTATTTTAGGGCAAAATGCAGAAATTTCCATTATTTTGGGGCACAAAGACAGAAATTCACCTTCTTTTGGGGTAAAATTTCAAACATTTCACATATTTCAGGGCAAAAAGGCAGAAATTCCCCTTATTTGGGGGTAAAAAGGCAGAAATTCTTCATATTTTGGTTTAAAATTGCAGAAATTTACCTTGTTTGGGGGCAAAAAGGCAGAAAATCCCCTTAATTTCGGGCAAAAAGGCAGAAATTCCCCGTATTTTGGAGCAAAATTGCAGAAATTCCCCTAATTGTGGGGCAAAAAGGCAGAAATTCCCAATATGTTGGGGCAAAAAGACAGAAATTATCCTTATTTTCGGGCAAAACTCAGAAATTCCATTTATTTTGGGGAAAAATTCCAGAAATTTCCCTTAATTTGGGGCAAAATTGCAGAAATTTCACTTATTTCAGGGCAAAATTCAAAAATTGCTTTTATTTTGGGGCAAAAAGACAGAAATTCCGTTTACTTTTGGGTAAAAAGGCAGAAATTTCACTTATTTTGTAGTAAGAAGGCAGAAATTCCTCTTATTTTGCGGCAAAAATGAAGAAATTTCCCTTTTTTGTGGCAAAAGGTATATATTCCCCTTATTTTCGGGCAAAAAAGCAGAAATTCCCCGTATTTTGGAGCACAATTGCGGAAAATCCCCAAATTGTGGGGCAAATAGGCAGAAATTCCCTATATGTTGGGGCAAAAAGACAAAAATTCTCCTTATTTTGGGACAAAACTCAGAATTTCCACATATTTTGGGGCAAAATTCTGGAAATTTCCCTTATTTTGGGGCAAAATTGCAGAAATTTCACTTATTTTGGGGCAAAATTGCAGAAATTTCACTTATTTCAGGGAAAAATGGCAGAAATTATTCTTATTTTGGGGCAAAATGGCAGAAATTCCTAATATTTTGTGGCAAAAATGCAGAAATTCCCCTTATTTTGAGGTAAAAAGGCTGAAATTCCCCTTATTTGGGGGCAAAAAGGCAGAAATTTTTCTTATTTTGGGGCAAAATTGCAGACATTTCACTTATTTCAGGGTAATAAGTCAGAAATTTTCCTTATTTTGGGGCAAAAAAGACAGAAATTCCCCTAATTGTGGGGCAAAAAGGCAGAAATTCCCTATATGTTGGGGCAAAAAGACAGAAATTCTCCTTATTTTGGGGCAAAACTCAAAAATTCCACTTATTTTGGGGCAAAATTGCAGGAATTTACCTTATTTTGAGGCAAAATTGCAGAAATTTTTCTTATTTGGGGCAAAATTGCAGAAATTTCACTTATTTTCAGGTAAAAAGACTGAAATATCCTTTATTTTGGGGCAAAAAGGAAGAAATTCCCCTTATTTTGGGGCAAAATTGCAGAAATTTTTCTTATTTTGGGGCAAAAAGGCTGAAATTCTTCTTATTTTGAGGTAAAATGCTGAAATTCCCCATATTTTGGGGCAAAAGGCAAAAATTCTTCTTATTTTGGGGCAAAAAGGCACAAATTTCCCTTATTTTCGGGCAAAATTGCAGAAATTTCATTTATTTCAGGCAAAAATTCAGAAATTCCTTTTATTTTGGGGCAAAGAGCAGAAATTTCTTTTATTATGGTACAAAATTGAAGAAATTTTTCTTATTTTGAAACAAAAAGGCAGAAAATTCCCCTTATTTTGAGGCAAAAGGCAGAAACTATTCTTATTTTGTGGTAAAATGCAGAAATTCCCTTTATTTTGGGGCTAGAAAGCAGAAATTCCCCATATTTTGAAGCAAAATTGCAGAAATTCTCATAATTTTCGGGCAAAAGGCAAAAATTCTCTTTATTTTGGGGCAAAAAGACAGAAAATCTCCTTTTTTGGGAGCAAACAGTCAGAAATTTTCCTTATTTTGGGGCAAAATTGCAATAATTTCCTTTACATTGGGGCAAAATTGCAGAAATTTCCATATTTTGGGGCAAAATTGCAGAAATTTCACTTATTTCAGGGAAAAAAGGTGAAAATTTTTTTTGGGGGGCAAAAAGGCAGAAATTTTTTTTATTTTGGTAAAAATTGCAGAAATTTTTCTTATTTTGGGGCAAAAAGTCAGAAATTCCTCATATTTTGGGGCAAAAAGGCAGAAATTCCCCTTATTTTGAGGTAAAAAGGCTGAAATTCCCCTTATTTTGGGGCAAAAAGACAGAAATTTCATTTATTTTGGGGAAAAGGCAGAAATTGCACTTATTTTGAGTCAAAAAGGTGGAAAATCCCCTTATTTTGGGGCAAAAATGAAGAAATTTGCTTTTTTTATGGCAAAAAGGTATACATTCCCTTTATTTTTGGGCAAAATGGCACAAATTCCCCGTATTTTGGAGCAACATTGCAGAAATTCCCCTAATTTTTGGGCAAAAAGGCAGAAATTCCCTATATGTTGGGGCAAAAAGACAGAAATTCTCATTATTTTGGGGCAAAACTCAGAAATTCCACTTATTTTGGCGGAAAATTCCAGAAATTTCCCTTATTTTGAGGCAAAATTGCAGAAATTTCACTTATTTTGGGGCAAAATTGCAAAAATTTCACTTATGTCAGAAAAAAAAGCAGAAATTTTCTTATTTTGGTGCAACAAGGCAGAAATTTCTAATATTGTGGTACAAAATTGCAGAAATTTTTCTTATTTTAGGGCAAAAAGGCAGAAATTCCTAATATTTTGGGGCAAAAATGCAGAAATTCCTCTTATTTTTAGGTAAAAAGGCTGAAATTCCCCTTATTTGGGGGCAAAAAGGCAGAAATTTTCCTTATTTTGAGGCAAAATTGCAGAAATTTCACTTATTTCAGAGAACAAAAGCAGAAATTTTCTTATTTTGGGGCAAAAAGGCAGAAATTTCTTTTATTTTGGTACAAAATTGCAGAAATGTTTCTTATTTTGGGGCAAAAAGGCAGAAATCTCCCATATTTTGGGGCAAAAAAGCAGAAATTTCCCTTATTTTGAGGTAAAAACGCTGAAATTCCCCTTATTTGGGGGCAAAAAGGCAGAAATTTCCCTTATTTTGAGGCAAAATTGCAGAAATTTCACTTATGTCAGAATAATAAGTCAGAAATTTTCCTTATTGTGGGGCAAAAAACAGAAATTCTCTTTGTTTTAAAGGAAAAAGACTGATATTCCACTTATTTAGAGGCTAAAAAGCAGAAATTCTTATTATTTTGGAGCAAAAATGAAGAAATTTTTCTTTTTTTGTGGAAAAAGGTATGCATTCCTCTAATTTTCGGGCTAAAAAGCAGAAATTCCCCGTATTTTGGAGCAAAATTGCAGAAATTCCCCTAATTGTGGGGCAAAAAGGCAGAAATTCTCTATATGTTGGAGCAAAAAGACAGAAATTCTCCTTATTTTGGGGCAAAACTCAGAAATTCCACATATTTTGGGGCAAAATTCCAGAAATTTCCCTTATTTTGGGGCAAAATTGCAGAAATTTCACTTATTTTGGGGCGAAATTGCAGAAATTTCACTTTTTTCATGGAAAAAAAGGCAGAAATTTTCCTTATTTTGGGGCAAAAAGGCAGAAATTCCTAATATTTTGTGGCAAAAATTCAGAAATTCCTCTTATTTTGAGGTAAAAAGGCTGAAATTCCCCTTATTTGGGGGCAAAAAGGAATAAATTTCCCTTATTTTGGGGCAAAATTGCAGAAATTTCACTTATTTCAGAGAAAAAAACAAAAATCTTTCTTATTTTTGGCAAAATGCAGAAATTCCCATTATTTTGGGGCAAAAAGGCAGAAATTCACCTTATTTTGGGGTAAAATTGAAGACATGTCACATATTTCAGGGCATAAAGGCAGAAATTGCCCTTATTTGGGGGCAAAAAGGCAGAAATTCCCCTTATATTGGGATAAAATTGCAGAAATGTCAGTTGTTTTGGGGCAAAAAGGCAGAAAATCCCCTTAATTTCGGGCAAAAAGGCAGAAATTCCCTGTATTTTGGAGCAAAATTGCAGAAATTCTCCTAATATTGGGGCAAAAATGCAGAAATTCCCTTTATTTGGGGCAAATTGGCAGAAGTTCCCCTTATTTTCAGGAAAAGAGGCAGAAATTCCCATTATTTTGAAGCAAAATTGCAGAAACTCCCCTAATTTTGGGGCAAAAAGGCAGAAATTCCCTTTATTTTGGGGCAAAAATACAGAAATTCTCCTTATATCTGGGCAAAAATCAGAAATTTCCCTTATTTTGGAGCAAAATTTTAGAAATTTCTTTTATTTTGGTACAGAATTGGAGAAATTTTTCTTATTCTGTGGCAAAAAGGCAGAAATTTCTTTTATTTTGGTGCAAAATTGCAGAAATTTTTCTTATTTTGGGGCAAAAAGGCATAAATTTCCCATATTTTGGGACAAAAATGTACAAATTTTCTTTATTTTGAGGTAAACTGGCTGAAATTTCCCTTATTTGGGGGCAAAAAGGCAGAAATTTCTCTTATTTTGGGGCAAAATTGCAGAAATTTCACTTATTTCAGAAAAAAAGGAAAAATTTTCTTATTTGGGGGCAAAAAGGCAGAAATTTCTTTTATTTTGGTGCAAAATTACAGAAATTTTCTTTATTTTGGGGCAAAAAAGACAGAAATTCCCTTTGTTTTTGGGGGAAAAAGACAGAAATTCCACTTATTTAGAGGCAAAAAAGCAGAAATTCCTCTTATTTTGGAGCAAGATTGCAGAAATTCCCCTAATTGTGGGGCAAAAAGGCAGATATTCCCTATATGTTGGGGCAAAAAGACAGAAATTCTCTTTATTTTTGGGGCAAAACTCAGAAATTCCATTTATTTTGGGGCAAAATTCCAGAAATTTTTCTTATTTTGGGGCAAAATTCCAGAAATTTCTCTTATTTTGGGGCAAAATTGCAGAAATTCCCCTTATTTGGGGGCAAAAAAAAGAAATTTCACTTATTTTGGGGCAAAAACTCAGAAATTCCACACTTTTTTGGTCAAAATTCCAGAAATTTCCCTTATTTTGGGGCAAAATTCCAGAAATTTCTCTTATTTTGGGGCAAAATTGCAGAAATTTCACTTATTTTGGGGCAAAATTGCAGAAATTTCACTTATTTCATGGTAAAAAGGCAGAAATTATCCTTATTTTGATGCAAAAATGCAGAAATTCCAAATATTTTGTGGCAAAAATGAAGAAATTCCCTTTATTTTGAGGTAAAAAGGCAGAAATTCCCCTTATTTGGGGGCAAAAAAAGAAATTTCACTTATTTTGGGGCAAAAACTCAGAAATTCCACACTTTTTTGGTCAAAATTCCAGAAATTTCCCTTATTTTGGGGCAAAATTGCAGAAATTTCACTTATTTTGGTGCAAAATTGCAGAAATTTAACTTATTTCAGAAAAAAATTCAGAAATTTTCCTATTTTGGTGCAAAAAGGCAGAATTATCTTATATTTTGGTACAAAATTGCAGAAATTTTTCTTATTTTGGGGCAAAAAGGCAGAAATTTCACTTATTTTGGGGCAAAATTGCAGTAATTTCACTTATTTTGGGGCAAAATTGCAGAAATTCCAAATATTTTGTGGCAAAAATGCAGAAATTCCCCTTATTATAAGGTAAAAAGGCAGAAATTCTCCTTATTTGGGGGTAAAAAATAGAAATTTCCCTTATTTTGGGGCAAAATTGCAGAAATTTCACTTATTTTGGGGCAAAATTGCAGAAATTTCACTTATTTCAGAAAAAAATTCAGAAATTTTCCTATTTTGATGCAAAAAGGCAGAAATTTCTATTTTGGTACAAAATTGCAGAAATTTTTCTTTTTTGGGGCAAAAAGGCACAAATCTCCCATATTTTGGGGAAAAAATGCAAAAATTCCTCTTATTTTGAGGTAAAAAGGTAGAAATTTCCCTTATTTGGGGGAAAAAGGCAGAAATTTTCCTTATTTTGAGGCAAAATTGCAGAAATTTCACTTATTTCAGTGTAATAAGTCAGAAATTTTTTTTATTTTGGGGCAAAAATGACAGAAATTCCCTTTGTTTTGGGGGAAAAAGACAGAAATTCCACTTTTTTAGCGGCAAAAAAGCAGAAATTCATTTTATTTTGGAGTAAAAATGAAGAAATTTCTTTTTTTTGTGGCAAAAGATATACATTCCCCTTATTTTCAGGCTAAAAAGCCGAAATTCCCCGTATTTTGGAGCAAAATTGCAGAAATTCCCCTAATTGTGGGGCAAAAAGGCAGAAATTTCCGATATGTTAGGGCAAAAAGACAGAAATTCTTTTTATTTTGGGGCTAAACTCAGAAATTCCACTTATTTTGGGGCAAAATTCCAGAAATTTCCCTTATTTTGGGGCAAATTTGCAGAAATTTCACTTATTTTGGTGCAAAATTGCAGAAATTTCACTTATTTCAGGGAAAAAAGGCAGAAATTTTCCTTATTTTGGGGCCAAAAAGACAGAAATTTTTTTTTGTTTTGGGGTGAAAAAGATAGAAATTCCACTTATTTAGAGGCAAAAAAGCAGAAATTCCTCTTATTTTGGAGCATAAATGAAGAAATTTCCTTTTTTTATGGCAAAAAGGTATGCATTCTTCTTATTTTCGGGCAAAAAGGCAGAAATTCCCAGTATTTTGGAGCAAAATTGCAGAAATTCCCCTAATTGTGGGGCAAAAAGGCAGAAATTCCCTATATGTTGGGGCAAAAAGAAACAAATTCTCCTTATTTTGGGTCAAAACTCAGAAATTCCACTGATATTGGGGCAAAATTCCAGAAATTTCCCTTATTTTGGGGCAAAATTGCAGAAATTTCACTTATTTTAGGGCAAAATTGCAGAAATTTCACTTATTTCAGAAAAAAAAGCAGAAATTTTCTTATTTTGGTGCAAAAAGGCGGAAATTTCTTTTATTTTGGTACAAAATTGCAGAAATTTTTCTTATTTTGGGGCAAAAAGGCAGAAATCTCCCATATTTTGGGGCAAAAATGAAGAAATTTCTCTTATTTTGAGGTAAAAAGGCTGAAATTCCCATTATTTGGGGGCAAAAAGGCAGAAATTTCACTTATTTTGAGGCAAAATTGCAGAAATTTCACTTATTTCAGTGTAATAAGTCAGAAATTTTCT
Organism: Micromys minutus; assembly: GCF_963924665.1. NCBI lineage: Eukaryota > Metazoa > Chordata > Mammalia > Rodentia > Muridae > Micromys > Micromys minutus. The sequence goes on along the minus strand of NW_027667699.1, from coordinate 39,599 downwards.
TTATTTTGGGGCAAAAAAGACAGAAATTCTTTTTGTTTTGAGGGAAAAAGGCAGAAATTCCCCTTTTTTAGCGGCAAAAAAGCAAAAATTCATTTTATTTTGGAGTAAAATTGAAGAAATTTCTTTTTTTTTTGTGGCAAAAAGTATACATTCCCCTTATTTTCAGGCTAAAAAGCAGAAATTGTCAATATTTTGGAGCAAAATTGCAGAAATTCCCCTAATTGTGGGGCAAAAGGGCAGAAATTGCCTATATGTTGGGGCAAAAAGGCAGAAATTCTCTTAATTTTGGGGCAAAACTCAGAAATTCCACTTATTTTGGGGCAAAATTGCAGAAATTTCACTTATTTTGGGGCAAAATTGCAGAAATTTCACTTATTTCAGGGTAATAAGTCAGAAATTTTCCTTATTTTGGAGCAAAAAAACAAAAATTCCCTTTGTTTTGGGGGAAAAAGACAGAAATTCCACTTATTTAGAGGCAAAAAAGCTGAAATTCCCCTTATTTTGGAGCAAAAATGAAGAACTTTCCCTTTTTTATGGCAAAAAGTTATGCATTCTTCTTATTTTCGGGCAATAAGGCAGAAATTCCCCGTATTTTGGAGCAAAATTGCAGAAATTCCCCTAATTGTGGGGCGAAAAGGCAGAAATTCCCTATATGTTAGGGCAAAAAGACAGAAATTCTCCTTATTTGGGGGCAAAACTCAGAAATTCCACTTATTTTAAGGCAAAATTCCAGAAATTTCCTTTATTTGGGAGCAAAATTGCAGAAATTTCTGTTATTTTGGGGCAAAATTGCAGAAATTTCACTTATTTCAGAAAAAAAAGCAGAAATTTTCTTATTTTGGTGCAAAAAGGTGGAAATTTCTTTTATTTTGGTACAAAATTGCAGAAATTTTTCTTATTTTGGGGCAAAAAGGCAGAAATCTCCCATATTTTGGGGCAAAAATGCAGAAATTCCTCTTATTTTGAGGTAAAAAGGCTGAAATTCCCCTTATTTGGAGGCAAAAAGGCAGAAATTTTTCTTATTTTGGGGCAAAATTGCAGAAATTTCACTTATTTCAGAGTAGTCAGTCAGAAATTTTTCTTATTTTGGGGCAAAAAAGCAGAAATTCCTTTTATTTTGGAGTAAAAATGAAGAAATTTCTTTTTTGTGGCAAATGGTATACATTCCCCTTATTTTCAGGCTAAAAAGCAGAAATTCCCCGTATTTTGGAGCAAAATTGCAAAAATTCCGCTAATTGTGGGGCAAAAAGGCAGAAATTCCCTGTAAGTTAGAGCAAAAAAACAGAAAATCTCCTTATTTTGGGGCAAAACTCAGAAATTCCACTTACCTTGGGGCAAAATTCCAAAAATTTCCCTTATTTTGGGCCAAAATTGCAGAAATTTCACTTATTTTGAGGCAAAATTGCATAAATTTCACTTATTTCAGGGTAATAAGTCAGAAATTTTCCTTATTTTGGGGCAAAAAACACAGAAATTCCCTTTGTTTTGGGGGAAAAAGACAGAAATTCCACTTTTTTAGAGGCAAAAAAGCAGAAATTCCTTTTATTTTGGAGTAAAAATGAAGAAATTTCCCTTTTTTGTGGCAAAATGTATACATTCCACTTATTTTTTGGCTAAAAAGCTGAAATTACCCGTATTTTGGAGCAAAATTGCAGAAATTCCCCTAATTGTGGGGCAAAATGCAGAAATTCCCTATATGTTAGAGCAAAAAGACAGAAATTCTCCTTATTTTGGGGCAAAACTCAGAAATTCCACTTATTTTGGGGCAAAATTCCAGAAATTTCCCTTATTTTGTGGCAAAATTGCCGAAATTTCACTTATTTTGGGGCAAAATTGCAGAAATTTCACTTATATCATGGTAAAAAGGCAGAAATTTTCCTCATTTTGGGGCAAAAATGCAGAGATTCCAAATATTTTGTGGTAAAATTGCAAAAATTCCTCTTATTTTGAGGTAAAAAGGCAGAAATTCCCCTTATTTGGGGGCAAAAAGCAGAAATTTCCCTTATTCTGGGACAAAATTGCAGAAATTTCACTTATTTCAGGGTAATAAGTCAGAAATTTTCCTTATTTGGGGCAAAAAAGACAGAAATTCCTTTTGTTTTGGGGGAAAAAGTCAGAAATTCCACTTATTTAGAAGCAAAAAAGCAGAAATTCCCCTTATTTTGGAGCAAAAATGAAGAAATTTCCTTTTTTTGTGGCTAAAGGTATGCATTCTTCTTATTTTCAGGCTAAAAAGCAGAAATTCCCCGTATTTTGGAGCAAAATTGCAGAAATTCCCCTAATTGTGGGACAAAAAGGCAGAAATTCCCTATATGTTTGGGCAAAAAGACAGAAATTCTCCTTATTTTAGAGCAAAACTCAGAAATTTCACTTATTTTGACGCAAAATTGCAGAAATTTCACTTATTTCAGAAAAAAAAGCAGAAATTTTCTTAATTTGGGGCAAAAAGGCAGAAATTTCTCATATTTTGGGGCAAAAATGCAGAAAATCCCCTTATTTTGAGGTAAAAAGTCTAAAATTCCCCTTATTTGGTTGCAAAAAGCAGAAATTTCCCTTATTTTGGGGCAAAATTGCAGATATTTCATTTATTTCAGGGTAATAAGTCAGAAATTTTCCTTATTTTGGGGCAAAAAAGACACAAATTCTCTATGTTTTGGGGGAAAAAGACAGAAATTCCACTTATTTAGAGGCAAAAAAGCAGAAATTCCCCTTATTTTGGAGCGAAAATGAAGAAATTTCCCTTTTTTATGGCTAAAAGGTATGCATTCTTCTTATTTTCGGGCAAAAAGACAGAAATTCCCCGTATTTGTGAGCAAAATTGCAGAAATTCCCCTAATTGTGGGGCAAAAAGGCAGAAATTCCCTATGTGTTGGGGCAAAAAGACAGAAATTCTACTTATTTTGGGGCAAAACTCAGAAATTCCACTTATTTTGGGGCAAAATTCCAAAAATTTCCCTTATTTTGGGGCAAAATTGCAGAAATTTCACTTATTTCAGGGAAAAAAAGACAGAAATTTCTTTTATTTTGGTACAAAATTGCAGAAATTTTTTTTATTTTTGGCAAAAAGGCAGAAATTTCCCATATTTTGGGGCAAAAATGCAGAAATTCCCCTTATTTTGAGGTAAAAATGCTGAAATTCCCCTTATTTTGGGGCAAAAAGCAGACATTTCCCTTATTTTGGGCAAAAATTGCAGAAATTTCACTTATTTTGAGTCAAAAAGGCAGAAAATCCAATTATTTTGGGGTAAAAATGAAGAAATTCCCCTTGTTTTGAGGTAAAAAGGCTGAAATTCCCCTTTTTTGGAGGCAAAAAGGCAGAAATTTCCCGTATTTTGGGGCAAAATTGCAGAAATTTCACTTATTTCAGAATAATAATTCAGAAATTTTTTTTATTTGGGGGTAAAAAAAGACAGAAATTCCCTTTGTTTGGGGGAAAAACCAGAAATTCCACTTATTTAGAGGCAAAAAAGCAGAAATTCCCCTTATTTTGGAGCAAAAATTAAGAAATTTCATTTTTTTATGGCAAAAAGGTATGCACTCTTATTATTTTCGGGCAAAAAGACAGAAATTCCCCGTATTTTAGAGCAAAATTGCAGAAATTCCCCTAATTGTGGGGCAAAAAGGCATAAATTCCCTATATGTTGGAGCAAAAAGACAGAAATTCATCTTATTTTGGGGCAAAACTCAGAAATTCCACTTATTTTGGGGCACAATTCCAGAAATTTCCCTTCTTTTGGGGCAAAATTGCAGAAATTTCACTTATTTTGAGGCAAAATTGCAGAAATTTTACTTATTTCAGAAAAAAAAGCAGAAATTTTCTTATTTTGGGGCAAAAAGGCAGATTTTTTTTTAATTTTGGTACTAAATTGCAGAAATTTTTCTTATTTTGGGGCAAAAAGTCAGAAATTTCCCATTATTTGGGCAAATATGCAGAAATTCCCCTTATTTTGGGGCAAGAAGTCAGAAATTCCCCTTATTTTGGGGCAAAAAGCAGATATTTCCCTTATTTTTGGGGAAAAATTTTAGAAATTTAACTTATTTCAGGGCAAAAAGTCAGAAATTCCGTTTATTTTTGGGGAAAAGTCAGAAATTGCACTTATTTTGAGTCAAAAAGGCGGAATATCCCCTTATTTTGGAGTAAAAATGAAGAAATTTCCCTTTTTTATGGCAAAAGGTATACATTCTTTTTATTTTCTGGCAAAAAGGCAGAAATTCCCTGTATTTTGGAGCAAAATTGCAGAAATTCCTCTAATTTTGGGGCAAAAACGCAGAACTTCCCCTTATTTTGGGGTAAAACTGCAGAAATTTCACTTATTTCTCGGCAAAATGGCAGAAATTCACTTCATTTTCGGCGAAAAGGGAGAAAATTCCCGTATTTTGGAGCAAAATTGCAGAAATTCACCTAATTTTGGGGTAAAACATGCAGTAATTTTCTTTATTTTAAGGCAAAAAGGCAGAAATTCCCCTTATTTTGTGGCAAAAATCAGAAATTCCCCTTATTTTAGAAAAAATTGCAGAAATTTCCTTTATTATGGGGAAAAATTGCAGAAATTTCTTTTATTGTAAGGCAAAATTGCAGAAATTTCATTTATTTCAGAGAAAAAAACAAAAATTTTTTATATTTTAGGGCAAAATGCAGAAATTTCCATTATTTTGGGGCACAAAGACAGAAATTCACCTTCTTTTGGGGTAAAATTTCAAACATTTCACATATTTCAGGGCAAAAAGGCAGAAATTCGCCTTATTTGGGGGTAAAGAGGCAGAAATTCTTCATATTTTGGGTTAAAATTGCAGAAATTTCCCTTGTTTGGGGGCAAAAAGGCAGAAAATCCCCTTAATTTCGGGCAAAAAGGCAGAAATTCCCCGTATTTTGGAGCAAAATTGCAGAAATTCCCCTAATTGTGGGGCAAAAAGGCAGAAATTCCCGATATGTTGGGGCAAAAAGACAGAAATTCTCCTTATTTTCGGGCAAAACTCAGAAATTCAATTTATTTTGGGGCAAAATTCCAGAAATTTCCCTTATTTTGGGGCAAAATTGCAGAAATTTCACTTATTTCAGGGCAAAATTCAAAAATTGCTTTTATTTTGGGGCAAAAAGACAGAAATTCCGTTTACTTTTGGGTAAAAAGCAGAAATTTCACTTATTTTGAGGTAAGAAGGCAGAAATTCCTCTTATTTTGCGGCAAAAATGAAGAAATTTCCCTTTTTTGTGGCAAAAGGTATATATTCCCCTTATTTTCGGGCAAAAAAGCAGAAATTCCCCGTATTTTGGAGCACAATTGCAGAAAATCCCCTAATTGTGGGGCAAAAAGGCAGAAATTCCCATTATTTTGATGGCAAAAAGGCAGGAATTCACCTTATTTTGGGCTAAAATTGCAGAAATTTCACATATTTCAGGGCAAAAAGGCAGAAATTTCCCTTCATTTGGGGCAAAAATGAAGAAATTTCCATTTTTTATGGCAAAAAGGTATGCATTCCCCTTATTTTCGGCAAAAAGGCAGAAATTCCCCGTATTTTGGAGCAAAATTGCAGAAATTCCCCTAATTGTGGGGCAAAAAGGCAGAAATTCTCTTTATTTTGGGGCAAAACTCAGAAATTCCACTTATTTTGGGGCAAAATTCCAGAAATTTCCCTTATTTTGGGGCAAAATTGCAGAAATTTCACTTATTTTGGGGCAAAATTGCAGAAATTTCACTTATTTCAGGTAAAAATGGCAGAAATTTTTCTTATTTTGGGGCAAAAAGGCAGAATTTCCTAATATTTTGTGGCAAAAATGCAGAAATTCCCTTTATTTTGAGGTAAAAAGGCTTAAATTCCCCTTATTTGGGGGCAAAAAGGCAGAAATTTTTCTTATTTTGGGGCAAAATTGCAGACATTTCACTTATTTCAGGGTAATAAGTCAGAAATTTTCCTTATTTTGGGGCAAAAAAGACAGAAATTCCCTTTGTTTTGGAAGGAAAATACAGAAATTCCACTTCTTTAGAGGCAAAAAGGCAGAAATTCCCCTTATTTTGAAGCAAAAATGAAGAAATTCCCCTAATTGTTGGGCAAAAAGGCAGAAATTCCCTATATGTTGGGGCAAAAAGACAGAAATTCTTCTTATTTTGGGACAAAACTCAGAAATTCCACTTATTTTGGGGCAAAATTGCAGGAATTTACCTTATTTTGAGGCAAAATTGCAGAAATTTCCCTTATTTGGGGCAAAATTGCAGAAATTTCACTTATTTTCAGGTAAAAAGGCTGAAATATCCTTTATTTTGGGGCAAAAAGGAAGAAATTCCCCTTATTTTGGGGCAAAATTGCAGAAATTTTCCTTATTTTGGGGCAAAAAGGCTGAAATTCTTATTTTGAGGTAAAATGCTGAAATTCCCCATATTTTGGGGCAAAAGGCAAAACTTCTTCTTATTTTGGGGCAAAGAGGCACAAATTTCTCTTATTTTCGGGCAAAATTGCAGAAATTTCATTTATTTCAGGGCAAAAAGTCAGAAATTCCTTTTATTTTGGGGCAAAGAGCAGAAATTTCTTTTATTATGGTACAAAATTGAAGAAAATTTTCTTATTTTGAAACAAAAAGGCAGAAAATTCCACTTATTTTGAGGCAAAAGGCAGAAATTATTCTCAATTTGAGGTAAAATGTAGAAATTCTCTTTATTTTGGGGCTAAAAAACAGAAATTCCCTGTATTTTGAAGCAAAATTGCAGAAATTCTCATAATTTTTGGGCAAAAAGGCAGATATTCTTCTTATTATGGGGCAAAAAGACAGAAAATCTCCTTTTTTGGGAGCAAACAGTCAGAAATTCCCCTTATTTCTGGGCAAAAATGAAGAAATTTGCTTTTTTATGGCAAAAAGGTATACATTCCCTTTATTTTCGGGCAAAAAGGCAGAAATTCTTTGTATTTTGGAGCAAAATTGCAGAAATTCTCATAATTTTCGGGCAAAAAGGCAGAAATTCTCCTTATTTTGGGGCAAAAAGACAGAAAATCTCCTTTTTCGGGAGCAAACAGTCAGAAATTCCCCTTATTTTGGGGCAAAATTGCAGAAATTTCCTTTACATTAGGGCAAAATTGTAGAAATTTCCCTTATTTTGGGGCAAAATTGCAGAAATTTCACTTATTTCAGGGAAAAAAGGCAGAAATTTTCCTCATTTTGGGGCAAAAATGAAGAAATTCCAAATATTTTGTGGCAAAAATGAAAAAATTCCCCTTATTTTGTGATAAAAAGGCAGAAATTTCCATTATTTGGAGGCAAAAAGCAGAAATTTCCCTTATTATGGGGCAAAATTGAAGAAATTTCACTTATTTCAGGGTAATAAGTCAGAAATTTTCCTTATTTGGGGCAAAAAAGACAGAAATTCCTTTTGTTTTGGGGGAAAAAGTCAGAAATTCCACTTATTTAGAAGCAAAAAAGCAGAAATTCCCCTTATTTTGGAGCAAAAATGAAGAAATTTCCTTTTTTTGTGGCAAAAGGTATGCATTCTTCTTATTTTCAGGCTAAAAAGCAGAAATTCCTCGTATTTTGGAGCAAAATTGCAGAAATTCCCCTAATTGTGGGGCAAAAAGACAGAAATTCTTTTTATTTTGGGGCAAAACTCAGAAATTCCACTTATTTTGGGACAAAATTCCAGAAATTTCACTTATTTTGGGGCAAAATTGCAGAAATTTCACTTATTTTGGCAAAATTGCAGAAATTTCAATTATTTCAGAAAAAAAGCAGAAATTTTCTTATTTTGGTGCAAAAAGGCAGAAATTTCTTTTATTTTGGTACAAAATTGCAGAAATTTTTCTTATTTGGGGGCAAAAAGCAGAAATCCCCTATATTTTGGGGCAAAAATGCATAAATTCCTCTTATTTTGAGGTAAAAAGGCTGAAATTTCCCTTATTTGGGGGCAAAAAGCAGAAATTTCCCTTATTTTGGGGCAAAATTGCAGATATTTCATTTATTTCAGGGTAATAAGTCAGAAATTCATCTTACTTTGGGGCAAAAAACAGAAATTCCCTTTGTTTTGGGGGAAAAAGACAGAAATTCCACTTATTTAGAGGCAAAAAAGCAGAAATTCTTCTTTATTGGAGCAAAAATGAAAAAATTTATCTTTTTTTGTGGCAAAAGGTATACATTCCGCTTATTTTTGGGCTAAAAAGCAGAAATTCCCCGTATTTTGGATCAAAATTGCAGAAATTCCCCTTATTTTGGAGCAAAAATAAAGAAATTTCCCTTTTTTATGGCAAAAAGCTATGCATTCTTCTTATTTTCGGGCAAAAAGGCAGAAATTCCCCGTATTTTGGAGCAAAATTGCAGAAATTCCCCTAATTGTGGGGCAAAAAGGCAGAAATTCCCTATATTTTGGGGCAAAAAGACAGAAATTCTCCTTATTTCGGGGCAAAACTCAGAAATTCCACTTATTTTGGGGCAAAATTCCAGAAATTTCCCTTATTTTAGGGCAAAATTGCAGAAATTTCACTTATTTTGGGGCAAAATTGCAGAAATTTCACTTATTTCAGAAAAAATCAGAATTTATTTATTTTGGTGCAAAAAGGCAGAAATTTCTTTTATTTTGGTACAAAATTGCAGAAATTTTTCTTATTTTGGGGCGAAAAGGCAGAAATCTCCCATATTTTGTGGCAAAAATGCAGAAATTCCTCTTATTTTGAGGTAAAAAGGCTGAAATTCCCCTTATTTGGGGGCAAAAAGGCAGAAATTTCCCTTATTTTGGGGCAAAATTGCAGAAATTTCACTTATTTCAGGGTAATAAGTCAGAAATTGTTTTTACTTTGGGGCAAAAAAGACAGAAATTCTCTTTGTTTTGGGGGATAAAGACAGAAATTCCACTTATTTAGAGGCAAAAAAGCAGAAATTCCCCTTATTTTGGAGCAAAACTGAAGAAATTTCCCTTTTTTATGGCAAAAAGGTATGCATTCTTCTTATTTTCGGGCAAAAAGACAGAAATTCCCCGTATTTTGAAGCAAAATTGCAGAAATTCCCCTAATGGTGGGGCAAGAAGGGAGAAATTCCCTATATTTTGGGGCAAAAAGACAGAAATTCTCCTTATTTTGGGGCACAACTCAGAAATTCCACTTATTTTGGTGCAAAATTCCAGAAATATCACCTATTTTGGGGCAAAATTGCAGAAATTTCACTTATTTTGAGGCAAAATTGCAGAAATTTTACTTATTTCAGAAAAAAAAGCAGAAATTTTCTTATTTTGGGGCAAAAAGGCAGAAATTTTTTTTATTTTGGTACTAAATTGCAGAAATTTTTCTTATTTTGGGGCAAAAAGTCAGAAATTTCCCATTATTTGGGGCAAATATGCAGAAATTCCCCTTATTTTGAGGAAAAAAGGCTGACATTCCCCTTATTTTGGGGCAAAAAGTCAGAAATTCCTTTTATTTTGGGGCAAAAAGCAGATATTTCCCTTATTTTTGGGGAAAAATTTTAGAAATTTAACTTATTTCAGGGCAAAAAGTCAGAAATTCCATTTATTTTTGGGGAAAAGTCAGAAATTGCACTTATTTTGAGTCAAAAAGGCGGAATATCCCCTTATTTTGGAGTAAAAATGAAGAAATTTCCCTTTTTTATGGCAAAAGGTATACATTCTTTTTATTTTCGGGCAAAAAGGCAGAAATTCCCTGTATTTTGGAGCAAAATTGCAGAAATTCCTCTAATTTTGGGGCAAAAACGCAGAACTTCCCCTTATTTTGGGGTAAAACTGCAGAAATTTCACTTATTTCGCGGCAAAATGGCAGAAATTCACTTCATTTTCGGCGAAAAGGGAGAAAATTCCCGTATTTTGCAGCAAAATTGCAGAAATTCACCTAATTTTGGGGTAAAACATGCAGTACTTTTCTTTATTTTAAGGCAAAGAGGCAGAAATTCCCCTTATTTTGTGGCAAAAATCAGAAATTCCCCTTATTTTAGAAAAAATTGCAGAAATTTCCTTTATTATGGGGAAAAATTGCAGAAATTTCTTTTATTGTAAGGCAAAATTGCAGAAATTTCATTTATTTCAGAGAAAAAAACAAAAATTTTTTTTATTTTAGTGCAAAATGCAGAAATTTCCATTATTTTGGGGCACAAAGACAGAAATTCACCTTCTTTTGGGGTAAAATTTCAAACATTTCACATATTTCAGGGCAAAAAGGCAGAAATTCCCCTTATTTGGGGGTAAAAAGGCAGAAATTCTTCATATTTTGGGTTAAAATTGCAGAAATTTCCCTTGTTTGGGGGCAAAAAGGCAGAAAATCCCCTTAATTTTGGGCAAAAAGGCAGAAATTCCCCATATTTTGGAGCAAAATTGCAGAAATTCCCCTAATTGTGGGGCAAAAAGGCAGAAATTCCCGATATGTTGTGGCAAAAAGACAGAAATTCTCCTTATTTTCGGGCAAAACTCAGAAATTCCATTTATTTTGGGGCAAAATTCCAGAAATTTCCCTTAATTTGGGGCAAAATTGCAGAAATTTCACTTATTTCAGGGCAAAATTCAAAAATTGCTTTTATTTTGGGGCAAAAAGACAGAAATTCCGTTTACTTTTGGGTAAAAAGGCAGAAATTTCACTTATTTTGAGGTAAGAAGGCAGAAATTCCTCTTATTTTGCAGCAAAAATGAAGAAATTTCCCTTTTTTGTGGCAAAAGGTATACATTCCCCTTATTTTCGGGCAAAAAAGCAGAAATTCCTTGTATTTTGGAGCACAATTGCAGAAAATCCCCTAATTGTGGGGCAAAAAGGCAGAAATTCCCATTATTTTGATGGCAAAAAGGCAGGAATTCACCTTATTTTGGGCTAAAATTGCAGAAATTTCACATATTTCAGGGCAAAAAGACAGAAATTTCCCTTCATTTGGGGCAAAAATGAAGAAATTTCCCTTTTTTATGGCAAAAACGTATGCATTCCCCTTATTTTCGGCAAAAAGGCAGAAATTCCCCGTATTTTGGAGCAAAATTGCAGAAATTCCCCTAATTGTGGGGCAAAAAGGCAGAAATTCTCTTTATTTTGGGGCAAAACTCAGAAATTCCACTTATTTTGGGGCAAAATTCCAGAAATTTCCCTTATTTTGGGGCAAAATTGCAGAAATTTCACTTATTTTGGGGCAAAATTGCAGAAATTTCCCTTATTTCAGGTAAAAATGGCAGAAATTTTTCTTATTTTGGGGCAAAAAGGCAGAAATTCCTAATATTTTGTGGCAAAAATGCAGAAATTCCCCTTATTTTGAGGTAAAAAGGCTGAAATTCCCCTTATTTGGGTGCAAAAAGGCAGAAATTTTTCTTATTTTGGGGCAAAATTGCAGACATTTCACTTATTTCAGGGTAATAAGTCAGAAATTTTCCTTATTTTGGGGCAAAAAAGACAGAAATTCCCTTAATTGTGGGGCAAAAAGGCAGAAATTCCCTATATGTTGGGGCAAAAAGACAGAAATTCTCCTTATTTTGGGGCAAAACTCAAAAATTCCACTTATTTTGGGGCAAAATTGCAGGAATTTACCTTATTTTGGGGCATAATTGCAGAAATTTTCCTTATTTTGGGCAAAATTGCAGAAATTTCACTTATTTTCAGGTAAAAAGACTGAAATATCCTTTATTTTGGGGCAAAACGGAAGAAATTCCCCTTATTTTGGGGCAAAATTGCAGAAATTTTTCTTATTTTGGGGCAAAAAGGCTGAAATTCTTCTTATTTTGAGGTAAAATGCTGAAATTCCCCATATTTTGGGGCAAAAGGCAAAAATTCTTCTTATTTTGGGGCAAAAAGGCACAAATTTCCCTTATTTTCGGGCAAAATTGCAGAAATTTCATTTATTTCAGGGCAAAAATTCAGAAATTCCTTTTATTTTGGGGCAAAGAGCAGAAATTTCTTTTATTATGGTACAAAATTGAAGAAATTTTTCTTATTTTGAAACAAAAAGGCAGAAAATTCCCCTTATTTTGAGGCAAAAGGCAGAAACTATTCTTATTTTGTGGTAAAATGCAGAAATTCCCTTTATTTTGGGGCTAGAAAGCAGAAATTCCCCGTATTTTGAAGCAAAATTGCAGAAATTCTCATAATTTTCTGGCAAAAGGCAAAAATTCTCCTTATTTTGGGGCAAAAAGACAGAAAATCTCCTTTTTTGGGAGCAAACAGTCAGAAATTTTCCTTATTTTGGGGCAAAATTGCAGAAATTTCCTTTACATTGGGGCAAAATTGCAGAAATTTCCATATTTTGGGGCAAAATTGCAGAAATTTCACTTATTTCAGGGAAAAAAAGCGAAAATTTTTTTGGGGGGCAAAAAGGCAGAAATTTTTCTTATTTTGGGGCAAAAAGTCAGAAATTCCTCATATTTTGGGGCAAAAAGGCAGAAATTCCCCTTATTTTGGGGCAAAATTGCAGAAATTTCCCTTATTATGGGGAAAAATTGCAGAAATTTCCCTTATTTTAGGGCAAAATTGCAGAAATTTCACTTATTTCAGAGAAAAAAAGCAAAATTTTTCTTATTTTGGGGCAAAAAGGCAGAAATTCCCATTATTTTGGGGCAAAAAGGCAGAAATTCACCTTATTTTGGGGTAAAATTGCAGAAATTTCAGATATTTTAGGGCAAAAAGACAGAAATTCCCTTTATTTTAAGGCAGAAAGGCAGAAATTCCCCTTATTTTGGAATAAAATTGCAGAAATTTTTTATCTTTAGGGGCAAAAAGGCAGAAAATCCACTTAATTTCGGGTAAAAAAGCAGAAATTCCTCTTATTTTGGAGCAAAATTGCAGAAACTCCCCTAATTTTGGGGCATAAAGGCAGAAATTCCCTTTATTTTGGGGCAAAAATAGAGAAATTCTCATTATTTTGGGGCAAAAATCAGAAATTTCCCTTATTTCGGGTCAAAATTTTAGAAATTTCTTTTATATTGTTACAGACTTGCAGAAATTTTTCTTATTTTGTGGCAAAAAGGCAGAAATTTCCCATATTTTGGTGCAAAAAGCCAAAAATTTCCTTTATTATGAGGTAAAATCCTGAAATTCCCCATATTTTGGGGCAAAAAGGCAGAAATTCCCCTCATTTGGAGGCAAAAATACACAAATTTCCCTTATTTTCGGGCATAATTGCAGGAATTTCATTTATTTCAGGGCAAAAAGTCAGAAATTCCTTATATTTTGGGGCAAAAAGCAGAAATTTCTTTTATTTTGATACAAAATTGTAGAAATTTTCCTTATTTTGGAACAAAAAGGCAAAAATTACCCATATTTTGGGGAAAAAGGCAGAAATTCCCCTTATTTTGAGGTAAAAAGGCTGAAATTCCCGTTATTTTGGGGTAAAAAGGCAGAAATTCCCTTTACTTTGTGGCAAAAAGGCAGAAATTCCCGTTAATTGGGGCAGAAAAGCAGAAATTTTCCTTATTTAAGGGCAATAGGGCAGATATTCCCCATATTTTGTGGCAAAAAGGCAGAAATTCCCCTTATTTGGAGGTAAAATGATGAAATTCCCCTTTTTTTCGGCAAAAAGGCAGAAATTCCTATTATTTTGGGGCAAAATTGCAGAAATTTCCTTTATTTTGGGGCAAAGTTGCAGAAATTTCCCTTATTTTGGGGCAAAATTGCAGAAATTTCACTTATTTCATGGTAAAAAGGCAGAAATTTTCCTCATTTTGGGGCAAAAATGAAGAAATTCCAAATATTTTGTGGGAAAAATGCAAAAATTCCCCTTATTTTGTGATAAAAAGGCAGAAATTTCCCTTATTTGGGGGCAAAAAGCAGAAATTTCTCTTATTTGGGGGCAAAATTGAAGAAATTTCACTTATTTCAGGGTAATAAGTCAGAAATTTTCCTTATTTGGGGCAAAAAAGACAGAAATTCCTTTTGTTTTGGGGGAAAAAGTCAGAAATTCCACTTATTTAGAAGCAAAAAAGCAGAAATTCTCCTTATTTTGGAGCAAAAATGAAGAAATTTTTTTTTGTGGCAAAAGGTATGCATTCTTCTTATTTTCAGGCTAAAAAGCAGAAATTCCCCGTATTTTGGAGCAAAATTGCAGAAATTCCCCTAATTGTGGGGAAAAAGACAGAAATTCTTTCTATTTTGGGGCAAAACTCAGAAATTCCACTTATTTTGGGACAAAATTCCAGAAATTTCACTTATTTGGGGGCAAAATTGCAGAAATTTCACTTATTTTGGCAAAATTGCAGAAATTTCAATTATTTCAGAAAAAAAGCAGAAATTTTCTTATTTTGGTGCAAAAAGGCAGAAATTTCTTTTATTTTGGTACAAAATTGCAGAAATTTTTCTTATTTGGGGGCAAAAAACAGAAATCCCCTATATTTTGGGGCAGAAATGCATAAATGCCTCTTATTTTGAGGTAAAAAGGCTGAAATTTCCCTTATTTGGGGGCAAAAAGACAGAAATTACCCTTATTTTGAGGCAAAATTGCAGAAATTTCACTTATTTCAGGGTAATAAGTCAGAAATTTTTCTTACTTTGGGGCAAAAAACAGAAATTCCCTTTGTTTTGGGGGAAAAAGACAGAAATTCCACTTATTTAGAGGCAAAAAAGCAGAAATTCTTCTTTATTGGAGCAAAAATGAAGAAATTTATCTTTTTTTGTGGCAAAAGGTATACATTCCGCTTATTTTCGGGCTAAAAAGCAGAAATTCCCCGTATTTTTGATCAAAATTGCAGAAATTCCCCTTATTTTGGAGCAAAAATAAAGAAATTTCCCTTTTTTATGGCAAAAAGCTATGCATTCTTCTTATTTTCGGGCAAAAAGGCAGAAATTCCCCGTATTTTGGAGCAAAATTGCAGAAATTCCCCTAATTGTGGGGCAAAAAGGCAGAAATTCCCTATATGTTCAGGCAAAAAGACAGAAATTCTCCTTATTTCGGGGCAAAACTCAGAAATTCCACTTATTTTGGGGCAAAATTCCAGAAATTTCCCTTATTTTAGGGCAAAATTGCAGAAATTTCACTTATTTTAGGGCAAAATTGCAGAAATTTCACTTATTTCAGAAAAAAAAAAAGCAGAATTTATTTATTTTGGTGCAAAAAGGCAGAAATTTCTTTTATTTTGGTACAAAATTGCAAAAATTTTTCTTATTTTGGGGCGAAAAGGCAGAAATCTCCCATATTTTGTGGCAAAAATGCAGAAATTTCTCTTATTTTGAGGTAAAAAGGCTGAAATTCCCCTTATTTGGGGGCAAAAAGGCAGAAATTTCCCTTATTTTGTGGCAAAATTGCAGAAATTTCACTTATTTCAGGGTAATAAGTCAGAAATTGTTTTTACTTTGGGGCAAAAAAGACAGAAATTCTCTTTGTTTTGGGGGAAAAAGACAGAAATTTTACTTATTTAGAGGCACAAAAGCAGAAATTCCCCTTATTTTGGAGCAAAACTGAAGAAATTTCCCTTTTTTATGGCAAAAAGGTATGCATTCTTCTTATTTTCGGGCAAAAAGGCAGAAATTCCCCGTATTTTGGAGCAAAATTGCAGAAATTCCCCTAATTGTGGGGCAAAAAGGCAGAAATTCCCTATATGTTCAAGCAAAAAGACAGAAATTCTCCTTATTTCGGGGCAAAACTCAGAAATTCCACTTATTTTGGTGCAACATTCCAGAAATTTCCCTTATTTGGGGGCAAAATTGCAGAAATTTAACTTATTTAAGAAAAAAATTCAGAAATTTTCCTATTTTGGTGCAAAAAGGCAGAAATTTTTTTTTATTTTGATACAAAATTGCAGAAATTTTTCTTTTTTTTTGGGGCAAAAAGGCAGAAATCACTATATATTGGGGCAAAAATGCAGAAATTCCTCTTATTTTGAGGAAAAAAGGCGAAATTTTCCTTATTTGGGGGCCAAAAGGCAGAAATTTCCCTTATTTTGAGGCAAAATTGCAGAAATTTCCCTTATTTCAGTGTAATAAGTCAGAAATTTTCCTTATTTTGGGGCAAAAAAGACAAAAATTCCCTTTGTTTTGGGGGAAAAAGACAGAAATTCCACTTTTTTAGAGGCAAAAAAGCAGAAATTCCTTTTATTTTGGGGTAAAAATGAAGAAATTTCCCTTTTTTGTGGCAAAAGGTATACATTCCACTTATATTTGGGTTAGAAAGCAGAAATTACCCGTATTTTGGAGCAAAATTGCAGAAATTCCCCTAATTGTGGGGCAAAAAGGCAGAAATTTCCTATATGTTAGGGCAAAAAGACAGAAATTCTCCTTATTTTGATGCAAAACTCAGAAATTCCACTTATTTTGGGGCAAAATTCCAGAAATTTCCCTAATATTGTAGCAAAATTGCAGAAATTTCACTTATCTTGGGGCAAAATTGCAGAAATTTCACTTATTTCATAGTAAAAAGGCAGAAATTTTCCTTATTTTTGGGCAAAAATGCAGAGATTCCAAATATTTTGTGGTAAAAATGCAAAAATTCCCCTTATTTTGAGGTAAAAAGGCAGAAATTCCCCTTATTTGGGGGCAAAAAGCAGAAATTTTCCTTATTCTGGGGCAAAGTTGCAGAAATTTCACTTATTTCAGGGTAATAATTCAGAAATTTTCCTTATTTGGGGCAAAAAAGACAGAAATTCCCTTTGTTTTGGGAAAAAAAGACAGAAATTCCACTTATTTAGAAGCAAAAAAGCAGAAATTTCCCTTATTTTGGTGCAAAAATGAAGAAATTTCCCTTTTTTGTGGCAAAAGGTATACATTCCCCTTATTTTCAGGCTAAAAAGCAGAAATTCCCCGTATTTTGGAGCAAAATTGCATAAATTCCCCTAATTGTGGGGCAAAATGCAGAAATTCCCTATATGTTGGGGCAAAAAGACCGAAATTCTCTTTATTTTGGGGCAAAACTCAGAAATTCCACTTATTTTGGGGAAAAATTCCAGAAATATCACTTATTTTGGGGCAAAATTGCAGAAATTTCACTTATTTTGGGGCAAAATTGCAGAAATTTCACTTATTTCAGAAAAAAAAGCAGAAATTTTCTTATTTTGATGCAAAAGGCAGAAATTTCTTTTATTTTGGTACAAAATTGCAGAAATTTTTCTTATTTGGGGGCAAAAAGGCATAAATCTCTTATATTTTGGGGCAAAAATTCATAAATTCCTCTTATTTTGAGGTAAAAAGGCTGAAATTCCCCTTATTTGGGGGCAAAAAGGCAGAAATTTCCCTTATTTTGAGGCAAAATTGCAGAAATTTCACTTATTTCAGGGTAATAAGTCAGAAATTTTCCTTATTTTGGGGCAAAAAACAGAAATTTCCTTGGTTTTGGGGGAAAAAGACAGAAATTCCACTTATTTAGAGGCAAAAAAGCAGAAATTCTTCTTATTTTGAAGCAAAAATGAAGAAATTTATCTTTTTTGTGGCAAAAGGTATACATTCCCCTTATTTTCGGGCTAAAAAGAAGAAATTCCCCGTATTTTGGAGCAAAATTGAAGAAATTCCCCTTATTTTGGAGCAAAAATGAAGAAATTTTCCTTTTTTATGGCAAAAAGGTATGCATTCTTTATATATTCGTGCAAAAAGGCAGAAATTCCTCGTATTTTGGAGCAAAATTGCAGAAATTCCCCTAAATGTGGGGCAAAAATGCAGAAATTCCCTATATTTTTAGGACAAAAAGAGAGAAATTCTCCTTATTTTGGGGCAAAACTCAGAAATTCCACTTATTTTGGGGTAAAATTCCAGAAATTTCCCTTATTTAGGGGCAAAATTGCAGAAATTTCACTTATTTTGGAGCAAAATTGCAGAAATTTCACTTATTTCAGAGAAAAAATGCAGAAATTTTCCTTATTTTGGTGCAAAAAGGCAGAAATTCCTAATATTTTGTGGGAAAAAGGCAGAAATTCCCCTTATTTTGAGGTAAAAAAGCTGAAATTCCCCTTCATTGGGGGCAAAAAGGCAGAAATTTCCCTTATTTTGGGGCAAAATTGCAGAAATTTCACTTATTTCAGGGTAATAAGTCAGAAATTTTCCTTATTTTGGGACCAAATGACAGAAATTTTCTTTGTTTTGGGGGGAAAAGACAGAAATTCCACTTATTTAGAGGCAAAAAATCATAAATTCCCCTTATTTTGGAGCAAAAATGAAGAAATTTCCCTTTTTTATGGCAAAAAGGTATGCATTCTTTATATTTTCAGGCAAAAATGCAGAAATTCCCTGTATTTTGGAGCAAAATTGCAAAAATTCCCCTAATTGTGGGGCAAAAATGCAGAAATTCTCTATATGTTAGGGCAAAAGGAAAGAAATTCTTTTTATTTTGGGGCAAAATTCAGAAATTCTACTTATTTTGGGGCAAAATTCCAGATATTTCCCTTATTTTGGGGCAAAATTGCAGAAATTTTACTTATTTTGGGGCAAAATTGCAGAAATATCACTTATTTCAGGGAAAAAAGGCAGAAATTTTTCTTATTTTGGGGCAAAAAAGACAGAAATTCCCTTTGCTTTGGGGGAAAAAGAGAGAAATTCAACTTATTTAGAGGCAAAAAAGCAGAAATTCTTCTTATTTTGGAGCAAAAATGAAGAAATTTTCCTTTTTTATGGAAAAAAGGTATGCATTCTTCTTATTTTCAGACAAAAAGGCAGAAATTCCCCGTATTTTGGAGCAAAATTGCAGAAATTTCCCTAATTGTGTGCAAAAAGGCAAAAATTCCCTATATGTTGTGGCAAAAAGACAGAAATTCTCCTTATTTTGGGGCAAAATTCAGAAATTTCACTTATTTTTGGGCAAAATTGCAGAAATTTCACTTATTTCAGAAAAAAAAGGAGAAATTTTCTTATTTTGGGGCAAAAGGCAGAAATTCTCCTTATTTTAGAACAAAATTTCGGAAATTTCCCTTATTTTGTGACAAAAAACAGAAATTCTCTTTATTTTGGGGCAATATTACAGAAAATACCTTTATTATGGGGAAAAATTGCAGATATTTCTTTTATTTTAAGGATAAATTGCAGAAATTTCACTTATTTCAGAGAAAAAAAGCAAAACTTTTTCTTATTTTAGGGCAAAATGCAGAAATTCCCATTATTTTCGGGCACAATGGCAGAAATTCACCTTATTTTGGGGTGAAATTGCAGACATTTCACATATTTCAGGGCAAAAAGGCAGAAATTCCCCTTATTTTGGAGCAAAAATGAAAAAATTTCCCTTTTTTATGGCAAAAAGGTATGCATTCTTCTTATTTTCGGGCAAAAAGGCAGAAATTCCCCGTATTTTGGAGCAAAATTGCAGAAATTCCCCTAATTGTGGGGCAAAAAGGCAGAAATTCCCTATATGTTGGGGCAAAAAGACAGAAATTCTCCTTATTTTGGGGCAAAACTCAGAAATTCCACTTATTTTGGGGCAAAATTCCAGAAATTTCCCTTATTTTAGGGCAAAATTGCAGAAATTTCACTTATTTTGGGGCAAAATTGCAGAAATTTCACTTATTTCAGAAAAAAATTCAGAAATTTTCCTATTTTGGTGCAAAAAGGCAGAAATTTCTTTTATTTTGGTACAAAATTGCAGAAATTTTTCTTATTTTGGGGCAAAAGGCAGAAATCTCCCATATTTAGGGGAAAAATGCAGAAATTCCTCTTATTTTGAGGTAAAAAAGCTGAAATTTCTCTTATTTGGGGGAAAAAAGCAAAAATTTCCCTTATTTTGAGGCAAAATTGCAGAAATTTCACTTATTTCATTGTAATAAGTCAGAAATTTTCCTTATTTTGGGGCAAAAAAGACAGAAATTCCCTTTGTTTCGGGGGAAAAACACAGAAATTCCACTTTTTTTGAGGCAAAAAAGCAGAAATTCCTTTTATTTTGGAGTAAAAATGAAAAAATTTCCCTTTTTTGTGGCAAAAGGTATACATTCCACTTATTTTTGGGCTAAAAAGCAGAAATTCCTTGTATTATGGAGCAAAATTGCAGAAATTCTCCTAATTGTGGAACAAAAATGCAGAAATTCCCTATATGTTAGGGCAAAAAGACAGAAATTCTCCTTATTTTGGGGCAAAACTCAGAAATTCCACTTATTTTGGGGCAAACTTCCAGAAATTTCCCTTATTTTGTGGCAAAATTGCAGAAATTTCACTTATTTTGGGGCAAAATTGCAGAAATTTCACTTATGTCAGGGAAAAAAGGCAGAAATTTTCTTATTTTGGGGCAAAAAACAGAAATTTCTTTTATTTTGTGGCAAAAATGCAGAAATTCCCCTTATTTTGAGGTAAAAAGGCTGAAATTTCCCTTATTTGGGGGCAAAAAGGCAGAAATTTTCCTTATTTTGGGGCAAAATTGGAGAAATTTCACTTATTTCAGGGTAATAAGTCAGAAATTTACCTTTTTTTGGGGCAAAAAAGACAGAAATTAATTTTGTTTTGGGGGAAAAGGACAGAAATTCTACTTATTTAGAGGCAAAAAAGCAGAAATTCCCATTATTTTGAAGCAAAAATGAAGAAATTTCGCTATTTTATGGCAAAAAGTTATGCATTCTTCTTATTTTCGGGCAAAAAGGCAGAAATTCCCCGTATTTTGGAGCAAAATTGCAGAAATTCCCCTTATTGTGGGGCAAAAAGGCAGAAATTCCCTATATGTTGGGGCAAAAAGACAGAAATACTCCTTATTTTGGGGCAAAACTCAGAAATTCCACTTATTTTGGGGCAAAATTCCAGAAATTTCCCTTACTTTGGGGCAAAATTGCAGAAATTCCACTTATTTTGGGGCAAAATTGCAGAAATTACCCGTATTTTGGAGCAAAATTGCAGAAATTCCCCTAATTGTGGGGCAAAAATGCAGAAATTCCCTATATGTTGGGGCAAAAAGGCAAAAATTCCCAATATGTTGGGGCAAAAAGACAGAAATTCTCCTTATTTTTGGGCAAAATTCAGAAATTTCACTTATTTTTGGGCAAAATTGCAGAAATTTCACTTATTTCAGAAAAAAAGGAGAAATTTTCTTATTTTTGGGCAAAAGGCAGAAATTCCCCTTATTTTAGGGCAAAATTGCAGAAATTTCCCTTATTTTGAAACAAAAAACAGAAATTCCCTTTATTTTGTGGCAAAATTGCAGAAAATATCTTTATTATGGGGGAAAATTGCAGATATTTCTTTTATTTTAAGGCAAAATTGCAGAAATTTCACTTATTTCAGAAAAAAAAAGCAAAAATTTATCTTATTTTAGGGCAAAATGCAGAAATTCCCATTATTTTGGGGCACAATAGCAGAAATTCACCTTATTTTGGGGTAAAATTGCAGACATTTCACATATTTCAGGGCAAAAAGGCAGAAATTCCCCTTTTTGGAGCAAAAAGGCTGAAATTCCCCTTATTTTCTATAAAATTGCAGAAATTCCCCTTGTTTGGGGGCAAAAAGGCAGAAAATCTTCTTAATTTGGGGCAAAAAGGCAGAAATTCCCCGTATTTTGGAGAAAAATTGCAGAAATACCCCTAATATTGGGGCAAAAAGGCAGAAATTCCCTTTATTTTGGGGCAAAAATACAGAAATTCTCCTTATTTCGGGACA
The DNA here is from genome assembly GCF_963924665.1 of Micromys minutus. NCBI lineage: Eukaryota > Metazoa > Chordata > Mammalia > Rodentia > Muridae > Micromys > Micromys minutus. Next base: position 18,182 of record NW_027667699.1, on the reverse strand, counting down.
AAAATCAAAAATTTCCTTTATTTTCTTGCAAAATTTTAGAAATTTCTTTTATTTTGGTACAGAATTGCAGAAATTTTTCTTATTTGGTGACAAAAAGGCAGAAAATTCCCATATTTTGGAACAGAAATGCAGAAATTGCCCTTATTTTGAGGTAAAAAGGCTGAAATTCCCCTTATTTTGGGGAAAAAAGGAAGAAATTTCATTTATTTTGGGGCAAAATTGCAGAAATTTCACTTATTTCAGAAAATAAAGGAGAAATTTTCTTATTTTGGGGCAAAATGCAGAAATTTCTTTTATTTTGGTACAAAATTGCAGAAATTTTTCTTATTTTGGGGCAAAAATTCATAAATTTTCCATATTTTGGGGCAAAAATGCAAAAATTCCCCTTATTTTGAGGTAAAAAGGCTGAAATTCCCCTTATTTGGGGGCAAAAAGGCAGAAATTTTCCTTATTTTGGGGCTAAATTGCAGAAATTTTACTTATTTCAGGGTAATAAGTCAGAAATTTTCCTTATTTTGGGGCAAAAAAGACAGAAATTCCCTTTGTTTTGGGGGAAAAAGACAGAAATTCCACTTATATAGAGGCAAATAAGCAGAAATTCCCATTATTTTGAAGCAAAAATTAAGAAATTTCCCTTTTTTATGGCAAAAGGGTATGCATTCTTTTTATTTTCGGGCAAAAAGGCAGAAATTCCCCGTATTTTGGAGCAAAATTGCAGAAATTTTACTTATTTCAGGAAAAAAAGGAGAAATTTTCTTATTTTGGGGCAAAAGGCAGAAATTCCCCTTATTTTAGGGCAAAATTGCAGAAATTTTCCATATTTGGGGACAAAAAACAGAAATTCCCTTTATTTTGGGGCAAAATTGCAGAAAATTCCTTTATTATGGGGAAAAATTGCAGATATTTCTTTTATTTTAATGCAAAATTGCAGAAATTTCACTTATTTCAGAGAAAAATAGCAAAAATTTTTCTTATTTTAGGGCAAAATGCAGAAATTCCCATTATTTTGGGACAAAAAGGCAGAAATTCACCTTATTTTTGGGTAAAATTGAAGACATGTCACATATTTCAGGTCAAATAGGCAGAAATTCCCCTTATTTGGGGGCAAAAAGGCAGAAATTCCCCTTAATTTGGGATAAAATTGCAGAAATTTCCCTTGTTTGGGGGCAAAAAGGCAAAAAATCCCCTTAATTTCGAGCAAAAAGGCAGAAATTCCCCGTATTTTGGAGCAAAATTGCAGAAATTCCCCTAATATTGGGGCAAAAATGCAGAAATTCCCTTTATTTGGGGCAAATCGGCAGAAGTTTTTCTTATTTTTGGGAAAAGAGGCAGAAATTCCCTGTATTTTGAAGCAAAATTGCAGAAACTCCCCTAATTTTGGGGCAAAAAAGCCAGAAATTCCCTAAATTTTGGGGCAAAAATACAGAAATTCTCCTTATATCGGGGCAAAAATCAGAAATTTCCCTAATTTTGGAGCAAAATTTTAGAAATTTCTTTTATTTTGGTACAGAATTGCAGAAATTTTTCTTATTTTGTGGCAAAAATGCAGAAATTTCCCATATTTTGGGACAAAAATGCAGAAATTCTTCTTATTTTGAGGTAAAAAGGCTAAAATTCCCCTTATTTGGGGGCAAAAAGGCAGAAATTTCTCTTATTTTGGGGCAAAATTGCAGAAATTTCACTTATTTCAGGGTAATAAGTCAGAAATTTTCCTTATTTTGAGGCAAAAAAGACAGAAATTCCCTTTGTTTTGGGGCACAATGGCAGAAATTCCACTTATTTAGAGGCAAAAAAGCAGATATTCCCATTATTTTGAAGCAAAAATGAAGAAATTTCTATTTCTTATGGCAAAAAGGTATGCATTCTTCTTATTTTCGGGCAAAAAGGCAGAAATTCTTTGTATTTTGGAGCAAGATTGCAGAAATTCCCCTAATTGTGGGGCAAAAAGGCAGAAATCCCCTATATGTTGGGGCAAAAAGAAAGAAATTCTCCTTATTTTGGGGCAAAACTCAGAAATTCCACTTATTTTGGGGCAAAATTTCAGAAATTTCCCTTATTTTGGAGCAAAATTGAAGAAATTTCACTTATTTCAAAGAAAAAAAAGCACAAATTTTCTTATTTTGGGGCAAAAAGGCAGAAATTTCATTTATTTTGGTACAAAATTGAAGAAATTTTTCTTAATTTGGGCAAAAATGCAGAAATTTCCCAGATTTTTAGATAAAAATGCAGAAATTCCCCTTATTTTGAGGTAAAAAGGCTCAAATTCCCCTTATTTTGGGGCAAAAAGTTAGAAATTCCCCTTATTTTAAAGGAGAAAGACAGAAATTCCGTTTATTTTTGTGGAAAAGTCAGAAATTGCACTTATTTTCAGTCAAAAAGGCGGAAAATCCCCTTATTTTGGGGTAAAAAATGAAGAAATTAACCTTTTTTATGGCAAAAAGGTATACATTCTTTTTATTTTCGAGCAAAATTGCAGAAATTCCCCTAATTATGGGGAAAAAGGGCAGAAATTCCCCGTAATTTGGAGCAAAATTGCAGAAATTCCCCTAATTTTGGGGCAAAAACGCAGAACGTCCCTTTATTTTGGGGTAAAACTGCAGAAATTTCACTACTTTCGCGGCAAAATGGCAGAAATTCCCTTTATTTTCGGAGAAAAAGGCAGAAAATCCCCGTATTTTAGAGCAAAATTGCAGAAATTTACCTAATTTTGGGGTAAAACATGCAGTAATTTTCTTTATTTTGGGGCAAAAAGGCAGAAATTCCCCTTATTTTGGGGCAAAAATCAAAAATATCCCTTATTTTGGGGCAAAATTTTAGAAATTTCTTTTATTTTGGTACAGAATTGCAGAAATTTTTCTTATTTTGTGGCAAAAAGGAAGAAATTTCCCATATTTTGGAACAAAAATGCAGAAATTCCCCTTATTTTGAGGTAAAAAGGCTGAAATTCCCCTTATTTCGGGACAAAAAGGCAGAAATTTCCCTTATTTTGGGGCAAAATTGCAGAAATTTCACTTATTTCAGGGTAATAAGTCAGAAATTTTCCTTACTTTGGGGCCAAAAGGACAAAAATTTCCTTTGTTTTGGGGGAAAAAGACAGAAATTCCACTTATTTAGAGGCAAAAAAGCAGAAATTTCTCTTATTTTGGAACAAAAATGAAGAAATTTCCCTTTTTTATGGCAAAAAGTTATGCATTCTTCTTATTTTCGGGCAAAAAGGCAGAAATTCCCCGTATTTTGGAGCAAAATTGCAGAAATTCCCCTAATTGTGGGGCAAAAAGGCAGAAATTCCCTATATGTTGGGGCAAAAAGACAGAAATTCTCATTATTTTGGGGCAAAACTCAGAAATTCCACTTATTTTGGCGCAAAATTCCAGAAATTTCCCTTATTTTGAGGCAAAATTGCAGAAATTTCACTTATTTTGGGGCAAAATTGAAAAATTTCACTTATGTCAGAAAAAATAGCAGAAATTTTCTTATTTTGGTGCAAAAAGGCAGAAATTTCTAATATTTTGGTACAAAATTGCAGAAATTTTTCTTATTTTAGGGCAAAAAGGCAGAAATCTCCCATATTTTGGGGCAAAAATGCAGAAATTCCTCTTATTTTTAGGTAAAAAGGCTGAAATTCCCCTTATTTGGGGGCAAAAAGGCAGAAATTTCCCTTATTTTGAGGCAAAATTGCAGAAATTTCACTTATTTCAGAGAACAAAAGCAGAAATTTTCTTATTTTGGGGCAAAAAGGCAGAAATTTCTTTTATTTTGGTACAAAATTGCAGAAATGTTTCTTATTTTGGGGCAAAAATGCAGAAATCTCCCATATTTTGGGGCAAAAAAGCAGAAATTTCCCTTATTTTGAGGTAAAAACGCTGAAATTCCCCTTATTTGGGGGCAAAAAGGCAGAAATTTCCCTTATTTTGAGGCAAAATTGCAGAAATTTCACTTATTTCTGAATAATAAGTCAGAAATTTTCCTTATTTTGGGGCAAAAAAACAGAAATTCTCTTTGTTTTAAAGGAAAAAGACTGATATTCCACTTATTTAGAGGCTAAAAAGCAGAAATTCTTATTATTTTGGAGCAAAAATGAAGAAATTTTCCTTTTTTTGTGGAAAAAGGTATACATTCCTCTAATTTTCGGGCTAAAAAGCAGAAATTCCCCGTATTTTGGAGCAAAATTGCAGAAATTCCCCTAATTGTGGGGCAAAAAGGCAGAAATTCCCTATATGTTGGGGCAAAAAGACAGAAATTCTCCTTATTTTGGGGCAAAACTCAGAAATTCCACTTATTTTGGGGCAAAATTCCAGAAATTTCCCTTATTTTGGGGCAAAATTGCAGAAATTTCACTTATTTTGGGGCGAAATTGCAGAAATTTCACTTTTTTCATTGAAAAAAAGGCAGAAATTTTCCTTATTTTGGGGCAAAAATTCCTAATATTTTGTGGCAAAAATTCAGAAATTCCTCTTATTTTGAGGTAAAAAGGCTGAAATTCCCCTTATTTGGGGGCAAAAAGGCATAAATTTCCCTTATTTTGGGGCAAAATTGCAGAAATTTCACTTATTTCAGGGTAATAAGTCAGAAATTTTCCTTATTTTGGGGCAAAAAAGACAGAAATTCCCTTTGTTTTGGGATAAAAAGACAGAAATTCCACTTATTTAGAGGCAAAAAAGCAGAAATTCCACTTATGTTGGAGTAAAAATTAAGAGATTTCCCTTTTTTATGGCAAAAAGGTATGCATTCTTTTTATTTTCGGACAAAAAGGCAGAAATTCCCCGTATTTTGGAGCAAAATTGCAGAAATTTCACTTATTTCAGAATAAAAATGAGAAATTTTCTTATTTTGGGGCAAAAGGCAGAAATTTCCCTTATTTTATGGCAAAATTGCAGAAATTGCCTTTATTTGGGGACAAAAAACAGAAATTCCCTTTATTTTGGGGCAAAATTTCAGAAAATTTTTTTATTATGGGAAAAAATTGAAGATATTTCTTTTATTTTAAGGCAAAATTGCAGAAATTTCACTTATTTCAGAGAAAAAAACAAAAATCTTTCTTATTTTTGGCAAAATGCAGAAATTCCCATTATTTTGGGGCAAAAAGGCAGAAATTCACCTTATTTTGGGGTAAAATTGAAGACATGTCACATATTTCAGGGCATAAAGGCAGAAATTGCCCATATTTGGGGGCAAAAAGGCAGAAATTCCCCTTATTTTGGGATAAAATTGCAGAAATTACCCTTGTTTGGGGGCAAAAAGGCAGAAAATCCCCTTAATTTCGGGCAAAAAGGCAGAAATTCCCTGTATTTTGGAGCAAAATTGCAGAAATTCTCCTAATATTGGGGCAAAAATGCAGAAATTCCCTTTATTTGGGGCAAATTGCCAGAAGTTCCCCTTATTTTCAGGAAAAGAGGCAGAAATTCCCATTATTTTGAAGCAAAATTGCAGAAACTCCCCTAATTTTGGGGCAAAAAGGCAGAAATTCCCTTTATTTTGGGGCAAAAATACAGAAATTCTCCTTATATCTGGGCAAAAATCAGAAATTTCCCTTATTTTGGAGCAAAATTTTAGAAATTTCTTTTATTTTGGTACAGAATTGGAGAAAATTTTCTTATTCTGTGGCAAAAAGGCAGAAATTTCTTTTATTTTGGTGCAAAATTGCAGAAATTTTTTTTATTTTGGGGCAAAAAGGCATAAATTTCCCATATTTTGGGGCAAAAATGTAGAAATTTTCTTTATTTTGAGGTAAAAAGGCTGAAATTTCCCTTATTTGGGGGCAAAAAGGCAGAAATTTCTCTTATTTTGGGACAAAATTGCAGAAATTTCATTTATTTCAGAAAAAAAGGAAAAATTTTCTTATTTGGGGGCAAAAAGGCAGAAATTTCTTTTATTTTGGTGCAAAATTACAGAAATTTTCTTTATTTTGGGGCAAAAAAGACAGAAATTCCCTTTGTTTTGGGGGAAAAAGACAGAAATTCCACTTATTTAGAGGCAAAAAAGCAGAAATTCCCCTTATTTTGGAGCAAAAATGAAGAAATTTCTCTTTTTCATGGCAAATAGGTATGCATTCTTCTTATTTTCGGGCAAAAAGGCAGAAATTCCCTATATTTTGGGGCAAAAAGACAGAAATTCTCCTTATTTTGGGGCAAAACTCAGATATTCCACATATTTTGGGGCAAAATTCCATGAATTTCCCTTATTTTGGGGCAAAATTGCAGAAATATCACTTATTTTAAGGCAAAATTGGAGAAATTTCACTTATTTCAGAAGAAAAAAGCAGAAATTTTCTTGTTTTGGGGCAAAAAGGGAGAAATTTCTTTTATTTTTGTACAAAATTGCAGAAATTTTTCTTATTTTGGGGCAAGAAGGCAGAAATTTCTTATATTTTGGGGCAAAAATTCAGAAATTCCCCTTATTTTTAGGTAAAAAGGCTGAAATTCTCTTTATTTGGGAGCAAAAAGGCAGAAATTGCCCTGATTTTGTGGCAAAATTCCAGAAATTACACTTATTTTAGGGTAATAAGTCAGAAATTTTTTATTTTGGGGCAAAAAGGCAGAAATTTCTTTTATTTTGGTACAAAATTACAAAAATTTTTCTTATTTTGGGGCAAAAAAGAAGAAATTTCCCTTATTTTGGGGCAAAATTGCAGAAATTTCACTTATTTTGATGTAAAAAGGCTGAAATTCCCCTTATTTTGGGGCAAAATGGCAGAAGTTTTCCTTATTTTGGGGCAAAATTGCAGAAATTTCACTTATTTCAAGGTAATAAGTCAGAAATTTTCCTTATTTTGGGGCAAAAAAACAGAAATTCCTTGTTTTGGGGGAAAAAGACAGAAATTCCACTTATTTAGGGGCAAAAAAGCAGAAATTCCCCATATTTTGGAGCAAAATTGCAGAAATTCCCCTAATTGTGGGGCAAAAAGGCAGAAATTCCCTATATGTTAGGGCAAAACGACAGAAATTCTCCTCATTTGGGGGCAAAATTCAGAAATTCCATTTATTTTGGGGCAAAATTTCCAAAATTCCCCTTATTTTGGGGCAAAATTGCAGAAATTTCAATTATTTTGGGGCAAAATTGCAGAAATTTCACTTTTTTCAGGGAAAAAAGGCCGAAATTTTCCGTTTTTGGGGGCAAAAAGGCAGAAATTCCTAATATTTTGAGGCAAAAATGCAGAAATTCCTCTTATTTTGAGGTAAAAAGGCTGAAATTCCCCTTATTTGGGGGCAAAAATGCAGAAATTTCTCTAATACTGGGGCAAAATTGCAGAAATTTCACTTATTTCAGGGTAATAATTCAGAAATTTTCCTTATTTTGGGGCAAAAAATAAAGAAATTCCATTTGTATGGGGGGAAAAAGACAGAAATTCCATTTATTTAGAGGCAAAAAAGCAGAAATTCCCCTTATTTTGGAGCAAAATTGCAGAAATTTCCCTTTTTATAGCCAAAAGGTATGCATTCTTCTTATTTTCAGGCAAAAAGGCAGAAATTCCTCGTATTTTGGAGTAAAATTGCAGAAATTCCCTTAATTGTAGGGCAAAAAGACAGAAATTCTCCTTATTTTGGGGCAAAACTCAGAAATTCCACTTATTTTGGAACAAAATTTCAGAAATTTCCCTTATTTTTGGCCAAAATTGCAGAAATTTCACTTATTTTGGGGCAAAATTGCAGAAATTTCACTTTTTATAGCAAAAAGGTATGCATTCTTCTTGTTTTCAGGCAAAAAGGCAGAAATTTCCCGTATTTTGGAGTAAAATTGCAGAAATTCCCTTAATTGTAGGGCAAAAAGACAGAAATTCTCCTTATTTTGGGGCAAAACGCAGAAATTCCACTTATTTTGGAACAAAATTTCAGAAATTTCCCTTATTTTTGGCCAAAATTGCAGAAATTTCACTTATTTTGGGGCAAAATTGCAGAAATTTCACTTATTTCAGGGGAAAAAAGCAGAAATTTTCTTATTTTGGGGCAAAAAGTCAGAAATTTCCCATAATTTGAGGCAAAAATGCAGAAATTCCCCTTATTTTGAGGTAAAAAGGCTGAAATTCTCCTTATTTGGGGGCAAAAAGGCAGAAATTTCCCATATTTTGGGGCAAAATTGCAGAAATTTCACTTATTTTAGGGTACTAAGTCAGAAATTTTTCTTACTTTGGGGCAAAAAAGACAGAAATTCCCTTGGTTTTCAGGGAAAAAGACAGAAATTCCACTTATTTAGAGGCAAAAATGCAGAAATTCCCCTTATTTTGGAGCAAAAATGAAAAAATTTCCCTTTTTTATGGCAAAAAGGTATGCATTCTTCTTATTTTCGGGCAAAAAGGCAGAAATTCCCCCTATTTTAGAGCAAAATTGCAGAAATTCCCTCTAATTGTGGGGCAAAAAGTCAGAAATTCCCTATTGTTGGGGCAAAAAGACAGAAATTCTCCTTATTTTAAAGCAAAACTCAGAAATTTCACTTATTTTGGGGCAAAATTACAGAAATTTCACTTATTTCAAAAAAAAAGCAGAAATTTTCTTATTTTGGGGCAAAAAGGCAAAAATTTCTTTTATTTTGGTACAAAATTGCAGAAATTATTATTATTTTGAAGCAAAAAAGCAGAAATTTCTCATATTTTGGGGCAAAATTGCAGAAAATTTCCTTATTTTGAGGTAAAAAGGCTAAAATTCCCCTTATTTGGTTGCAAAAAGGCAGAAATTTTCCTTATTTTGGGGAAAAATTGCAGAAATTTCACTTATTTCAGGGTAATAAGTCAGAAGTTTTTCTTACTTTGGGGCAAAAAAGACAGAAATTCCCTTTGTTTTCAGGGAAAAAGACAGAAATTCCACTTATTTAGAGGCAAAAATGCAGAAATTCCCCTTATTTTGGAGCAAAAATGTAGAAATTTCCCTTTTTTGTGGCAAAAAGGTATGCATTCTTCTTATTTTCGGGCAAAAAGGCAGAAATTCCCTTTGTTTTGGGGGAAAAAGACAGAAATTCCACTTATTTAGAGGCAAAAAAGCAGAAATTGCCCATATTTTGGAGCAAAATTGCAGAAATTCCCCTAATTGTGGGGCAAAAAGGCAGAAATTCCCTATATGTAAGGGCAAAACGACAGAAATTCTCCTCATTTGGGGGCAAAATTCAGAAATTCCATTTATTTTGGGGCAAAATTCCCAAAATTCCACTTATTTTAGGGCAAAATTGCAGAAATTTCAATTATTTTGGGGCAAAATTGCAGAAATTTCACTTTTTTCAGGGAAAAAAGGCCGAAATTTTCCGTTTTTAGGGGCAAAAAGTCAGAAATTCCTAATATTTTGAGGCAAAAATGCAGAAATTCCTCTTATTTTGAGGTAAAAAGGCTGAAATTCCCCTTATTTGGGGGCAAAAATGCAGAAATTTCTCTTATACTGGGGCAAAATTGCAAAAATTTCACTTATTTCAGGGTAATAATTCAGAAATTTTCCTTATTTTGGGGCAAAAAATACAGAAATTCCATTTGTATGGGTGGAAAAAGACAGAAATTCCATTTATTTAGAGGCAAAAAAGCAGAAATTCCCCTTATTTTGGAGCAAAATTGCAGAAATTTCCCTTTTTATAGCCAAAAGGTATGCATTCTTCTTATTTTCAGGCAAAAAGGCAGAAATTCCCCGTATTTTGGAGTAAAATTGCAGAAATTCCCTATATGTTGGGGCAAAAAGACAGAAATTCTCCTTATTTTGGGGCAAAACTCAGAAATTCCACTTATTTTGGAACAAAATTTCAGAAATTTCCCTTATTTTTGGCCAAAATTGCAGAAATTTCACTTATTTTGGGGCAAAATTGCAGAAATTTCACTTATTTCAGGGAAAAAAAGCAGAAATTTTCTTATTTTGGGGCAAAAAGGCAGAAATTTCCCATATTTTGAGGCAAAAATGCAGAAATTCCCCTTATTTTGAGGTAAAAAGGCTGAAATTCCCCTTATTTGGGGGCAAAAAGGCAGAAATTTCCCATATTTTGGGGCAAAATTGCAGAAATTTCACTTATTTCAGGGTACTAAGTCAGATATTTTTCTTACTTTGGGGCAAAAAAGACAGAAATTCCCTTTGTTTTCAGGGAAAAAGACAGAAATTCCACTTATTTAGAGGCAAAAATGCAGAAATTCCCCTTATTTTGGAGCAAAAATGAAGAAATTTCCCTTTTTTATGGCAAAAAGGTATGCATTCTTCTTATTTTCGGGCAAAAAGGCAGAAATTCCCCCTATTTTAGAGCAAAATTGCAGAAATTCCCCTAATTGTGGGGCAAAAAGGCAGAAATTCCCTATATGTTGGGGCAAAATACAGAAATTCTCCTTATTTTGGTGAAAAACTCAGAAATTCCACTTATTTTGGGACAAAATTGCAGAAATTTCCCTTATTTTGGGGCAAAATTGCAGAAATTTCACTTATTTTGGGGCAAAATTGCAGAAATTTCACTTTTTTCAGGGTAATAAGTCAGAAATTTTCCTTATTTTGGGGCAAAAAGACAGAAATTCCCTATGTTCTGGGAGAAAAAGACAGTAATTCCACTTTTTTAGAGGCAAAAAAGCAGAAATTCCTTTTATTTTGGAGTAAAAATGAAGAAATTTCTTTTTTTTGTGGCAAAACGTATACATTTCCTTTATTTTCGGGCAAAAAGGCAGAAATTCCCCGTATTTTGGAGCAAACTTGCAGATATTCCCCTAATTGTGGGGCAAAAAGGCAGAAATTCCCTATATGTTGGGGCAAAAAGACAGAAATTCTCCTTATTTTGGGGCAAAACTCAGAAATTCGACTTATTTTGGGGCAAAATTCCAGAAATTTCCCTTATTTTGGGGCAAAATTGCAGAAATTTCACTTATTTTCAGGCAAAATTACATAAATTTCACTTATTTCAGAAAAAAAGCAGAATTTTCTTATTTTGGTGCAAAAAGGCAGAAATTTCTTTTATTTTGTTACAAAATTGCAGAAATTTTTCTTATTTTGGGGCAAAAAGGCAGAAATCTCCCATATTTTGGGGCAAAAATGCAGAAATTTCTCTTATTTTGAGGTAAAAAGGCTGAAATTCCACTTATTTGGGGGCAAAAGGGCAGAAATTTCCCTTATTTTGAGGCAAAATTGCAGAAATTTCACTTATTTCAGAGAAAAAAAGCAAAAACTTTTCTTATTTTAGGGCAAAATGCAGAAATTCCCATTATTTTGGCGCAAAAGGCAGAAATTCACCTTATTTTGTGGTAAAATTGCAGACATTTCACATATTTCAGGGCAAAAAGGTAGAAATTCCCCTTATTTGGGGGCAAAAAGGCAGAAATTCCCCTTATTTTGGGATAAAATTGCAGAAATGTCCCTTGTTTGGGGGCAAAAAGGCAGAAAATCCCCTTAATTTTTGGCAAAAAAGCAGAAATTTCCCGTATTTTGGAGCAAAATTGCAGAAATTCCCCTAATATTGGGGCAAAAATGCAGAAATTCCTATTATTTGGGGCAAATCGGCAGAAGTTCCCCTTATTTTCGGAAAAAGAGGCAGAAATTCCCTGTATTTTGAAGCAAAATTGCAGAAACTCCCCTAATTTTGGGGCAAAAAGGCATAAATTTCTCATATTTTGGGGCAAAAATGCAGAAATTTTTCTTATTTTGAGGTAAAAAGGCTGAAATTCCCCTTATTTGGGGGCAAAAAAGAAGAATTTCTCTTATTTTGGGGCAAAATTGCAGAAATTTCACTTATTTCAGAGTAATAAGTCAGAAATTTTCGTTATTTTGGGGCAAAAAAAACAGAAATTCCCTTTGTTTTGGGGGGAAAAGACAGAAATTCCACTTTTTTAGAGGCAAAAAAGCAGAAATAACTTTTATTTTGGAGTAAAAATGTAGAAATTTCCCTTTTTTATGGCAAAAAGGTATGCATTCTTCTTATTTTCGGGCAAAAAGGCAGAAATTCCCCGTATTTTCGAGCAAAATTGCAAAAATTCCCCTAATTATAGGGCAAAAAGTCAGAAATTCCCTATATGTTGGGGCAAAAAGACAGAAATTCTCCTTATTTTGGGGCAAAACTCAGAAATTCCACTTATTTTGGGGCAAAATTCTAGAAATTTTTCTTATTTTAAAGCAAAATTGCAGAAATTTCACTTATTTTGGGGTAAAATTGCAGAAATTTCACTTATTTCAGGGAAAAAAGGCAGAAATTTTTCTTATTTTCGGGCAAAAAGGAAAAATTTCCTAATATTTTGTGGCAAAAATGCCGAAATTCCCCTTATTTTGAGGTAAAAAAGCTGAAATTTCCCTTATTTGGGGGCAAAAAGGCAGAAATTTCCCTTATTTTGGGGCAAAATTGCAGAAATTTCAATTATTTCAGGGTAATAACTCAGAAATTTTCCTTATTTTGGGGCCAATAGGACAGAAATTCCCTTTGTTTTGGGGGAAAAAGACAGAAATTCCACTTATTTAGAGGCAAAAAAGCAGAAATTCCCCTTATTTTGGAGCAAAAATGAAGAAATTTCCCTTTTTTTATGGCAAAAAGGTATGCATTCTTCTTATTTTCGGGCAAAAAGGCAGAAATTCCTTGTATTTTGAAGCAAAATTGCAGAAATTCCCCTAATTGTAGGGCAAAAAAACAGAAATTCCCTATATGTTGGGGCAAAAAGACAGAAATTCTCCTTATTTTGGGGTAAAATCAGAAATTCCACTTATTTTGGGGGGCAAAATTCCTGAAATTTCCCTTATTTTGGGGCAAAATTGCAGAAATTTTACTTATTTTGGGGCAAAATTGCAGAAATTTCACTTATTTCAGAAAAATAAGCAGAATTTATTTATTTTGGTGCAAAAAGGCAGAAATTTCTTTTATTTTGGTACAAATTGCAGAAATTTTTCTTATTTTGGGGCAAAAAGGCAGAAATCTTCATATTTTGGGGCAAAAATGCAGAAATTCCTCTTATTTTGAGGTAAAAAGGCTGAAATTTCCCTTATTTGGGGGCAAAAAAGAAAAAATTTCCCTTATTTTGAGGCAAAATTGCAGAAATTTCACTTATTTCAGGATAATAAGTCAGAAATTTTCGTTATTTTGGGGCAAAAGAGACAGAAATTCCCTTTGTTTTCAGGGAAAAAAACAGAAATTCCACTTTTTTAGAGGCAAAAAAACAGAAATTCCTTTTATTTTGGAGTAAAAATGAAGAAATTTCCCTTTTTTGTGGCAAAAGGTATACATTCCACTTATTTTTGGCTAAAAAGCAGAAATTACCCGTATTTTGGAGCAAAATTGCAGAAATTCCCCTAATTGTGGGGCAAGAAGGGAGAAATTCCCTATATGTTAGGGCAAAAAGACAGAAATTCTCTTTATTTTGGGGCAAAACTCAGAAATATTACTTATTTTGGGGCAAAATTCCAGAAATTTCCCTTATTTTGGGGCAAAATTGCAGAAATTTCACTTATTTTGGGGCAAAATTGCAGAAATTTCACTTATTTCAGGGTAATAAGTCAGAAATTTTCCTTATTTTGGGGCCAAAACACAGAAATTCCCTTTGTTTTGGGGGAAAAAGACAGAAATTCCACTTATTTAGAGGCAAAAAAGCAGAAATTCCTCTTATTTTGGAGCAAAATTGCAGAAATTCCCCTAATTGTGGGGCAAAAAGGCAGAAATTCCCTATATGTTGGGGCAAAAAGAAACAAATTCTCCTTATTTTGGGTCAAAACTCAGAAATTCCACTGATATTGGGGCAATATTCCAGAAATTTCCCGTATTTTGGGGCAAAATTGCAGAAATTTCACTTATTTTCAGGCAAAATTGCAGAAATTTCACTTATTTCAGAAAAAAAAGCAGGAATTTTCTTATTTTGGTGCAAAAAGGCGGAAATTTCTTTTATTTTGGTACAAAATTGCAGAAATTTTTCTTATTTTGGGGCAAAAAGGCAGAAATCTCCCATATTTTGGGGCAAAAATGCAGAAATTTCTCTTATTTTGAGGTAAAAAGGCTGAAATTCCCCTTATTTGGGGGCAAAAAGGCAGAAATTTCCCTTATTTTGGGGCAAAATGCAGAAATTTCACTTATTTCAGGCTAATAAGTCAGAAATTTTCCTTATTTTGGGGCAAAAAAGACAGAAATTTCCTTTGTTTTGGGGGATAAAAACAGAAATACCACTTATTTAGAGGCAAAAAAGCAGAAATTCCCCTTATTTTGGAGCAAAACTGAAGAAATTTCAATTTTTTATGGCAAAAGGGTATGCATTCTTCTTATTTTCGGGCAAAAAGGCAGAAATTCCCCGTATTTTGGAGCAAAATTGCAGAAATTCCCCTAATTGTGGGGTAAAAATGCAGAAATTCCCTATATGTTGGGGCAAAAAGACAGAAATTCTCCTTATTTTGGGGCAAAACTCAGAAATTCCACTTATTTTGGGGCAAAATTCCAGAAATTTCCGTTATTATGGGGCAAAATTGCCGAAATTTCACTTATTTTGGGGCAAAATTGCAGAAATTTCACTTATTTCAGGGTAATAAGTCAGAAATTTTCTCTATTTTGGGGCAAAAAAGACAGAAATTCCCTTTGTTTTGGGAGAAAAATACAGATATTTCACTTTTTTAGAGGCAAAAAAGCAGAAATTCCTTTTATTTTGGAGTAAAAATGAAGAAATTTCCCTTTTTAGTGGCAAAAGGTATACATTCCACTTATTTTTGGGCTAAAAAGCAGAAATTACGCGTATTTTAGAGCAAAATTGCAGAAATTCTCCTAATTGTAAGGCAAAATGGCAGAAATTCCCTATATGTTAGGGCAAAAAGACAGAAATTCTCTTTATTTTTGGGGCAAAACTCAGAAATTCCATTTATTTTGGGACAAAATTCCAGAAATTTCTCTTATTTTGGTGCAAAATTGCAGAAATTTCACTTATTTTGGGGCAAAATTGCAGAAATTTCACTTATTTCATGGTAAAAAGGCAGAAATTATCCTTATTTTGATGCAAAAATGCAGAAATTCCAAATATTTTGTGGCAAAAATGAAGAAATTCCCTTTATTTTGAGGTAAAAACACAGAAATTCCCCTTATTTGGTGGCAAAAAAAAAGAAATTTCACTTATTTTGGCGCAAAAACTCAGAAATTCCACACTTTTTTGGTCAAAATTCCAGAAATTTCCCTTATTTTGGGGCAAAATTGCAGAAATTTCACTTATTTTGGTGCAAAATTGCAGAAATTTAACTTATTTCAGAAAAAAATTCAGAAATTTTCCTATTTTGGTGCAAAAAGGCAGAATTATCTTTTATTTTGGTACAAAATTGCAGAAATTTTTCTTATTTTGGGGCAAAAAGGCAGAAATCTCCCATATTTTGGGGCAAAAATGAAGATATTCCTCTTATTTTGAGGTAAAAAGGCTTTAATTTCCTTTATTTGGGGGCAAAAAGGCAGAAATTTCCCTTACTTTCAGGAAAATTGCAGAAATTTCACTTATTTCAGGGTAATAAGTCAGAAATTTTCGTTATTTTGGGGCAAAAAAGACAGAAATTCCCTTTGTTTTGGGGGAAAAAGACAGAAATTCCACTTTTTTAGAGGCAAAAAAGCAGAAATTCCTTTTATTTTGGAGTAAAAATGAAGAAATTTCTTTTTTTGTGGCAAAAGGTATACATTCCACTTATTTTTGGGCTAAAAAGCAGATATTACCCGTATTTTGGAGCAAAATTGCAGAAAATCCCCTAATTGTGGGGCAAAGAGGCAGAAATTCCCTATATGTTTGGGCAAAAAGACAGAAATTCTCCTTATTTTGGGGCAAAACTCAGAAATTCCACATATTTTGCGGCAAAATTTTAGAAATTTCCCTTATTTTGGGGCAAAATTGCAGAAATTTCACTTATTTTGGGGCAAAATTGCAGTAATTTCACTTATTTTGGGTCAAAATTGCAGAAATTCCAAATATTTTGTGGCAAAAATGCAGAAATTCCTTTTATTTTAAGGTAAAAAGGCAGAAATTCCCCTTATTTGGGGGTAAAAAACAGAAATTTCCCTTATTCTGGGGCAAAATTGCAGAAATTTCACTTATTTTGGGGCAAAATTGCAGAAATTTCACTTATTTCAGAAAAAAATTCAGAAATTTTCCTATTTTGGTGCAAAAAGACAGAAATTTCTATTTTGGTACAAAATTGCAGAAATTTTTCTTTTTTGGGGCAAAAAGGCACAAATCTCCCATATTTTGGGGAAAAAATGCAGAAATTCCTCTTATTTTGAGGTAAAAAGGTAGAAATTTCCCTTATTTGGGGGAAAAAGGCAGAAATTTCCCTTATTTTGAGGCAATATTGCAGAAATTTCACTTATTTCAGTGTAATAAGTCAGAAATTTTCCTTATTTTGGGGCAAAAAAGACAGAAATTCCCTTTGTTTTGGGGGAAAAAGACAGAAATTCCACTTTTTTAGCGGCAAAAAAGCAGAAATTCATTTTATTTTGGAGTAAAAATGAAGAAATTTCTTTTTTTTGTGGCAAAAGATATACATTCCCCTTATTTTCAGGCTAAAAAGCAGAAATTCCCCGTATTTTGGAGCAAAATTGCAGAAATTCCCCTAATTGTGGGGCAAAAAGGCAGAAATTTCCGATATGTTAGGGCAAAAAGACAGAAATTCTTTTTATTTTGGGGCTAAACTCAGAAATTCAACTTATTTTGGGGCAAAATTCCAGAAATTTCTCTTATTTTGGGGCAAAATTGCAGAAATTTCACTTATTTTGGTGCAAAATTGCAGAAATTTCACTTATTTCAGGGTAATAAGTCAGAAATTTTCCTTATTTTGGGGCCAAAAAGACAGAAATTTCCTTTGTTTTGGGGTGAAAAAGATAGAAATTCCACTTATTTAGAGGCAAAAAAGCAGAAATTCCTCTTATTTTGGAGCAAAAATGAAGAAATTTCCTTTTTTTATGGCAAAAAGGTATGCATTCTTCTTATTTTCGGGCAAAAAGGCAGAAATTCCCAGTTTTTTGGAGCAAAATTGCAGAAATTCCCCTAATTGTGGGGCAAAAAGGCAGAAATTCCCTATATGTTGGGGCAAAAAGAAACAAATTCTCCTTATTTTGGGTCAAAACTCAGAAATTCCACTGATATTGGGGCAAAATTCCAGAAATTTCAATTATTTTGGGGCAAAATTGTAGAAATTTCACTTATTTTGGGGCAAAATTGCAGAAATTTCACTTATTTCAGAAAAAAAAGCAGAAATTTTCTTATTTTGGTGCAAAAAGGCGGAAATTTCTTTTATTTTGGTACAAAATTGCAGAAATTTTTCTTATTTTGGGGCAAAAAGGCAGAAATCTCCCATATTTTGGGGCAAAAATGAAGAAATTTCTCTTATTTTGAGGTAAAAAGGCTGAAATTCCCATTATTTGGGGGCAAAAAGGCAGAAATTTCCCTTATTTTGAGGCAAAATTGCAGAAATTTCACTTATTTCAGTGTAATAAGTCAGAAATTTTCTTTATTTTGGGGCAAAAAAGACAGAAATTCTTTTTGTTTTGAGGGAAAAAGGCAGAAATTCCACTTTTTTAGCGGCAAAAAAGCAAAAATTCATTTTATTTTGGAGTAAAAATGAAGAAATTTCTTTTTTTTTTGTGGCAAAAAGTATACATTCCCCTTATTTTCAGGCTAAAAAGCAGAAATTCCCCGTATTTTGGAGCAAAATTGCAGAAATTCCCCTAATTGTGGGACAAAAAGGCAGAAATTGCCTATATGTTGGGGCAAAAAGACAGAAATTCTCCTAATTTTGGGGCAAAACTCAGAAATTCCACTTATTTTGGGGCAAAATTCCAGAAATTTCCCTTATTTTGGGGCAAAATTGCAGAAATTTCACTTATTTTGGGGCAAAATTGCAGAAATTTCACTTATTTCAGGGTAATAAGTCAGAAATTTTCCTTATTTTGGAGCAAAAAAACAGAAATTCCCTTTGTTTTGGGGGAAAAAGACAGAAATTCCACTTATTTAGAGGCAAAAAAGCTGAAATTCCCCTTATTTTGGAGCAAAAATGAAGAACTTTCCCTTTTTTATGGCAAAAAGGTATGCATTCTTCTTATTTTCGGGCAAAAAGGCAGAAATTCCCCGTATTTTGGAGCAAAATTGCAGAAATTCCCCTAATTGTGGGGCGAAAAGGCAGAAATTCCCTATATGTTAGGGCAAAAAGACAGAAATTCTCCTTATTTTGGGGCAAAACTCAGAAATTCCTCTTATTTTAAGGCAAAATTCCAGAAATTTCCTTTATTTGGGAGCAAAATTGCAGAAATTTCTGTTATTTTGGGGC